>NC_045441.1:42284230-42637809 GCF_002776525.5 Piliocolobus tephrosceles
TACTTTACTTTACTTTACTTTACTTTACTTTACTTTACTTTACTTTATTGAGACGGAGTTTTGCTCTTGTTGCCCAGGCTGGAGTGCAATGGTGTGATCACAGCTCCTTGAAACCTCTGCCTCCTGGGTTCAAGCATTTCTCCTGCCTCAGCCTCCCAAGTAGCTGGGATTACAGGTGCCTGCCACCACGCCTGACTAATTTTGTGTTTTTATTAGAGATAGGGTTTTTCCATGTTGGTCAAGCTGGTCTGGAACTCATGATCTCAGGTGATCTGCCCGCCTTGGCCTCCCAAAGTGCTGGGTGTGAGCCACCACGCCCAGTCAATTATTACTTTTAATAGAATACTTCTTGGAATAGTTTTCATTTCATAACAACATTGAGAAGAAGGCACAGAGATTTCTCATGTACCACCTGCACCCACACACGCAATCTCTTTCATTATCAACTTACCCACCAGAGTGGTACATTTGTTATAATTGATCAATCTACATTAACACATCATTTAAACCCAAAGTCTACAATTTAGATGAGGGTCACTCTTGATGTAGTGCATTCTGTGGGTTTTGGACAAATGTATAATGACATGTATTTACCATTATAGCATCACAGAGAGTGGTTTCCATGCCTGAAAAGTCTTCTGTGCTCTGCCTATTCCTCCCTCCCTCATCTCTAACTTCTGGAACTACCGAACTTGTTGTTGTCTCTGTATTTTTGCATTTCCCAAAGTGTCATATATTTGGAATCATACAGTATGTAGCATTTTCAGATTGACTTCCCTCAATTAGTAATATAGAGTTAAGTTTTCTCCACGTATTTTCATGACTCAATAGCTCATTTTTTTTACTGTTGAATACTATTCTATTTTCTGAAGGTACCACCAAGGTTTAATTCATTCATCTACTAAAGGATAGCTTGGTTGCTTCTAAGTTTTGACACTTATGGGTAAAGCTGCTATAAACATCCATGTGGAGGTTTTGATGTGGACATAAATATTTAACTTATATAGGTAAATACCAATGAATATGATGGTTGGAATGTGGTGTAAGAGTGTGTTTAGTTTTGTAAGAAGCAACCAAATGTCTTCCAAGGTAGTAGCACCATTTTGCCTTCCCATCAGCAATGACTGGGAGTTCTTGTGCCACATCCTTGCCAGCATTTGCTGTTTCCAGTGTTCTGAACACTGGTCATTCTAATAGGTATGAAGTGCCTTTCTACTTTCATTTTATTTTGCATTCCCCTGATAACATATGACATGGAGCATCTTTTTAGGTGTGTATTTGTCATCCATATAACTTCTTTGGTGAAGAGTCTGTTGAGGACTTTCACCCAATTTTTAATAGAGTTGTTTTTCTTATTATTGAGTTTTAAGTGCTCTTTGCATATTTTGGATAATAGTCCTTTATCAGATATGTAATTTACAAATATTTTCTTCCAGGATGGAGCTTCTCTTTTTATTTTCTTAAAAATGGTTTTTTACAGAGCATATATGTGTGTGTATATATATATTTAAAATAAAGTTCAGTTTATTAGTCATTTGTTTCATAGATTATACCTTTGGTATTATATCTAAAAAGTGCCAAATCCTAGGTAATCTACTCCTATATTTTAGGAGTTTTATAACTTTGTGTTCTACATTTAGGTCTATGATTCAATTGGAGTTAATTTTTGTGAAGGGTATAAGACCTGTGTCTAGATTCCCTTTTTTTGCATATGAATGTTCACTTCTTCCAGCATCATTTGTTGAAAAGTCTATTTTTTCTTCATTTTATTGCCTTTTCTTTTTTGTCAAAGATCAACTGACTGTATTGATGTGTGTCTATTTCTGGCATATCTAGTCTGCTTCATTGATCTATTTGTCTATTCTTTTGCCAATATTATACTGTCTTGATTACCAGCACTCTAAAGTAAATTTTGAAGTCCAATAGTGTCAGTCCTCTAACTTCGCTCTCCTTCAATATCGTGTTGGCTATGCTAGGTCTTTTCCCTCTTTTTGTATACTTTAGTGTCAATGTGTGGACACCCACAAATTAACTTGTTGAAATTTTTATTATGATTGCATTGATTCTATATATTAAGTTGGGAAGAACACACAGCTTGACAATAATGATTTTTCTTATCCAAAATAAAGGAATATCTCTTCATTTATTTAGTTCTGTTATTTCTTTCATAAGAATTTTGTAGTTCTCCTTAAATATCTCTTATGCATATTTTGTCATATACAAGTGCTTCTTTTTTGGGGCAAGTGCTAACATAAATGGTATTGAATTGTTCAATCTAAATTCTACTTGTTCATTCAGGTATGCCTTGCAGTAATGGCTTATTAATTACAAGAATTTAGATCTTGATTTTTTGGATTTTCTATACAGTGGATTATGTCTTCTGTTAATAAGGGCAGTTTTATTTTTTCTTGCAAATCTGTACACTTTTATTCCCCCATCCCTTTTTTTCTCTTACATGAGCTGGTACTTCCAGCATGATATTGAAAACATTGGTAGCAGGAGATATCCTTGCCTTGTTCCTTATCTTAGAGAAGAAGCTTTGAGTTTCTTATCATTAAATGTGATGTTAGCTGTAGTTTTCTTGTAGATATTATCTATCAAGTTGAGAAAGTTCCCCTCTGTAGATTTCAAACTCTATCCCTAGTTTACTAAGAGTTTTTTATCATGAGTGTATGCTAAATTTTATCATGCTTTTTCCTGTAACGATTGACATGATCATGTAATTTTATTTTTTTAGTCTGTTGATGTGATAGATTATATTAATTGACTTTGTACCCAGCCTTGTCTGAGTACAGGTAAAATAGTTCTTAGCAGATGGACTATTTGTTAATCTGTGTCATAGTGAAGAACATTATATTATATAGAGAAATTTGAGTCAAAAATATTTGGGACTACTGACTAAGAAGAGTGTGTACTGACCTAGAAAATCACAAATAAATAAGTAATTATGCCCAACTCAGATGGGGAGTCATACATTTGAAGTGACCAAAGCCTGAATGGTTATTTCAATTTTTCCATAAATATTTAGCTATGAAAGTGTTTAGGTTTTTAAGATAGATGTGAAAAAAAATCATCAAAGTGGTAAAGGCAAGAGAATAGTTAGAATATCAGATTATGCAATCTCAACTTGCGGAGGAAGAGAAGGAGAAAATCACAGGGGCAATGGAGTGAGTATCTTCATGAAGTCCTGAGACATATTGAAGCAGCATTGCAGCATTTTGAACAAAGAAGAATTGGAGGACTGAAATACTCAGCAATTTAACATCTTAAAGGTGGAGCAGACTTGAAATAACAAGACCCACAAAGTGGCTCTGAGAATAGGTTTAGAAAGTGGAATTTAAGGATTGCTAAATGCTGGAGATGTTGGATATTTAAGCCAACAAGCTTGTTCAAGAATAAAAGTGGAAAGTAAGATTGGATCTGAGAAAATGACCAAGAGGAAAAGTTTGTATGAGAAATAAAAAACAATGAATAAGACAAGGCGATATTTCTGCATGAGCTTGTCTGATTGATCCTCAATTTTGTCAGGAACCACTCAGTAGAGGACAGCACCATTTCCTACCAGGTGGTACATGGAGCGTTAGAGAAAGCAGTGTTGTTTCAAGCAAGGTGTCAAAATGTTTCAGCTTAAGTGAGGAGATAAGTCTCAAATTTGCTGAAGAGGTGAAAGTTCAAGGAAATTTGTTGAGAGTGAAATAACCATTCCATTGGACACATTAGAGATTGGGAGTAAAGTTTACAGCTGGGAAATGGGAAAGAGAATGCATTCAGATCAGATGATAAAATGACTAGTCCTTGGAAAGCATATCATTTGGACAGTGCCCAAGGGTCACAGTCGTAAGAGGCATGAGCTAAAAAAATTAAAAAAAAAAAAAATCACACTTAGGTAAATTTAATATTTTTTTCTAGGCTCTGTGGCTTACCTCTACTTCTTCCTGAAATGCTAATCCCTAGGAATCATGCAAATGCTTTTCCTGACCTGCAGCAGTGGCCCAGATAGCTTTAGTATCCTAGTGGGTTCCAGAGCAAAGTCTCTGATGCTTCTAGGTGGTATTGTGGGCTAGAAGAGCTAGGTAAAATTTTGACACTAACCAAGAAATGATTTGGCAGTGGTGAAGTAGGGCCAAGAATGGTTTTAAGCCCGGATAAATATTGAGAAGAGAACTGCTTCTCCAACCTCGTCAGTTTCTTGCTCCCCTCTTCATCTGCAGAGAGCACTGGTTTCTATGCCCTATGAACAATGCCTTCCATTTGCAGTTACTGAACATGATTTGATTGAATGTTCTTATGCTGATTTCTTCCACAGTGCTGCCTCTAAATTTCTTCACAACATTATTTCATGACTTGCACCCAGCCAACAACCTTTAAGAGAGTGAATCCTTCCTCTGTGCTGCATTTTTACCTTGTACAAGGTTTTAGGCGCCATTCCCACGTTGTCCTGTGCTTATTTCTGTGTATGAGTCTGGAACGTAAGCAGGGGTGATAGTGTAATAGAGGGTGTGAAGATAGGTGGCAACTCACACCATTGTGAGTAAAGCTTTGCACATATTTTCAATCTACATTTTTGCCATTATCCCCCCAAAATTATAGAGCAGTGCACAGAATTATTACCTATACATGAAAGAAATGTCTCATCAAAACCTATAAAAAGAATTTTATATTTTTCTCTTTCTCACACGTTGTAGATCATTACCCATTTAATGATAATTGTTCTTCCATTATAACATGAAGCCATCTGTTCCATTTCTATAGAGATCACTAAAAATGCCACAATAATAACAAAAGTCAAACACATTTTCGTAATTCTGAGCTACAGCAAATTTCAATTTATATATGTATGTGTATGTGATTTTGTAACGCTGTTAAGGATAAAAAAATTATTGTCTTCATACATCATGTGATTCTGAGTCCCTTTTTAATGAAAAAGAGCCCGCTTGCCAAGAAAATAGCCAGAAGAAGCATTTGACCATTTGCCCAAGGATTTAAAACTGCTTTTAAAATGGTGTGAACATAAGTGTTTGGTGGCAAAGATCATTAGCGCCTGAACTGTGAAGAGTCTCGATGTATGAGACCGAAGAACAGATACGTGAGTGGAATGTCTCCCTAGAGACAGGCACTGATTGCTGCAAGTGACAAAACAATCTACTACTGTAGCTTATAGACTGCTCTGTACAATAATGAGGATTGAATTCCATGAAACAAGATTCCCATGAATTGTAAATATGCAAGGGAGCTAGGGGCAATGTGAATACAGTGATGAGAGTCATCCGGTGCAGGTCGGATGCCAAATATAATTCTTAGTGAGGTCACTGCAAACAAAGTGACAGACTCTGTGTATTTAGGGCTATAGTTTAGAGAATTACTTACAAAATGTCTTTCTTTCTGATTAACCTGGCTCAAAATACCATTCTAGAATCTAATTCTAAATAGATGCCACTTGCTTGTGGAGTAAGAATTAATTGAACAAAGCAAACATTGTATAAGATTTTAAATCCTGTGCATAATGAAATGAAATACAGTTTTGCTAACTGCTTTTTCTACATAAACAGATCGTTCCTCTACTTTTGTGTCTGAGTTCATAAGTAAAGAACCAGAGGAACAGCAGATTAAACATTTACAATTTTGTCATATTGTGAAGCTGAATAATTTCTCTCCTCGAAATTTCCTCATCACCTCCTGCTTGGTTTTCTGGGGACAGGAGTGGGAGAGGACTGGAAGGATATTCTCCTTCTGGTATTTTTATGATTATACAGGGTACATTGATGCAATGAGAACATGGCCAAGACATTAGAATATTACATAAAGTTTAAATTTCAATTTTTTTATAAATGAAAAACTAAATACTAAAAAGGAAATAAAAATCAGTTGATCAAACAGTGCAGTTTTGGGAGACCATAGATCTTTAATAAATCACCTATTTTAAATTATTTTCATGTGAAATAATCATACGTAATATATAATTATAGCTCAGTAAAATTTTAGATACAGGTATATCTGTTGGTCTTCTCCCAACCATTTGCTCTATTTTTTGTGTATTCAAGTATTTTTAGTGAGGCCAATGGTTAGAGAATAATCAAAACACAACCTTGTTACACATGCTAGTAACCCAATCAATAAAACACACACCAGAAGCATGAGCTCTACAACTTTTCAGTTTATAATTCTTCCAAGGTAGCTATATAAGGGAGAAAATGTGGATTTAAAGACAACTAATTTGTGGATAGCTTTTGACTACAGAGTGAGAAAGGTCTGTGGAACACAGGCAGCACCTGCAATCCACTGTCTCATCTCCCATCTTTGTCCACTGTACCAACTTCTCCCACACTCTTGATCTGACCTTCCTCAAGGAGATGCTGACTCTATTGGATGTTGTCCACTACTGATTACCACTCACTTTATGTTATGATTACACACTATATGGCCAGTGATAAGAGAAGTAGGACATGTGTCCACGGCAACTTGAACTGTTGTCAGAATTTCATCCTTGAGGGCACTCAACTCCATTTGGTTGAGTGTCACCTGTGATCTTGGCTACAAAAATGCTAATATAATGCAGCACTCCACTTTTCACCTGGTTTCTTGCAGATAACATGGCACATCCTCCTGAACCATTTGAGTTGTATTTCCACCTGCGGAATAGACACATGTCCAATCACATGTACCATTTACTTAAATTTTTCCTGATACTTCCGTCTGAAGTGAACTAAGGTTTTCTTCCAATCAGTACTTCGGTATATGGAAGTCCAAATGGAGATAGTTTACTCATACTATGTCATTTATTTCACATAAATTACTTTTTTATAGGAATAACTGTTACATAAAGTCTATTACTTTAGAATCTTTACAATATTCCATTATTTTAGTCAAAAATTTAGATATAGCTATATCTGCTGATCTCCTCCCAACAATTTGCTTTTATTTTACATTATTTTAGAACAGTCTAATAACATGATTGATCAACAAATATGTAGTATATTTTCATTTCTTCTGTATTATTAAAGTGGTACAATGAACATCTTTATGTAAACGAACTTTTGATTGCCTTCTAGATAATTTTATTTAAAAAATAATTACAGAAATGGGATTAATTGACTAGAGCATATAAACATTTTTAATGATCCTGATAAATACTACCAAATTACATCCTTCAAAGCTTGTAGCAAATTAAGCCCCATGAGCATTGTATACCTGGGCCTTTCTAGACATTTTAGCACTTACAAATAAAGCAAACCACAAATTAATGAGTTTCACTGATAACAATATTTTTTATTTTTGTATTATTGGATTTCTATAGAGAAAAAACATAATGTTTATATGCTTTTGATTTCTTTTGTAACATATCCATTAATGTCATTTATTGCCCTATCAGTGTATCCAAATTCTTTGAATTATAAAAACTCATTATATATTATTAATATTTTTGCCAAACTGCCTTTGCAAATTTGTCCTGTCATTCGTGTTTATGCTTCATATTAAATATCTTATTTTGAATATTTAAAAATTGCAGAAAAGCTGCTAGAATAGTAGAAGCTCTTTACCCAGATTTAACAAATTTTACTATTTTGCCGTTATCTCTAAACAAATATAGATGATGCATAAGCAGATAGGAAATATATATACCATATTACATAGTAAAATATACATACAGAGCTCCTTTTACTTTTAATGAGCTTGTATATATCATGCATTTTGTCCCTTAATATGTTCGTATGTGCTTTCCAAATACCACAGAACAGTTACCAAATGCAGGCAACTTAACATAACATAATCCTTTCACCTAATCTACACTCCATATTGCAGTTTCCTGAAATTGTTCTAGTAATATCTTTTGCATTCTTTTTTTTTGTCCAATAGAGGATGCAGTTCAGGATTATGCAGTGCATTTAGTTTTTCCACTTTTTGGGGACACTTTAAACTGAGATGGTTTTTTTAGCCTTTCTTTGTTTTTCATAATATTGATATTTTAAAAGAGTACAGGTCATTTATTTTGTAGCGTGTCTTTCAATTTGGGTTTGTCTGAGGTTTTTCTTTTGGTTAGATGCAGGTTATGTGGCCCATTGGTATATGAAAAAAGCGATAGTATGGTTTCATAACGTTCAGAGGTGCGTGATATTATTTGGCATTTTCTGGTGATGTTACATTTGATGATCTGGTCAAGGTTTTGTGTTGTATTTTGTTCTTGTTGTGGACTTCCATTTACTATTTTATCTATTAAAAATAACATGCAATCTGTACTGACACACTTTCAGACTACCCAAATTTCTAAGTTTCAGTCAAATCAAACATCTCCCTTGCCTCCAATTTAGCATCTACTGATGATTCTTAAATAAGTTCATCTTTAGTATAATGGGTGCAATATGGGAATTTTCCAACTCCACCATACATTTTATCAGCAAATGGGGAAAATTTTGTCATACAAAAGACTCTTCTCTTCTTCAACATTTATTTATTGATTGTGCTTCTTTATTTATTATTTATTTTTGATGCTGTTATCTATTCATTGTAAATATAAACTCATGAATTCCCATTGTAATCAATGATTTGCAACTCATTAGTTAGTTTTGTAGGTAAGCAATGCATTATGCTTAATGTGTTTCTCTGCAAAAATAATCAGATTAGTGTATGTTTATTTAAAGCTTTTCTTTTTTAGATAATATGTAATATGTCACATACTACATATTATTTTACAATTTACAAATGTCTTGCCAATCTTCCCATATGCATCCTGGACATCTTCATTGTCTTTATGGAGTACTTCGTTGTATGTGCATATCACAGTCTCCTATGTTTGAGCCTTGAGTCAGTTATCAATATTTTGAAATTACAAATAAACTTATGCATATGCATTTTCATATTTTTGAAGGTATATATTCAGGGTAAATTCCTAGAAGTAGAATTGGTGGGTCACAGGTAAATGCATGTGTAACTATGCTTATATTGCCAAGTTTAGTTCCTGAGGGACTTTATCAACTTGCATCCTTAGCAATAATACATGAGTTCAAAATAGGATTTCCCCAAAGCCTTGCCACAAAAGTGTATTGTTAAACTTTTACATTTTCACTACTCCCTCTTCAAATATTTTATATTTTCTTAGTTATTTTTCTATGATTAATTTTCCATATAACTTTAGAATGAAATCATCTACCTCCAGAAAAGCTTGTCGGCATGGTTACTGAAATTACATTAATTTTTCAAATTAATTTATCAATAATTCATATGATGATGATATTGAGACAACCTATTAAAGAACAAGAGATGACTTTCCATTTGTTCACATCCACTTTTGTATATTTTCAGAAATACATTTTAAGTTTTTTAAAGTCAAGTTTATTAAAATTTTCTTTTGCTAAAACTTTCTCATTAAATTTAGTGCTAATACTTACCTCGTGCCTGACTTAATGGAAATGGCTTTGGTGATTTCCCATTAAGTAAGATGTTGGCTTTAGGGCAGACACACACACAGTTGTGCTGACATGCACAATATGGCATATATGTTATTTTATTTAATATATATATTTATATATATAATGCCCACACACTTCTCCATATGTTAAGGAAATGCCTCCATTGTTATATTCGTGAATGTTTTCTTAAGAAAGTTTGTTGAATTTTGTTAAAGACTTTTTCAGCATTTATGGAATAAGCATAGCCCTTCCTTAGGTCTAATGATATGGTGAACTATGCAAACAGAGTTTCTCATATAGAAACTTTTGGACATTACTGTTATATTCTATGATTGGTCATGATGTACTCATAATATTCAATTGAAATTTATTCACATTGTATTTTATTTAGAATTACAATTTTTGCAACAATATTTATGAGAGTTATTCAGCTGAAATTTCCTTTTGAGGGGGTTATCTTTATCAGATATAGGTATTAACATTATATTTAATTTTTCAAATGAACTTGACAGTTTATTTTCTATTACCTGAAGCAGTTTATATGGCATTGAAACTATTTGCTTCACCTTTTGGTAGAATACTCACTCTTGTGACACCAACTCAGGCTACTGTCTTTATTATTTTATCTGTTTTAAATAAAAATTGACGTATTTAAGCTTTCTGTCACTACAGGGATCCATTTTGATAAGTGAGATATTTTTTAGGACATCACTCATTTTAGGTAAAATTTCACATTAATTTGTGCAGAGGTGTGGCACAATGGTTTAAAAGTTTTTAAATTTAAGTGTTCTATATTGATAGTTATACCCTGCTGTGCATTTACTAATTTTTATACTTGTGTTTTATCCTTCTTGATTAAACTAAATGATAATTTATTCATTTTGTAATTTTTTAATGAAGATTTGACTGTTCGTGAGAAACTCACTCCCATGATTCAGTCACCTCCCACTCAGCCCCACTTTCAACATTGGGGATTACGATTCAACATGAGATTTGGGTGGGGGCACAGATCCAAACGACATCATCCTCTCATCCAAGAGTTTCTTAATAACATTTTAAAGTTGATTCCTAGGTGAAAGTAGTTTTTAATATCTAAAGTTCATTGGATTTTAATCAAAGAATATTGCCTATAAGATTTTAACTTTCTGCAACTTATGGGTTGATATTTCTTAGTGATCTAGCATATGATCTGTTTTGTGACAGTTTCATGTGCACCTGAAAAAAAAGAGGAATTTGTTTTTTCATTCTGTTAACTGATTTCAAAATGTTTATTGGGTCTCAATTTTCTGCCAATGCCTAGTTTAGACTGTAAGGATACAGAAGAAAATAAAATAAGTGAAATTTATTTTCTAATAGCACGTATTTTATCAGGAAAATATAGACCATGCAAAACAGAAGAGGATTTTAGTAACACAGTAGAGGTTAAGGCGATGGGGAGAGGTGTATACATAAAGTAGTCAGTGAGAGGCTTTGTGTTTATGTAATATTTGAACAGAGACTTGAAGAAGTGAGACAGTAAACCATGGGGATGTTTATGAAGAGTGTCCAAAGCATTGGCAAGAGAGTGTGCAAAGTTCTTGAGTGAGGAGTGTTCCCATTTGAGAAACAAGAGAGAGGCTACTGTAGCCAGTGGGCTACAGAGAGACAGTGGTAGGAGAAGAGATTGCAGAGGCAGCCAAGAAACGGTATAAACTGTACATGTTGCAACAAAGAACAAAACACACAAAAGCCATTCTGTATCTGTTACATTTGTAGGAGATCAAAATATGCCACCCTGAAATATGCTATTTTGCTGAAGGCAATTGAGATTCAACAAAGGCAAAAATAAGCTTTCCCAGCGCTTCCTTTTTCTGCCTAAAAGCAGACACTTCGGAGAAGTGAGGACTTCCATCTATGCTCTCTCAGGGCAAGTTTCACAGCCACGAAGAAGATAGAAAGTCGGCACCATGATGGACCTGCCCCCCAAAATCTTACTCTATTTGTTTTCCCCATATATTTACCTTTTTATCGTTTGCTTTCCCTAAAAACCTAAATTCCTTTGCCTTTGTCTTGTTACAAGTGACAAGTGGCTCAAACATAACAGAAGTTTATTTTTCTTTCTCCTAATAGTCCAGACGTAGTCAGGTGTTTCCAATGTCTAGTCAGCTCCTAATGGCAGATTCATCTGAGACCTGTGTTCCTTCTATCTGGTTGCTTCATTATTTCTTAAACTCCTGCTCTCATTTCTTGATCAAAGCAGGGATCATCAAGTCTATATTCCAATGTTTTAGCCTACAGAGAAGGGAGGAAGAGAAGATGTAGCGGCAAAGACATTTCTGTTTTAAAGTCCATGACCTGAAATGTCAGTCGCAGTGTTCTCCCACACAGCTTGGCTAAATTTAATGATACAGTCCCTCCTAGCCTCACAGCACACTGGGAAATACAATCCCAGGTAGGAGGTGCATGGGCCAAGCAGAACCTTCAAGGGTTCTATTACTAAAAAGATCACCTAAAAATAGATCCTGGAAAAATAAAAGTACAGTCTGAAAGAGGCCAGTTGATTTAGATCTCTGTAGACTCTTGTAAGACATTTATTATTATTATTGTTACTATTATTATTATTATTATTTTTTTTTTTTTTTTTTTTTGAGATGGAGTCTCGCTCTGTCACCCAGGCAGGAGTGCAGTGGGCGGATCTCAGTTCACTGCAAGCTCCAAGCTCCGCCTCCCGGGTTCACGCCATTCTCCTGCCTCAGCCTCCCGAGTAGCTGGGACTACAGGCACCCACCTCCTCGCCCGGCTAGTTTTTTGTATTTTTTAGTAGAGACGGGGTTTCACCATGTTAGCCAGGATGGTCTCGATCTCCTGACTTCGTGATCCGCCCGTCTTGTCCTCTCAAAGTGCTGGGATTACAGGCTCGAGCCACCACCCCCGGCTCGTAAGACGTTTATTTTAAACAATGAGTGGGATGCAAAATCTTTATAAGATTTGAGCAAAGGAGTCATAGCATCAGACTTTTATTTAAGAAAATTACTCTTGCTGATTATCACATCTTCATCATGCTCAAATAACACGCATATATTTGTAATGCTTCTTTTTACATTTGAAGTGTGATTTTTATATAAGTGGTTCTGTTTCAAGAATATCTTTTCTGCTCATCAACCTGGAGCCTCTTATACAGTTTCCACTTTTAATTATTGCAGTTCCATACAGAGGGATCATAATATGCAGGGATGGAAAACACAAAACAGAAATACCTCTACCTTCTATCCTCCTAGGTTCTCCAGCTGAGAACAGGCACAAGGCAGATTAACAAGAGAAAAATAAAGTTTCTTAACATAGTGCAACACATAGCACACAGGAGAAACCTCAGTGAACGGTAGTTCAGAGGGGTTGTTAGAACCTGGAACTTAGGGAGCAACTTAGCAAAGACCAATACGTTTGTAGAGAAGTGACAAGACAAAGGAAAAGGAGTTTAGGTTTTTAGGGGAAGCAAACTTTGAAAGGTAAATATATGGGGAAAACAAATAGAGTAAGATTTTGGGGGGCAGGTCCATCATGGTACCGACTTTGCATCTTCTTTGTGGCTGTGAAACTTGCCCTGCCAGAGCATGGATGGAAGTCCTCACTTCTCTGAAGTGTCTGCTTTTTGACAGAGAAGGGAAGCTCTAGGAAAGCTTATTTTTGCCTTTGTTGAATCTCAATTGCCTTTAGCAAAATAGCATATTTCAGGGTGGAGTATTTTGATCTCCTACAAATGTAATAGATAGAGAATGGCTTCTGGAGTAGGGTATCTGTGTTTAAATACCAGAAAAGCCCCTTTCTAGTGTGAGGCTTTTCTGTGCCTTAATTTCCTTATCTGCTTTGAAGGTCTTTGTGAAGAATTGATACATTAATGTGTTACATAGTTAAATAGCTACTGGCACATAATAAACCCTGTAAAACTAGTAGAAGTTAATTTTCCTGTTCTACCATATTTTAATAATTTCAATTTATTTTTTAACTTAAATTTTAGTATTTTCACATTTTTTCTTTATGACTTTCATTTTCTTATTATTTTAAAATTTTAATATGCTTTCTTAAATATTTTATTGTGAAAATTAATTTGTAAAATTTTTAGCATTGCCATATTCAGACAAAGATACAATCACTCATCAGAAATGTATTTTTACAGTTCTTTTAAAAATACTTTTAAAATAAAATGTACTAGTTTTAATCATATACTTTTCACATATTCATTGTTAAGTTTTCAACAGAGTTTTTCAACTCATTTTTATAATTTTTATAATTTTTTTTGGCTGCCTTCCTAAAAGCCACATGTGAAATTGCATTTGAATGTGTTTATGTGAACTGTTTATATGTATATATTTTTTCCAAGGACACCTCTACGACTTTTATGGACTTATCAAGACAAACTCCAAATTTATGAATATTTTATTTCAAGTATTTTATATTACACTTTCTCCTATGAAATCTCACAGTAGGCTGTGTTTTACAATAGAAACGGCCTTGTGTTCTTTCTGATGCTATTGCCTTGAATTCAATTTGGCCTGAAAACAAGTAAATCAACCAAGAAACAAAGCAACAAAAACTCTGATATGATTTTCCTGTGCCTAATAAAGTTTGCCATGTCAAAGTGCAAAAATTTCACATTAATATATAATCTACATGCTAAATTTTAAAGACAAAACAAGTTTCCTTTCTTATCCCCTCAGTATAGGTGACAGAATGAACCATAAACTTAAAAAGAGCAGCTTTAGTCAATGTGCAGGCCCACAGGGGTGTGTGTGTGTGTGTTTGTGTGTGATATTTAATATTAAATATTTCTGAGATGCTGCTTCCATTATCTTTTAGACTTAAACTTTAGTCCCAGGAGTTCTTCAGTTTAACTCTGTTTGTGAATCTCTGAGACACGTATCTTTCTTCATTGCTGCTTTTCAATCTCAGTTGATTGATAGTTACTGATTGCTTCCTAGGGAATAGAAGGCAGCCCCAAGAGATAAATGCACTCATGGCTTAAATTCTTATACCACATCATTATGACCAATGTCTTCTTTGATTGAATGACTAGGCAAATGAAGTGGCAATTGACCTCCACACACTGCAATTTAAATGGTGCGTTGGCCCTCTCAAGACTAATTTTTCTTTAAAATAAAGTGCTTGCTACATTTTCATGATTACAAAACATTATTCTAATTATACAAATTATCCTTGTTGTCACAAGCCTCAACCCCATAACTTAGCAACGTGCATCACACAAAAGAAAGGAATTTAATATCTAAAATGCGTTCATATGTTTTACCCATTCCTTTAGCATAATGTATACTTGATAAAACCATAGTGGATATATGATAACTCTCTTTTCATACAGCTATGCCATTCCGTACAAACGGAATCATACCTTGCTTTTGGCAAAATTTTTTGAAAGTGTTTTAACTGTTTTGGAGGAATCTTTATGCTTCATTCAGACGTCATACACTTTAGATCTTTTATTATTTCTGAGAGTGAAGAACCGAGCCCAGTAGAAGGTGAGATTCTGAGGCTCCTTGACTGAACTCTTCCAGCGTTTGTTTGTTAGGTCGTTTTTATATAATAGTCCTGCAGCTCTCTAAGAGGTAAGTGAGCTGGGCAGGGCATGACAATGTTCTTCTCTTTTGCTTATGTGATGGTGGAACTGTCCCAAGGCAGCTCCTAGGCTGTGGAGTATTCAGAGGCCCAAAGAGGAGGAATGCTCAGCCCTACCAGTTGTTCACTTTGCATTTCTATTCTAATGCCTTTTCCCATTCTGGCTTGAAAGGTTCTTATTAAATGTGCAACGTGTAGTGCAAGGGGTAAACGATTCAAAATTTGAGAAAGGTTTTTCATTCTGTGTTGGTTCTCTGTGCAATCAAGCAAAAAAGAGTCCCAGGTGCAACCTTGATGCTGCTCCACGATCCCACAGCAGTGTGTCCCCAAATGGGCACAGTTTTCTGAGGGAGGTTTGGTTTGCCTGTTCTGTCAAATCTGAATGCAGAAATCTTGGCAGGAAATCTCAGTGGAGTCCACCTTTTTCTCTCCTTTCAATAATGAGAGGTACATTCTTCGTCCCTCAGAAATTTCATAAGTAAAATACAGAAGCACACAGTTGAGAACGGACAGGCCCATATTATATGATAAAGAGTCAGCTCAAACAAGTGCACATTTAATGGCCTTGGGAAGAAATGTTTTAATTTTTGCCTACTGATAATGGTTTGGATGTTTACGTTTAAAAATTATATAATAGGACAGCTAAGTTTATTGTGTGATCTCTGAACTGAGCCGCCTTGTATCAGGAACTTTGCCATATTCTTCATATATAAAAATTAATTTGTAAAATCTCAACATTGCGCATCTGGCTATAATTGCAATGATATTCTGTGGTTTGTTTCCAAGTTTGCCTTACCAAGTAATTGGAAAGAACCTTGGAAGGATACTTAACGATAGTCACTGTCTAATTTGTGCACCAGTCATCTCTTATATAATTTTGTAGGCCATCACCCACAATGTTCCCTTACTAAATCCAAGGAAGTTTACTTCATTTTATCTTTTTCTTAAGTCAGATTAACTCATTTTATTGCAGAGATATTGAATCTTCTTTTCTAATGATAAACAAGTTTTAAGATTGTTCAGTTCGTGTCTTTAACTACTGATGTTAATGATAGCACATTATATAAAGACTATCTTCAAATCAGTATTGTTCATTAGACACAGAATTTATTCTGTTCCACAGCAGAAACTGTCAAATGGGACATACCTTCTATAATTTAATAGCAAATTTGGATCTTGCTGTTATTTAAAAAAGACTTTTCAGTACACTTAAAAAAACAGATGTCTAATTGAGGAAATATTATTTGAAACATTTAACACTACAGGCATTACTATGATGGTAGTGCATATTTATTCTATGCTATACATTTTCAGTTAATTCCCTCAGAGTGGATTTCCTGTTTCACAACATGGATTTCATAGCAAAATTGGATACTTCTTTGCATTATTCCCATAATATCATTAATAAAACGGATATGCCAATCATGTTTCTTTAAGGCAAGTGGTTTTAAAATGTTCAGAAACAGTTCCTCACTCAAGGGAAGGACTTCTTTTTTAAACCATCAGGTTTGTTAGAACAACATTTCACAGCATTCGTTATTGTTTTTTGTGGCAGAAGAAAATTATATGAAATAAGATACAAGTTATCCTGTAAAACTGTATTTCATACTAAATGTTAGATGTCCTTTTCATATTATGTAATATTGTCATGGGAGTTTTGAGATATGAAACACAGAATGATATAAACAAGAGTGGCACAATTGTTAGACTGGAAAAATCACAGGCATGTGAAGATCATTGGATAATTTCAAAGAAAAATAATTATAGTGACAGAATCTCTTCTATCACTCAAACTTTCATAATAAATTTTTTAAAAAACAGAAAAGTAAAGACTTTTATACAAATAGGGTCAGTATGAATAATTTTTAAGTCAGTTTGTACCATAAAAATATGACATACCTTTCCACGAGTGCTCTTGAAATATTTTTAAATGTATTCATATGTTAGGCCACACATCAAATGTCAATAGCTTTGGGAGATTACAAAAGGCAGATAATATGTGAGAAAAATGAAAGTAATATTAGTATAGATAAGAACTGCTAATGCTACCAAAATTTATCTATTACTAAATATATGTCAAGCATTGTGTAAAATTAAATAAGACATGCATCAAGTTTATCAGCCACACATCATGACCTGAATGCTGATCAGAAATGCAAAGTCCATATTTGTCACTGGAATAATAACATATTAAAACAGTTTGACTAAAATGATTTCAATAAATTGGAAATTAACAAAAATACTTCCAAATAACTTTGAGAAGATTTAAATTCCAACTATAGAATATATAAAATACAATAGCAATTGATATTCATTAGTACTAATGAAACATGAACAAGTATAGTCACATGCAAAACAAAACCCAAATAATTTTATTATTGAAAAAAATAGAAATAAATGAGTATAATTCAAATGTTAAATTTTAGTAAAATAACTATCATTAACATTTTTCTAAAAATTAAAGACAATTTAAAATATAAGCAACTTTCTAGAGAATTAGCTCATTAAAATACAGATATAAAATAAAAATGTTTATTTTGGAAAAAAGAATGATGATGTAGATAATAGGATTGTTTCCTTTTGTATTTTTAATAAGCATTGTATATGATAATACTTGTACATGTCAATCATTTTGAAACTATCAATGAAAGTAAATTGTCCTAAATTTTTTAAATTTACAAAATGAAGTGTTACAACTTTTTTAGTATTTTCTGAGCAAATTTTTCAGTTTTTACTGTAACTCCCCTACATACACACACACAAAGAAAATTACACTGTCCCCAAATTGCCATCATAGAAGCTCCAGAATCTATAGGTTTAAGTGGCATTACTTTTTTTTTTTTGAGATGGAGTCTCACTCTGTTGCCCAGGCTGGAGTGTAGTGGCATGATCTTGCTTCACTGCAACCTCTACCTTCTGGATTCAAGCAATTCTCCTGTCTCAGCCTCCTGAGTAGCCACCACACCTAGCTAATTTTTGTATTTTTAGTAGAGACGGGGTTTCACCATGTTGGTCAGGCTGGTCTTGAACTCTTGGCCTCAGGTGATTCACCCATCTCGGCCTCCCAAAGTGTGGGATTACAGGTGTGAGCCACTGTGCCCAGTGGCATTACTTTTAAACTCTTTATATCATATATGTAGCTGAGTTCATAAGAACAGTAATGATTATTGAATACAGAAAAAGTCATTTTACAAATCTAGAAAAGCTCTGATACTAAATTTATACAAATGTAGAACAAATACTGATAGAGATTCATTTTGCATGTTACTGTAAGTGCAATTTTTTTTATAAAAAGTAGCTATCCTGTTTCAGCATTATATTAAATAAATTAATACACTATTGCCAACGCAAAGGTTATCAGTTTATGAAACTATTAAAATAATGTAGAAAAGATTAGAATGAACATATTGATGAATGTTTAAAAACTGCTTGATACAATTTGGTACCTATTCATTATCTTAAACAAGTAGTCTAAAGAATCAAAGAAAGGAATATTGGTGAATAAATACAATGTCGTGCCAATCAAAATATCAGGTTTATTCACAATGAAACTTGAAAAACTGATTCTAAAATCTATTTTTAAAACAAAAATACATAACAATATTCATACATTACTTTTGCTTTTTTCCTAAATTATTGTCTAAGCTCATGTGTTTTTGTTTTTTTTTTTAACAAGAAACTCTTTAAGTATGTAAAAAAAAATCCTTGCTTTCACAGCCTTGATCTGGTTACAAGTCTTGAGATGTAAAATTCCTCTGTCAGTGTTCTTCAGAGAAACAGAACTAATAGAATACATAGGTAGATATTAATAGATTAGCTAGATAGATAGACAGACAGACAGATTTAAATGGATTTATTATAAGGAATTGGCTCATGCAATTATGGAGGCTGAGAAGTACCATCTACCATCTGCAAGTTGGAGAGAGGAAGTGGAGTGGCTCCTGCCTGAGTATACAGGTCTGAGAACCAGGAGCACCAATTGTGTAAGTTCCAGTTCAAGGACAGGAGAAGTCTTATACCTCAGCTCAAATAGTTATGCAGCAAGAGAGAGAATTCTCCCTTCCTCCTGCTTTTTGCTCTATTGGAGCTCTCAACAAATTGGATGAAGCTCACCCACACTGGGGAGGGCAGTCTGCTTTCTTCAGTTTATGGATTCACATGCTAGTCTCTTCTAGAAACACTTTCACAGACTCAGCCAAAAATAATGTATAATCAAATATCTGGGCATCCACTGACCCACTCAAGTTGACAAATAAAACTAACCATCACAATTTCCATGTTTTTATTGTTGAGAGTCTCTATAGGCACTAGTAATAATTTAACTTCAAATTGACTGTCTGTTTTTCTTTCAATTACAAATGAATCCTATCTAACCATCTACCTGAAGTTTGGTATTGTTTATAAATTAATGGCCTTCAATCACATTTGGACAGTCAGCATGCCTGACAAAATTTGTTCATGTCCCTAGATCAATTCCTATTCCTCTCCCACTGTTATTGAAAATTTTATTTTCATATCATAGCTTCTTCATATTTCATCATTTTAATATCTAAAGGGATATGGCAGCTATGTGATAGATTACTGTCCATGGGATTGGAACATTTAGGCTCCATAGCGATTTTTTAAAAGATAAAAACATACCTGAAGTAGTTTACTTTAGCTACTCTAAATTTCACTTGCTTTACCTAAAAAAAAAATGAGCTTAAAACAGTGGACACATGTCTTCCACACTAAGCAAACTGCCAGTTAAGCTGCGTGCTTGCTGTCAGGATCAGAAGTTGAGATTACATTTTAGCTATTTAAAGTATATTTTGATCTTATAGTTCATAATTTGGTTTATAAATAAGTGGTTAAAATATTCTACTATGAAAACAAACACAAAAAACAAAAACTGCTATCAACAACAACCCTTCAGGCCAAAAGTGTAACAAAGCTAGCAACCAGCTCCCAGCTACCAGTCTCCACAAAGAGGTCAAAGAACTTTTCCACAGTTCCTCATCAATTCCTTACTTTCAAGTACGTTAATTACTATGTCAGGCATCCTAGGTTTTTGCTCCTTTTCCTCTTATATTTATTTTTCTTTGAGCCTTGGGTGAATCTTTGCATTTTAAAAGTAAGATTCTGGTCAAATAAAAATAATGGCTCTATTGGTTTTCTAGGGCCACCGTGACAAAGTAGTAGTCGGTGAACTTGGTGGCTTGACACAGAACATATTTATTCTCTCACAATTTTGAAGACAAGAAGTTTGGAATGAAGGTGGATGCAGGTCCACACTCTCTGAAGGCTTGCTGGAGAATCCTTCCTTCCTCTTCCAATGTCTGAGGACTCCAGGAATTCCTTAGTTTGTGGCAGCATTGCTCCAACCTCTGCCTCCATTTTCACACATTCTCCTCTGTGTCTGTGTCTTTTCCTTTTCTTATAAAGACATTTGTAGTTGAATTTAGAGTCTATTCAGATTGCGAAGGATGACCTTACTTGGTATCCTTAATTATATCTGCAAAGACCCTTTTTCAAAATAAGGTGACAATCACAAATTCTGTGTACACATGTCTGTTGGAAGTCACCATCCAACCCACTACAGTAGCTAAGGGAAAAAAAGAAGTTATTTTCAACATAATAAGTGCAAAGTTTCATATACTTAATAAAGCCACACTCACGTCATACTGTAGTAGAGATATGGAGGCAGCCAGAGAGAAGGAGGGTATATGTAGTGAAGCAACACTCAATGTTGTTTTTCTTATTTTAAACCAAAGCAAGACTGTTTCAGTTTGAAATTGCATTTGCTTTAAGCAAAATGGCACTAACTTTGGATATATTTCAACCATATGAGTTTGGTTAGAAAATAGAAAGTGTGCCACGAATTCCAGGAAAATCTAAATCCTTCTACCACATCTTATTGTGCCAGTTCTTTAAATAGTAAGAACTTTTTAAAATTGGAAACAATAAGAAAAGAGACAACCACTATGAATTATTTTTGGATTTTTTAAATGATTTGTCTATCAAATATAAACTTATACTCTTTATGTATATATGTATATAGATATTCCTTAAATTTACAGTATCACTTGATACTGGATTAATTAATCCGGGAACTAAAAGTTTTAAATTTTAAAGACATACGGTAACACATTGATTATTATACCTCATGTGCAGAGGCACATACAACTTTCTATGAGTTCACTCTGTATAAAATGTATTTGCAATTTGTGTAGATATGTCAGGAGAAAGTTCTTCTTGGTGGGAAATAGGAATTCCTGACTCTAAAATTCAATCCTTAAAAATGGCACTATTATACTCAGGGTTTTAAAGCCCCTAAAGGTGAGGGGAGATTGTTGCAATCCCCATTCATACTAATCACCTTTAAGTTCCTCCCTGCTTTATCCCAGAACTCTTCCAAATACTTGGTATAACCAAAATTGTAAGGGAGTCATTGTTTGGAGTTCCTTCAATATCAGATTAGATATTGGCTTGTTTAATTATTGAGGTCTACTTATCAGTAGAGGCTGCGGTCAAACACAGCCTTTTCTGTAAGGTGGTCCTGCAAATGCTCTGCTTTTTCTGCCCACATTCTTCTTTTTCCCAGGCCAAATATACCCCCATTCTTCATTATCCAGGCTGTTTTTTTCTGAATATATTCCAGGTTAATATTCTCCTTACAGAATACTGTTGAAAACAGAAAAATAAACTCTGGGCTGGAGAATTGCAATTACCTATGTAATTCTAAATTTAAATTGTTTGTTTACACTTTTGCCAACGGCAGTAGCTATTTAGTACTATTATTCTGCTGATTCGTATTTTTCTTACTGCCAATTACTTCTTTTATAATTTCTTTCTGCAGGTTTTATTGTTATGTGACCTATTGTCTTAACCTGTTCCTGGCTATAGCAAAACATTGTAGACTAGGAAATATGTTAACATCAGAAAAATATTTCTCAAAGCTCTGGAGGCTGGGAAATCCAAACTCAAGGGGCAGGCAGATTTGGTGCCTGGTGAGGTATCTCAGGATAATAGCTTGTTGCTGCTTCCTCACATGGTGGAATGCAGAAGGATCAAAGGAACAAAGAGCACCCTGGAACCTCTTTTATAAGACCATTAATCACATTCATGAGGGCTCCACACTCATGACTTAATCACCTCCTAAAGATGCCACCTCTTAATACTATCACATTGTAATTAAATTTTATGAATTTTAGGGGACCACATACATAAACCATAGCACTTCCTCATTTTGTTCTTGTATGCTTATTTTTATGTTCATCTATTGTACAATTTATATTATTTCTTGATAGATTTACTCTAATGTTCTTGCTCTTTGAAATTCTAGGAATTTCTCATTCCATCATGCCAAATGTGGACTGTTCTGTATATCTTCAAATGGTAAACATAGTTTTTAAGCATAAATTGTACATCTTAATCCAGTTCATTTTTTTTTTCAATGCTTAAGAAGGCAGGGTTGAAGATGAAGTTCTCTTCTATTACAAAACTGATTAGTAACTTTTAGTTTAAGCATTTCAGTTAGTTACTAACTCCCCTAAATCAACCAGCAGCAAGCCCATATTTATTCATCTTTCCCATCAAAATATGACTTTATACTGTATTCTAAACATACTCTTATACACATCAATTTTTTTAGCAGACAAGCAGCATCATCAGATTAAAAAAAAAAAACAAGTTTAGTTCTACATAAGTTATTCTTAGTGAACCAGAATCCATTTTAGGAGAGTTATAACACTCCTTTAATAATGTATTAGAGTATTTGGCCAATCTCAATACCAAGTTAATGGGCTTGTAGTTTTTACAGTAGAACTACAGATAATTGGAAAGCCATTGCCTTTTGCTTCTGATAATTGAAACACTGTTGCCAGCTTTTAAAATATTTTCTACCTCTTTTTCCTAGTTGACATTAATCTCCAAAAATGATATAGCATTTCAATTGCATCATTTCAATTTTTAAAAATTTATGTGAACCAGAATATTTGAAGATGTGATCTTAGATTATTTCACACAATTCTTTTGCCTTCAGTTCCCTGTTGGTTTCGCTCTTTAAAAGCACATGATTACTTGCAGGAATAATAGCCTTTTGGCTGAGAAGAGGAAAGTAAAATAGAGGAGGGTGATTTTGCCCTCTTTATTGAAACATAGCTCCAAGTGTCTTCTTTATCAGCAAAGTGGTTAAATTAGGTTGACCATATGTGACTGGAAATCACTAATTATTTTATATGAGGCACCTCAATGTTAACTAGAATATTTAAACCACTAGCATATTTTATTTTTCTACTCTTGAATAAATGGTCATTTCCTGTAATACAGCCTGGGTTTATTATAAAAATCCACATGACTTATGAAACTCCGTTTTACACATTTATTAATAGAGAATGCTTGTTCCCACTATTAAAGATCATAAATTACTATTAAATTTACGCTCCCTCAGGTGCACTGGATAGCAACAAGGTAAAAAGGAAAACAGTAACTGATCATACTAAAATGCATAAAGAGAACACTCACTGTGTCTGAGGAAAACACCACATAGTTCTTGGTCCATGGAGGTAGAACAGGTTACTATTAATTTGGGAGTGTAACATCTTATAGCAAAAGAAAGTCATATTTTGCTTTTCCCATTGACAGCAGGTTGTCAAGTTACTTTTCGTTCTTACTAAATGTATGCTGAATGCAGTTTTATGAATTTTAATTTTGAAGAATTTTCACCATGCAGACATAGATAGAAATTCTAGGACTTCTTAAAGGTCAAAAGCAAGCCAGCATTCCTAAATAGTAGAAATGCAACAGCCATACTGTCGGAGGTGTATTATTATATCTTGTTCAAAACTAAAATAATTAACATTGAATTTTTCAGGTACAAAAACTTTGATTGTGAAATACAAAATACTTTATAGGATAAATAGATGTGAGATCTAGTGTTAAATATTAGAGGAAGATGTGCCCAAAAGATTAGGAAGCACATTTTCATGTACCTTACTTCTAATAGTGCTTGATACAGAACAGTGAGTGTCATATTTCACATTTTGTAAGGAAGAGTCACTTTATGAAAATCAATGAGATTTTTTTTCAATTGTAAGAGTAACTGCTATACATTACAGAACATTTGAAGGCCAAACATTAAAAAAATGGCATTAGAAATCAGGAACAATCATACTCATTTGCTTATTTTTGAAGGAAAAACACTCCTGTTAGAAGACCTTTTCTTCCTCTTTTCATATTTGTCTTAGTCTGTTTTGTGCTACTATCGCATGATAGCAGAGGCTGGGTAACTTGTAGAAACATAAATGTATTGGCTCATAGATCTGGAGGCTGAGACGTTCAAGATCAAGGGGCTTTCATCCCACAAAGAACTTCTTGCTGTGTATTCCCATAGCAGGAGGGCAGAGAGCGGACATGAGGGAGGCAAAAGAGGCAGAACTTACCCTTTCATAAGGAACCCACTCCCAAGACAACAGTATTCATCCATTCTCTCTGCCTTCCTGGCCTACTCACCACTCACTGGGCCCTGCTTCCTAACATGGTCGCACTGGGTATTAAGTTTGCAGCACATTTTTGTGAGGGACACATGGAAACCATAGCAATATTTAAAATATTTGCCTTTAGTCTTCTTATAAATGAAGGGCTTAAATCATTTGAATACTGTATGACAATTGTTCCTGAATATTGGGGAGGACTCAGGTGACTGACCTTGATGATTAGGAGGCTAAGAAGATCTAAGAACATCTGAAAACCTGTGGTACTGACCATGTGTGCACTGGGTGGGCTGCGTCTACTTGTAGTATCCTCACAGCTTCTCATGCTATTAAAACTGGCAAGGATTTTTAAATAATATAAAATGAAGCTCCCATATAATCTTTTTTTATAAGACAAAGTCTCACTTTATCTCCTAGGCTGGAGTGCAGTGGTGCAATTACAGCCTCAGCTTCGCTGGTCTCAGGTGATCCTCCCTCCTCAGCCTCCCAAGTAGCTGGTACTACAGGTGCACACCACCACACCTGGTTAATTATTCTGTTTTTTGTAGAGATGAGATTTTGTCATCTTGCCCAGTCTGGTCTCAGACTCCTGAGCTCAAGCAATCCACCTGCCTTGGCCTCCCAAAATGCTCCTATATAATCTTTTATTAAATTATTATTTGAATTTATTTTAATTAACATACAAATTAATTCCTTTTGGTCCCCAAAAATATAGAGTTGTAAAACTGCTACAATGTGAAAGCACAGAAAAATTTCATCACTCTCCTAAAAAAAAAAAAGAAAGAAAAACTCTATTGCACTATTATTATTTATTTATTTATTTATTTATTTATTTATTTATTTATTTTGCAGTTGAATACCTCCTTCCTCACCCCTGGTAAATTTACCACTATACTTTTGCCATTTTTCAGGCTGTCATATAATGGAGTCACCTGTTATGTAGGCTTTTGACTGTGTGCGACTTTCACTCAGCACAGCACATTTGAGATGAATCCATGTTATTGCATGTTCCTTGTTATGGCTGAGTGATATTCCATGGTATGCTTGTACCACAGTTTGTTTACTCATTTTTCCACTGAAGAATGTTTGTGGTGTTTCTGGTTTTGGTCAATTATGCATAGAGCTGTTATAAATACTTATTATAGATTTTTTCATAAATGTAAGTTTTATTTCTTTTTTGGGGAAATATTAAGAAGTGGGATTGCTGGGTTATACGTTAAGTACATACTTAACTTTGTAAAAACAATTACCTAAATATTTTCAAAGTGGCTGTAGCATTTTTGCATTTCCACTAGAAATGCGTGAGATTTTCAGGTGCTCCACACCCTTGTATGCACTTGATTTTGTCAGTATTTTTTATTTTTGCCATCTTAGGAAATGTGTAGTGGTGTGTAATTGTGGTTCTATTTGTATCGTCATAATGGCTAATGATGTTAAGCATCTTTGCCTGTGCTTATTTGTCATCCGTATGTTTTCTTTGGTGAGGTGTCTATTCAAATCTCTTGTCCATTTTCTGATTGCCTCCTTATTAATCTTTGGAAGTTCTTTAAATATTATGGCTATAATCCTTGCATGCAGTGTTATTTTCACATATTTTCTCTCAGTCTATGCCTTGTCATTTGTCTTAGTAGTGTCTTTCACAGAGCAAAAGGTTGTTTGCAGTTGTTTTTTAATTTGCAAATGTCAAATTTAGCATTTTTTTCTTTATGAATTGGGCCTTGGAGTAGCAGCTTACAGCTGTTAGTAGAACCTAAGGAATCAAAGACTGTTTTTTCCTGTTTCCAGTCACAATTTTGTGACTAGAAAAGTTTGTTGCATGTTGTATTTAGGTCAGTCATTCATTTTGAGTGACTTGTATGAAGGGTGAGATATAGATTGACTTTTATTTTTCTACATTGGATGTCTGGTTTCTTCAGCAGTACTTGTTCGAAGAACTATCCTTCCCAATTCACTTGGTTCCTTTGTCAAAAATCAATTAACCACATTGGTGCGAGTCTATTTTTGGACTCTCTATTCCATTGAACTATGTATCTGTTCAGTTACCAATATCCCAGTGTCTTAATTATTGAAGCCTTACACTATGTCCTGAAATCAGGTGGTCTGAGCTCTCTAACTGAAGTAACATTTAGAGTTAGTGCTCAGACAAAATAAGCATTGGATACCTATGAAACATCAAAGTTCATGCTGTGGGAAGCATTTTTCTCTCTTTTTCTTTCTCTCTCTCTTTTTTTTTTTTTGGCTAGAATAACAGGATGTTTTCTATTTCCTACATCTCAAATTTATCTATAATAAAATACGAAGGTTATAATTACTTTTTAGAAATATATTTCAGCTTTTCAATATAAATTTAAAATTTGTTTTATTGATTATCATCATTTAAGAAAGCTCATTTCACCACAAGTTATACAAAAACAGAATTTGCAGATTATGTTAATTTGATGAGAAAAACAAAATATACTTTGTAGTTTTCATGAATCATATTTATTTAATCACAAATAAAACCCAGCTTTTCATTTTATCCCCTAGTCATATTTTAATATGTAAACGATTTGCTTAATATAGCTTTGGCATAATTTTTCAAACATCATTCCATCTAATTTTATAAATCGTTAATACACTACATATATGTTTGTATAATAATGTTGGCATTTGTCTCTTTAATTTTCAATATTTCAATAATAATTATTTTCAGAAATATTTTTCATTTTAAAACTTTGCATAAGTAATGCAAAATTACAAAAATTATTGAAGAAAAAACAAAGTAAAGAAAAAAATAGAAATTGAGGAAAAACAGATACTGTCACCTGGAAATCTAACTAGACACAATTGCCAACAATATTTCACTAATAATGTATGCAGTGATTTTCTTGCATAGGTGTACTCACACACACACCTATACACACACACACATGCACATGCACACAAACATGCTTGAAACCGTATAAAATATAAACAGACATATGTGTCATTTTAACCTTATATTTTCAAAACCAACATATTTAGAAAATACCTTTATGTCAGAAAATACTAGTTTATATCATCTTAGTTGATTATTTACCAGACTATGTGTAATCAGTTAAAATTGTATTGTAGTCAATAATTTTGGTTCTGTTGTTGATTTACAAATAATCATTTATGTCTTAATATATTATTATCTGAGAATTAAATGCTATCCTATTATTTCTACTTGCATTATATTATTATTAACATCAATTTTATTCTCCTTGTTTGTTATCTCTTTTTCATTTTCAATTTTGAATCAATACTTATAACTTGTCTTTTGTCTACTGGGTTGTCAGTTTTTTGCTTGGATTTGTAAACATTCTTTTCTTACCTTTCTACTTTTCCTTGTCATATATAATGAAAATTTTAGATTAAATCTTAAATTATGCTTATTTAATTTTATATATTACTTATCCTGTTCATTATTCATATGAAATTACTGATTATTTAATTTTTTATTCTTTAACTTGTAGCTTGTTTTCAATGTAAATCTCATTTATTTTTATTATTATTTTGTTGCTTAAATTTGAAAACTCTAAACACAGTTTAGACATTAGACATATAGTTATTGCATTAGAATATTTCCAGTATTATATATAGTTGCTTTTTTGATTTTTCCCTTTCATCAAAAAGTTACCTAGAAGATATTTTTCTTATTCTGCTTATGGATATTTTGCAATTCCTTTGTCATTTGCAGAAAAGATTTCCCAGCTTCTTGAATATCTTCTTTTGTTCCTCTGTATGGAAATGTATATTTTAATGTAATCAATTCTCCTGATATTTATTTCTCGCTAAAAGTGTTATGCTTTATGGTTCATCAACTTTAATATTCCATATTGACCCATAGTGGCCTTCCCCTTTCCACAAGCTTACAGCCATCTCTCAGTAAACACACATTTATTGTTTCTCCTCCCACTATTCCTTTTCTTCCTTTTTCTCCATTTCTTTCTTCCTTACTGTAAATAAGCAAAAAGGTATTTAATGCAGAGACTTAGAGGCTTAAAAATCACTGGACATGCTAAAAAAAAGAAGTCTCTAGACTGAGACTGCAGAGATGAATCATAATGAGATTCACAAACTGGTCCACCAGGAATTTCACTACCCCTGTTAAGAACGAGAAGGTATAGAATCATGAAGCCACTCTGGTTGATTGACTACATTGACAAAAATTTACCATAGCTGGGATCTAGGGATCAGGAGGCAACAATCTCTTGACACTTTAAACATTAGAGTGTGCAGAGACCACATGGTGAGGGAGGAAGCAGTGAGAGATGAGTTGCCAGGCTCCTTTCGACAACCAGCTCCCACAGAAGCTGGAAGAGTGAGAGTTCACGTATCACTGTGAAGATAGCGCCAAGCTCTTCGTGAGGGATTTGCCCATGACCCACACAACTCCTATCAGGGCCCACCTCCAACACTGGGGATCAAATCTCAACATGAGGTTTAGAGAAAGAAACAGGCGAACTGTAGCAGGAGACATTACTGACTTTGAATCTCAAACTGCCAATGAGGTGACAAAGAACAACTTGCCTATATTGAGAAGAATACATGTACAGATACAGCATACATATATGCATGGTTTTTGTCTTTCCTCTCTATTTTCCTGTATGTGTTTCTGCCACAGATTCCTCATTAGTTAGAACAAACAAAGGAATTCAGTGAATTGCAGGATATAAAAACAACATAAAAATTAGTTGCATTTCTATACACTAAGAGTGAACTATCTGAAAAGAAAATTTAAAGAACTGTATCCTGTGCAATAGCTACAAAAATAATAAAATACTTCGGAATAAGCTCAACTGAGGAGATGGGGGATGTGCACACTGAAAGCTACAAAATATTAACAAAAAAAGTAAAGAAGGAACAATAGGAAAGGCAACCTATGTTCATGGATAAAAAGATTTAATAGTGTTGAAATGTCCATGCTACCCTAACAGCCTACAGATTCAGTGCAGCCCTATCACAATCCCAATGACATTTTTTACAGAAAAAGAAAAAGCAATAGTAAAATTCTTGTGGAAACACACACAAAACATACACACACACACATACATGCACCCCTAACCCTGACTAACCAAAAAAATCTAGAAAAAAACCAACAAGCTAGCAGCATCACATCTGATTTCAAAATATAGGACAAAATTACAGTAATCAAAACAGTATGCTAATGCCAAAAAGACAGATGTGTACACCAGTGCAACATTGGTGAGAGCCCAAGAATGAATTCATACATACACGATCACTGTTAAGATCACTGTGCTAAATAAAATAAGCTGGTTACAGAAACACAATTACTGATGAAAATTCCAATTACATGAGGTATCAAAAACAGTCAGACTTACAGAATCAGAGAATAGATTGCTGGTTCCTAATGGGGTTGTGGGAGGAGAAGATGGGGAGTTGACAATTAACAGGCATAAAGTTTCATTTATGCAAGAGAAATATGTTCTGGATATCTGCTGTACAACATCACCTCTGTAATTAACAATTTTCTATTGTATACTTAAAAGCTTGTCCAGAGGGTAAAGCTCATGTTAAGTCTTCTTACCATAATAAAATAAAATGTTTAAAAATGACATAGTAGCAAGAACAAAGACAGTGGCATTGGGAGTAAAGCCAGTGGTCAGCAAGCAAGAATAAAACTGGGTGAAAAGTGGGGAAATGGAATATGGATCATATCCAGGTGTAAAATTTAGATAACACACTAAGTTATCTACATTGGGGTAAAATGTAAACTTAGTGTAGTATGTATGTGTAAAATAGAGCTGGATTTATCAACCAGGCAATTATTGATAAATGTCTGATGATTAGTGTGAATATTTGAGCTAGAAATGCAGATTTGAGGACTATTAAATCTTTCTAGCTATGAACACGGATTGTCTTTTCCTCTGTGTCTTCTTTACTTTCTTTCATTTATGTTTTGTGATTTTCGGTGTACAAGTCTTCCATCTCCTTAGCTGAGCTTATTCCTAAGTATTTTATTATTTTTGTAGCTATTACAAAGGGTATTGTTTTTCTAAGGGAGTTTGCTCTTAGTGTGTACAAATGCAACTGTTTTTATGTTGTTTTTATATCCTGCAACTCACTAAATTCCTTTGTTATTTCTACAAGTTTTTTGGTGTAGATTTTAGGGTATTCTGTATATAAGATTATGCCATCTGAAAACAGGGACGATTTAACTTTTCCCTTCCCTTTTCTTTATTTTTCTTACCTAATTTCTCTGGTTAGGACCTCCACTACTATTTGAGTAAAAGTGGCAACAGTGGGCATCTTTTGCCTGCTTTTTGATCTTAGAGAAAATGTTTTTCAGTGTTTCATGGTCACATATGTTACCTTTTTATATATAATCTTTATTGTGTTGAGGTAATTTCCTTCTACACTTAATTTGTTGAGAGTTTTTATCACAGAAGGGTATTGAGTTTTGTCAAATGCTTTTCCTGCATCTATTGAGATCATCAAGTGATTTTTATCATTTATTCTGTTAATGTGCTTTATTTATCACATTAGTTGATTTTTGTATGTTAAGCCATGTTTGAATTACAGGGTTAAGTGTCACTTGGCCATGGTGTATGATCCTTTTAATATGCGGTTAAATTTAGTTTGCTATGGTTTTGTTGAGGATTTTAAAAGTCCGTGTTATTCAGGGATATTGACTTGTCATTTTCTTATCTTGTGGTGTCTTTTTCTGACTTCTGTACTAGAGTAAGACTGGCCTCATAACTTGAATTTATAAGTGTTCCTACCTCTTCAATTTTATGGCCGAGTTGAGAAGGGTTTGTGTAAATTCCTCTTTAAGTGATTGGTAGAATTCAGCAGTGAAGCCATGTGGTCCTGGGCTTTTTTTCATTAGGGGATTTTGAATTACTGGTAAAAATAACTTACTCATTATTGGTTTTTCCAGACTTTCTATATCTTCATGATTCAGTTCTGGTAGGTTTTATTTTCCCAGAAATTTATCCATTTCTTCTAGGTTATCCAGTTTGTTGTATCTAATTGTTCCTTGTAATCTCTTGTTATTCTTGTTTCTGTGGCACCAATTGTAATGTCTCTTTTTTTCATTTTTCATTTAATTTATTTGACTTTTCTGTCTCCTTTCTTCTTTAAAGATTTGGCAGTTTTATCATTTCATAACACAAACTCTTAAATTTCTTAATTTTTAAAATTGTTTTCTATTCTCCATTTGTTTTGTTTTTGTTATCTATTTCATAGCTACCTAACACCACCTGCTCATTTTTGTATGCACTTTCCCCTCCCCATGTTCACAGGCTTCACCAGGCGGAAGATGATAATTACTTTGTGCCTCCCAAGGACTGATTTAGGAATAGGTGTGTGACACATTTCTGGTCAAGAAATGTCTGCATAATGACAAATGTTTTTCAGTCTTAAAATGTTACAAACCCAAGAAAGAATCCCTTCTTTCATTGGGTAGCTTCAGGTCTGTGTTGGTGCCTAAGGTCAAGAAAGGTGCCGGCCTGAGGGGAAACATCCAGACTCTGCACGGGGTCGGGGGGAAACAGCAGAACCAAATGAATAGTAGAATATTGTCCTTGATTACGTGTGGAATGGTTGATGTACCTTAAATTAAAATTGTTCTGCCCTGAGACTTCTTCCTGTTCTGGGAAATGCTGCATTGTTCTTGTTGACTAAATGAGTTCAGGCAGGATGTTTCTGTTCCTTGGATCCCAGTTAAACTAGGCAGAAAACTGCACAAAGAACAAATCCAGGTAAGTCATGTTGGCCGGGATGAGTCTGCCATGGGAGCTCATAAAAAAAGCATACAAGAGCCCTGATTTATTGCCTTCGTCTCAAACCTAAAATAAGGACTATGAATTGACAATTGTCCTTTGAAAAGGTCCCACCGAGAGCAGCCTTTCATTATGAAGGCAGTACCCCGACAAAAGGAAGATGGAGGGCAAGACTGAGATGTTTGCTTGGGCACATCCTGTTGGGCAGTCGAACTTGTCTCCCCTCCCTGGGGCAGCAGCAATCTTCATTATCAGTGCAAATGAAAATCATAGGAGTAAAGATGAATTGCAGTCACATTCTTTGAAGAAATATAATTTGGACTCTATAATCGTCACTGCTGTGCAGAAGGAGCAGGTCCAAAACAGAGCAGCGCCTCTGAGTGTGCAGTCTTCCTCCGGATTACAAAATCTGGCTTTTTTTTTACCTTCAATAAGTCTTTAAATGTCTATTCCTCAAGCAGGACAGAGGATATTACTTGAATGATCTGGAGTAAATCCATACTTTTTCTTGAAAGAGTACACCCTGTGGGAAATTCGTTGAATCCTCCTTGCATCTGAGCCACATCTCTTTTCAATCAATTGTGTTCCTATAAAGGAGTTAGGTATTGTTTGGGGACTTGATTTTATTCACAAAGAATGAGACAGAATACAAGCCATTATACAGCAACAGAGTGGGTGTCTGAACTTCATCAAACCCAGGAGAATTGAGTTGGACTTGTTCCTCAACTGTCCTAAGTCACTGAAACTGACTCTGAGTTGGAGATTTGCATGCAGGAGGTTTGTTGGGGACAGATCTTGGGAGCAATGCCTGTGAGGGAGAGTTTAGATGGGATGGGCATCTACGGCAATTAAACTGTAATGCATTTGCTTCCTAGCCCATGGCCACCAGAGCTCTCAACAGAGAATGATTCCACAGGGACAAGTCTTGAATGGAGACTTTGCAGCCCTACATCCAGCTGTCCTTTCTCCTCCAGAGGGGGTGTATCTTTGGAGGGAGCAACTCCGTTGGCCAACTTCAGTTCCTAGGGAGGACCTCAGGTCAGAAGTCAAAGCTCCTGGCACTGGGAGGTATGCGCACCTAACAGGAGTGTCTGGGCAGTGTATCACAGCATCCACCGCAGAGGCCACAGGGTAGAAAGTGAAAGTGCATGTGAGGGGGAGGAGGGAGAGAAGGAGGAGAAGGGAAAACAGGAGCTGTGTGGTAGAAGCTTCGAGATCAGGCCAGAAACTGTTTGCCTGAGGATGTGAGAGCCAGTGTGGCTCTGCTTCAGTGTATTGTTTGGCTGTACCGGAGACCTCTGTGTCTGGGACAGGACAGCAGGCAGGGACCCTGAAAAGAGGTGACCTACTCAGGTACGGCATGACTTTTGAGAGAAAACAAACAAACACTGGACCAGGAGACACAGTACTTGCCCTTTGGTATGCATAGCAAAATCACTTCATTTTGGATAAATTTTGTGGGCCGTCATGTCCTAATTTAGTTGGAATGATATAAACTAGCTTGCCCTTGCTCAAAGGATTGGCCAGTGATCAAAGCAAATGTTGCATGTGAATGTTCTATATCAACCCTAAAGTAGAAAGTGTATACTATCTATGTATTCAGGAGAAATGGAGATATACCTGGAAAAATACATTTTGTTGGAATAAAAATTGAGTACAGCTACTAAAAGTAAAAAAGAAATTTAGAAATTATGATCTAGTAATGACTCAGTGCCTCACATTAATAAAACATTGCTATATATCTCAGAGATATCCTTTGAGTTAGAAGGGTTTATGTATTCCGGAGTTGGAAGCTGGGGAGACTCCAGGTCAGGTTGGAGAATCACCAGGTCTTATGTGATCAGGAGTGGAAGTCCTGGGACTCAGCATCAAATCCTCTGCCTCTTGAAGTCTTGCTCTTCCACTGTATTTTCCAGATAAACACACATGCTCACCCCAAAATACCCACGCACTTAACACACACACCTATACCTCTGAGGTGAGGTCTATAGTAGGTTGGGCCAAAATCCAACGAGTGACTTCTGACCAGTTGCATACTGTCCCAGGCTCATTGTAATTTTTTGTCTGTTTGTCACTTCAGATATAGAATGATATTGCAAATAATAAAAATAGATTTCTCATTTTTCTTTATCTTCAGAGGAAGAGTAATGCACAAAGCTGGTAAAGACCTTTTATGTTTTATAACCAATATATTTTCTTAATACAAGTAAAACAGTATCAAAGAGGTCAAATAAAAAGTAAAAAAAAAAAAAAAATTCCATTCAGTGCCCCAAACCCAAACATCACTCCTCAAAGAGTTTGTGTGTGTGTGTGTGTGCATCTTCTTGAGCAAACATTTTTAATGCCCATATGGTATAATGACAGCAATTGACAGTTTCTCATGTTTATTTCCATGTAGTATCTATGTTTATAAAGGAAATGCTGAATACCTGAATCCCTGGGAGGTCTACGGAATGAATCCAGCTCTAGTTATCCTGTAGATGTGCTACCTTACGTACGTGAATTATCCTCTGTACGCTTATTTCATAAATAACACAAAGATTAAAACTATACACACTCTATGTACCAATTGCAAGAAATAAATGAGCTACCACACCCAAAGTTCTCACATAGGAATTGCACATAGTTGGAATATGGCATATATAGCCTCTTATCAGTATTCACTTAAAATTATTGTTTTAGGAATAAGGGCATACAGAAAGAATCATAACGTTATAATACTGTCTTTTTTTTTACATTACTATTACTTATTCTTTCCAGGGACTAATTATCAAAATTTATTCCACAAGTCTTCATTTTGATTAATAGTTAGGATTTGTTTGTTTGCTTTTGTTGTTTATTATTCCAAAACAAAATGTAATACTATATGCATTCCAAAATGAAATACCTCATTCTGAAGGCATGTGTATTCATTTGTGCAATAAATATCATGAGCTTTGTTGTTGAATCAATAGATAATGGTATAAATGGTGCCAAATTACCTTCCAAAAATATTACACCAATATGCTCAACCAGTGGTTTGCCAGAGCGTGTATGTGAAGCGCCTCAGAATGGTGCAAAGATTATCGTAAAATGAAGACTTTGGAGATACAGCAGATGCAGAAAGAAGCCTTTTGAGCTTATCTTACCTGACTACAGGCAGAGTCTTCTGAAAATGACGCTGCCATAAATCCCCTCTCGAGGGAAATTCCAGCCGGGAAGTAGACTGAGCATTAGCACTGGAATGATAAATTGTATTAAAAAAATTATCACAAACTGCATACCTTCCATCTGTTCCCTTAAAAGTTCATTTGTTTGCCATAGAAGTCGTATCCCTCCCCCATTTCCAATATTAAGTTGTTATATAAACCCTCATTCCTAGCTGTTTAGGAAGCCTCTTCCCCTGAATAAACCCTTATGCATAATAAATTGTTCTCATCTTAAACCATCTATCATCAGTTGAATTCACAGGCTTCCAGACTACTGAGACCTGAGTTGGTAGAAGAAAAGTTTTTCCTCCCATCATATCTATTTGAGTAGGGTTGCCAGACTTAACAAAAAATAATCAGCAGATGAATAACAAGTTTTTGTATGACACAGACTATTTGGGGGACACTTACACTAAAACAAATTACTTTTGTGAAGTTCAAATTTAACTGAATTCTGCATTTTATCTGCCTGTCCTTATTTCAGTGAATCAGAAAATCTGGTCTTCAACGATGAAGTTTTAATAAATAATACACAGCCACAGACATTTTGTTGTTGTGCTAAATATTTTGGAAAATATAAGATTACGATATAAAACTAAGTTTTCATTTAACTATTGATTTTAATGAGCACGAATGAGGTATCAGTGCAGTAACCTTGGTCATTCTGTTTGAAGCAGTGCTCAAGGCAGCAGAGCTGAAGCTGGGACAGAGCCACGAGGCCATTTGGTTCCCGGCTCTGACTAGCACACGTTTTACTTCCAAGAGAGTCTTTCTCACTCCGGGAAACCACAGAAACCCAAGAAAATGTACATATCCTTGCTAATAATTACCAAGACCAGCAGGGTCTCAATGATTCAACAAACTACCTTTAAAAAAATCAACAGTATTTTATTTTAATATATAAGAGAAGCCAAGTATGCTTTATACTTTTATTTGCTGATATTTTTTATTCCTTTTAGAATGTGGATATTAACAAATTTCACAGGAGAATAATAATACAGAAGAGATCACTTAAAAATTACATTTGTAAAAGAAATCCGCCTAAACATTTAAAAATAAAACTTTACTGCTTTTGAACTAGACCAACCAATACAACAAAGACGGCAGGCCATCAGCCCATGGTACGGAAGTCAATCCATCGGATAAGTGAAAAACAAATTTTGTCATTTTTTTAAAATGTGAGATGTTACAAAGCTAGATGAATCAAGCCTAAAAATCTTAGAGCCATGAGGTCTAATAGAGTGATATCCAAAGATATGGCCTAATCTCAAGTAATTGCAGCTCACTAAGAAGGATATTCTGACCGATGGAAATCTCTAAACCTAATACCTTTGATCTAGGCAATAATATAGTCAGCACTAACCCCCTCATTAGGAAAGGGTATGTTGCTACTCACTATTTTCCCCTGAGTGGGGCATCTGCTGGATTACAAAAGGGCCAGGTCAACCAGGACACAGATGTCTTCTCATATCAATTCCTGCCTTGCAAAGGCCCAGATTCCCTTTGACAAACCCTGATTGAGTCACTTGGAATTTCCCACAAAAGCACAAGTGAGTAGGATCAATGGATCCTGTGCCAAACAAGTAAGTGCTACATTTATAATAAACTAATTCAGCAATAATACAATTATAAATCTTGCAAAGATTGCCATGTCTGATGAATGCCCTTGTCTTTTGTAAACTATATATTTCAGTATTAACTTTTGTTATTTTAACTTTCATCTTCAAAAAGTAATGTTTTATTAAAGATTGTGTAATAATTTTTTCACTACTTAAGATAATTAGCCCAAAACACACCAGAAAACTCGACAATAAAGGTACGTTTTGCTTATGTTTCTTTTTAGAGAATAATGTTAAAATATTTAAAGACATTTTCTTAGAGAATTAATATAATTATGAATATCCTTTTTTTCAGCAATAATTAAGAAATAATAATAGGAAGCACTGTGAGTTTTCAAAGTCTCTGAAACTCAAGTACAATTGTTCATGGTCATCTGAAGCCCAAATATCATTTGGGGACAATTGCCCATTTTAAAATGTGAAATTCTAAGGCAAAGTAATTAAATATCAGTCAATAAATAGATTTAAAGTGGCTCTGCATCAGGGATATTACATAACAAGTAGTAGATTTAAATACTTTATTTTAAGCACTTATAATAAATCAGCCACAAAGTCATGGAGAATATCATGTAGATGGGGCAGCAATGAGGAGGTTCTTTGGCCCTTAAGGACAAGTATGACTTTTGGAGGTCTAGGCTTGCCTGGCTTTTTTTTTTTTTTTTTTTTTTTTTTTGAGACAGAGTCTTGCTCTATCACCTGGGCTGGAGTGCAGTGGCATCTGATCTCAGCTCACTGCAAGCTCAGCCTCCCAGGTTCACACCATTTTCCTGCCTCAGCCTCCTGAGTAGCTGGGACTACAGGCGCCTGTCACACCCGGTAATTTTTTTGTTTGTTTGTTTGCCTGTTTTTTTTTTTTTTGTCTTTTTAGTGGTGACAGGGTTTCACTGTGTTAGCCAGGATGGTTTTGATCTCCTGACCTTGTTGTTCACCCGCCTAGGCCTCCCAAAGTGCTGGGATTATAGGTCTGAGCCATTGCGGCCAGCCTACGCTTGCCTGGTATTTGTAAGTTTGATTTGGGGAAAAAACTGAGATGTGACAGGCATTGGACATTAATTTTGTTAGTAAATGAATTTGTTCCTTTCATTTCTGCTGTGAATAAAGAAAACTCATTTTCTGAGGCAATTTTAAGAAACATAGTTTGATAATTTATTAGTAGGTAAACTTAGGGAGTGACATTGTTTTCACTAGCTTTCCTTTGTTTAAAATTGTTTTTCCTTAAATTATTTAAAAGAATGAAATACACACACACACACACACACACACACATATACACACATATATAATGATTCAAAAAGTACACACTGGTTTTCAGTAAAATTGCAGAAGAAGGAAAAACATTCAGAAGGACATCTATTGTCATTCTTTCTGAATTTTTATTGAAAATGTGACTTGCCTTTATTGAAATGGAAATATTTTTACTGATAGGACTTATTTTCTTCTTTCCCACCTCTTTTGAAATTTGAAAAATAATCCAACTCTTCATAAATTATAAGATTTTTGAAAAATAATTTTATCAAGATTTTAAAATAATCTTGAGAAAATGGTTTAAATCTGTTAATGTCTTTTCTGAATACATTAGTATATTAAGTACATTATGCAAATATTAAAGTTATAGTGATAGATGGCGGGGTTAAAGAAACAGGATGTCTCAGTGTTTTCAAATTAACAACCACAGGAAAAACTAATTGTCAGAATCAAAATACCCAACTAATATTTTTTAAAAGGCATATTGCAAAGTTTAGAATAAGTTTAAGAAAAAAAACAAAACATGGCATAATATTTCAAATTATAAAACTTATTTTGGACTAGTAATTTTTGAAAAATAATCTTATTTTTTGTTCTCAAATATTGTATTAGAAAAACATAATAGATGTGACAATAGGTGCTGAAGTATAATACAAACATGACCCAGGACTCAGCATTCTGGGAAGAGAAATTGCAGAGTAACTGTCAGAGGGCCACCACATTTGTTGGTAGAATGACTATATAATTTTCTCTTATGCAAATAAACCAATCAGAAATATGATAACAGCCCTATCTGGAAGTTTGATGCACTCAAAAGCCAAATGTGGGAAGGTTTTGCTTTATATTTGCATATGCTTACCAAATTTGCAATGAAAATGCTATTTTCTTTCCTTCTTTTTTTTTATTTTTTATTTTTTGAGATATGTTGAGACATGGTCTCCCTCTGTTGCCCAGGCTGGAGTGCTGGAGTGCAGTCGTGTGATCATGACTCACTGCAGTCTGAACCTCCCCAGCTCAAGTAATCCTCCTGCCTTAGCCTCCTGAGTAGAAGGGCCTACAGACGCGCACCACCATGCCTGGCTTAGTTTTAAACTTTCTGTAGAGATGGGATCTCAGTATATTGCCATCCTGGTCTCAAACTCCTGGCCTCAAGTGATACTCTCCCATCAGCCTTCCAAAATGCTGGGATTACAGACTTGAGCCACTGGGCCCGACCTGAAGATACTCTTCTTAAATATGTGTGTGTTGTGTCTTGTGCTCATATTTGTCCTTGATATGCCTGTGTTGAGTCCTGAGACTCTGAAGAACACAGTTTGGGAAACAGCAAATGGCATCAAGAGCTGCGTTGGGGTTTAAAGGCTTAAATGCCTCATTGCTGCTGCACTTTTCTGAGAGTCTGGTAAAAGTATATTTATATTTTTTAACCCTCAAAGTCAATGGTGTTATATACGTGCTAAGTTTGGTCTTATAACCTGCCTACCCACCACAAAATATGCCATACAGCCAACACCTTCTAGGAGCCAGCCATTGGCATCTCTGTCTTGTTCCCAGCTTCAGGGAATTATCTTGCATTCAGCTTCATTGTGTGACACTTGCATATTTTTCTAAGTCTTAGCTTCTTATCTTGTATTTGTCACCAGCTTTGTACTTATTCCAGGCATCTGATCTGTGTAATACCACTCTTCTGGAACTGTCTGGAGGTCCCTTTCTCTGTGATTTCTGCTTGTTGCCCTTCAAAGTGAAAATTTTCTGGAAATAAACTGACGGGTTCGTCATAATAGTTTCATGATAATAGTTAATTACCCTTATTTTACTTTTTTTTTGTACAACATACTGAGCAAAATGTTCATGTGTGTTTTCTTGTTTAATCTCTGTAATTATTATCGTTATGTTATTGTTCTTATGTAAATTGAGACAACTCAGGCTTTAAGGCCTAAGTAACTTCCCTGAGGTTGCAAACTCATGGATGTTATAGCAAAGATGTAAACCGTGGTTACTGTGATTCTAAAGCTTTACCAGTGGACCGTGGTTTGCCATGGAAAGGAACTGGACATCTTGACCCCAGAATTGACATTCTTATAAGACAGGCAGACAATATAAGATAATGTCTTATAAGACATTCTTATAAGACAATGTAAGGGGTGTGGAAGGTAAATGGAATTAGGAAAACCTTCAGCAAAGAATGAGCAATTTAGGATGAGTCATTTTTTACCAAGCTTCCTTTATTTTCACTGGAGTAGACTTCATAGGGGAGGAAAACCCAATTTTTCTCTACAATTAGACTGACATGAGACAGTTTAACAAGAGACAATGCACACAAATTAATTTAATGTTAATTATCTTATGCGTGCATAGAGGCCTTCATATAAAAGATATGAAGAGCCCAACAAGCAGATAGGCCTGAATAAGTACAATTTATTTATTTTTAATAAAGGATGATAAATTTCAAAACAAAGGAAAAGGGTGTTCAGGCTTCTATCACCTGCAAACTGTGGGAAGGTAAATATGTGGGGAAACTAATGGAAAACAAGGGCAATTTTAGTGAGGTTTGTTTGTTTGTGTAGGTCCATCTTGGCGCTAACTTTCCCCTTTCCTCATGGCCCTAAAACTCTCCTGAGAGAGGGAATTGTCTGCAGTCCTCATTTCTCAGAAGCTTCTGCTTTTAGTGATATAAAGGAAGCTCTGAGAAGGCGTTTCTTCTGTATTTGTTGATTTTCAATTAACTTCTGCTCAGAATAATAAATACGCCAAAGTGGCATATTTTTGGGTGGCACATTCTATACCCTTCAACTTTAAGGTAAAGGAGAAAGATGAAGACTTCCTGAAGGCCCAGGATGGCAGCCAACAGTAGAATACAGCTAGCATAGAATTTCTTTGAGGTTTCATGTTCATCTAAAAATTAATCATATTTTTATATTTTTCACTTTAGTCATTTTAACATTTAACAATGTATGGATGCACAGATAAACAGACCTCAACATAGACATAGAAAGGTATAGAACGATAGGTACAGATATATCATTAAGTAAGCAATAGTCCATGTTATACTGGGTGTGTGTATGTATGTGTGTTTATATATACATATCTTGAGTATATCTCAAAAACCCTGAGAAGATTAAGTCAGCATCACTGTCTGGATTTGTAAATGTAGTAGGTGAATCCCATACTGCAAGGCTCATTTCTTCCTTTGTGCAGTGAGGAATCAGAGCCAGAATATTTCAAAAGAAATTCCATTCTCAATTCTGAACTGAGCAATCACACAACCAATCATTCCTTATTATATTAACCTACCCTCTATTAGTTTTTAGTGTTTCTAAAATACTCTAGTGAAGCATGATACATATGAGTGGGATGGGGATGCTGGAATTGAAGTGCAACTGGAGAATGTGTTCTGGTCTCCAAGGGTTATCAGTGGTTCCCTTGGGCCTGTTCAAGCCCTGTTAAGTTTCCAATGCAAGAATGGCCAATTGATAGCATTAGAGCTAGGGCGGGAGGCAACTGAAGCTGAAGCTTAAGAAAGTGATGGAGATAAAGATGAAATGGGGATTAGGATGGGGAGAATGATGGAGAAAAGATAGAGGAACACATAACAGAAGGGAATCTAGCCTATTTGCATTACAAAGGTTCCCAGAGTTTAGCAGCTGAAAGTCAATTGACAGCTCATTCAATTATTCTTTTATTCACCTTTTCAACAACTATTTACTTAGTGAGAGGTACTGGGCAATATGCCAGACACAGTGTTAAACAAAACATAAGTGGTCCCTGCTGTCAAAAGCTTTTATATTTTTGTGAGGGAGATAGATGTCAAGATTTGTCTGATGTGTCTGAGATTTGACTCCATTTATAAGCTCAAGCAGCCTAGCACAATTTCATGGATGCTGGCAGAAACCTTGAGACTTGTGAGTCAGAATGAAAGAGTGTTTCTCGCAGCCACAGCAGCAGCCAGAGCGCGAGCACATGCACCGGCTTCCTGAGGCCGGGTCCCTATCAGCAAAGGTAAGAGGGCCAGGCCGTGCGGAAAGGAGACTAAACTTAGGGAAAATATATGGTTTATAATCAACAGTAAGGAAGGTTGCCAGATAAAGTAGAGAATGCCTAGTTAATTTGAAGTTTTGATAAACAACATATATTTTCTTAGTATAAATATGTACCAAACATTGCATAGGACATACTTTATCTTAAATTCGAAGTTAACTGGACACCATATATTCTTATTTGATAAAACTGGTAACTTAGGCCTGTGTGATTTCTGCCGCTGTTGGGGCCACTATCTCTGTCTTCCAAGGCTGTTTATTCTACAGACATCCTTGTGAAGATAGTCCGGGACAGATAGTCATAGCCTCTGCTCATAAGACATGTAAAGATTCGTGGAAAACGATCTTCTTTGATCAAATGTTATTCAAATTAAAGCACTACTATACAATTTCAGTTTGTGGCAAGTGACAAAAAGGATTTGGAGGGTCCCATTAGAAGGTGGACCTAATATACCATAAGAAATGCTCATAGATCAGTAAACATCAAATAAAACTCCACAATTACATCCTCCTCTAATCAGTTCTCAGCCAAATAGTAATGCAGATCTCATGGCAATAGCTGTTACTGTCATAACTGTTAATAAAAGTGCTACTCCAGCCTGACGGATTGGCTCACACCTATAATCCCAGACTTTGGGAGGCCAAGGTGGGCGGATCCCAAGGTCAGGAGATTGAGACCATCCTGGCCAACATGGTGAAAACCTGTCTCTACTAAAACACACAAAAAATTTAGCCAGGCATGGTGGCACGTGCCTGTAGTCCCAGCTACTTAGTAGTCTGAGGCAGGGTAATTGCTTGAACCCAGGAGGCACAGGTTGCAGTGAGCCAAGATGGCACCACTGCACTCCAGCCTGGGTGACAGAGCAAGACTCCATCTCAAAAAAAAAAAAAAAAAAAAAAAAAAGCTACTCCGACTGTACAGCTGCAGGGATTACATTCCTCTAACTATATCTTTCCTGGAAGAATAGAGTGAAAATTTTGTTTAAAGCATTCTCCCTTTTTAAAGTTTCATTGATTTGTTGATTTGCTCACGTTATTATACTGGCTTTTCCTCTAAGTGGCTAATTTAGAGATAAACAAGAAGCTTTGTACATTGTGGCCTATGTTGGTTTTGATCCATGAACTTTAAATATTATCAGCTGTGTTATTTTGAGTTAGCTTGCAAACAAATTTCCAGTATTGAAAAATACGCTTGTAACTAAATGGTTATATTTCAAATAACCATTGTTGTTTATCTCAGGCATTTGATCTGTAATACCACTCTTCTACAACTTTAATATGTTTCTGCTAAACCATGTGAAATTAACTAATTAGCCCATCAAATACATGACACTGATGACTAGAGCTCAGCGTCATTCCTTCATTGTAGTAATTTATATTAATTTCTAAGCAATTCAAATGGCTTCAATGTTCAATGAACATGAATAAATCACACTTTCTGATGTCCATAAAGATCATGTGCTAACTTTGTTTATTTATCATGAATCTACTTCTCCTACTTATTACCAAGTAGTACTAAGTTTTGACTTTTCCCTCAAAGCCCTGTTTCCTGAAGAAGGAAAAGACAAGGAGGTTAGTCTCGAACCCATCCCAGTAACACCACAGAGGAACTGTGCTTCTATATTCAGGGTTACATTTTTCCTGCTTGTCAGAAAATATATAAGCTTTACTGATTTTTGATGCTGGGTTTTAAAATATACTTTGAGTATATAAAAATCCCATCATTTATAAGGAGACAATCGGTTTTAATTAGGGTATTTCCAGTGGAGTGTGGATTGCGTACTTCCCTCCCGTATCTGTGGCACTGGGTTTTGGTTTTGTTGGATTAGGGGATGGGGCCTGTGCTTCATGAGAAGCCACTCCTCCTCTCTTTATGTTCAGTCCTCTCTGCAGTTTGCCTTAAGCATAAAACACTCCACTGGCTCTGCAAGCATCAAGTTCCCAGTGATTTCATAATTGTTGTCCTGGCTGATCTTGCTGTGTCATTGCCATTGTTGACTTCATTGATTCATTCATTAATCCATTCTCCCCACAGACATTCACTGGGCACCTAATGGGTGACTGATGTCTTTCCAGAATAGAAAGATAAAACGTCTTTATTTTGTAGACCTCGTATCTACAGGGTGGTAAATGAGGGTGGTAAATGAGGGTGGTATTACCCTCATTTATTTATTATCACTTCTCTTTCCACTTGTCCTTAAGTGGCTCCCTCCTGTTCCTGGGCCCATCCATAAAAAGTTGATGTTATTTATGACATTTTCTTCAACTCTTCTTTAATCCATATATTCTCTCCAAACACTTCATGCAATCAATTATATCTGTTAATTCATTTCAAATATAGTCTTGTCTCAAAGGCTTCCATATTCATAACACTGGGACAAATTGTTCTTTTGGTCTATAGATCAAAATTTTCAAATTCTATACTCATTAACTTCGATGTTCCACCATCTTCTTAAAAATATTTTAAGTAGTTCCCAAATCAACTCTTTCATAGTTTCTTCTTCTTGACTTTCTGTCTCTATTAGTTATGTCACCAAATTCCATTCCTCCACTTACAACCACAGCAGCATTCATCTACACCCAGTATTCCTTCCTTGTTCCTACTGTGTCAGCCCCACGTCCTCACCTCGCTTTCAGGGCTGCCTGTGTGTCTGTCACTTCCCTTAAGCCTCACCTCTGAATTCCATGTTTTCTTAAATAATATGACTTTGTCTAAGTAATATCCACTTACTGATATTGTTAGATTATTAGATTGCAAATATTAGCAATTAATGTTTTTCTATGAAAAATAAAAATGTGGTTCTATCAAGCTCCAGTCTAAATAGGCAAATTCTATTCCTCTATTGTTTCAACTTGCTTAAATTGATATTTATATTTAAATAGCTTTTAAATGGTTGCATTACTATTTTGGGTGCTGTTAATGTATTTTCAAGGAAATACATTAACAGCACCCAAAATAGTAAAGCCACAATTTACATATCCTTTGCTTTGCAGAAGCTTTTTAACTTGATGCAATCCAATTTGTACATTTTTCCTTTTTTCAAAGAGACACATTAATAAATTTGTATTAATACATTTGTATAGATGCAGTAGTCTTATGCTTTAAAATTTTCCTTGTAGTCTTCACAGCTGTTGATAATTCCTTTCCAAAAGTAGAGTAAGTACTCAGACCTCCTCTTACAACAGACAGGCACATCCATGTGTCCCTTTTTTATTTTCTTGGGAGCAGTTCTTCTAGGTCCTTCTTCCACTGTTCCGATATGGTCTGTTTATTTCCCGTCTGCTGCACACTTGCTGTCTGGAGATTTCTTCTCATAGTTGCTGTGAAATCCCCCTGCTCTCTGCTGTGCTAGGTCCCTTGCTTCCTGGCTCGGAGTCTGCCTTGACATCCTCCAAGAAGTCTGCTTCCCATCCTTTTGGAAAGTCTAACTTAATCTTTAATTTTTATCTATTTACCTTTTTTTACTTTTTTTTTTTTTTTTTTATTTTGGTGGGTACCTAGTAGCTGTATATACTTACGGAGTACATGAGATATTTTGGTACAGGTGTGCAATGTGTAATAATCACATCATTCTGTGGGTTGTCTCTTCACTTTGCTGATTGTGTCTTTTGTTGTGCAGAAGCTTTTTGACTTAATGTGATCCTGTTTGTCCATTTTTGCTTCCATTGCCTGTGCTTGTGGGATATTACTCAAAAAAATTTTGTCCAGACCAATGTCCTGGAGAGTACCCCCAATGCTTTTTGTAGCAGTTACATAGTTTGTGGCCTTAGATTTAAGTTTTTAACTCATTTTGATTTGATTTTTATATATGGTGAGAGATAGAGGTCTAGTTTCATTCTTCTGCTTGTGGATATCCAGTTTTCCCAGCACCATTTATTCAAGAGACTACCTTTTCCTCAGTGTATGTTCTTGGCAACTTTGTCCAAAATGAGTTCACTGTAGGTACATGGATTTGATTCTGGGTTTTCTACTCTGTTCCATTGGTCTGTGTGTCTGTGTTCTTGCTGGTACCATGCTGTTTCAGTTATTATTGCTCTGTGGCATAATTTGAAAGCAGGTAATGTGATTCTTCCAGTTTGCTTTTTGTTTTGTTTTGTTTGATTTTGCTTAGGCTTTGGCTGCTCTGGACCTTCCATGGTTTCATATAAATTTTAGGTTAGTTTTTTTCTATTTCTGTGAAAAATGTCATTGGTATTTTGATAGGGATTGCATTGAATAATGTGGTAGTATTATATAATAGTAGATGGCTTTGGATAATATGGACATTTTGACAATACTGGTTCTTCCAATTAATAAACATAAAATATTTTTCCCTTTTATGGTGTTTGCTTCAATGTTGTTCATCAATGTTTTATAGTTTTCATTATAGAGATCTTTCACTTTTTTGGTTAATTCATAAGTATTTAATTTTATGTGTGGCTATTGTAAATGGGATTACTTTTTTATTTCTTTTTCACATTGTTCAACGTTGGCATTTAGAAATGCTACTGATTTTTGTATGTTGATTTTGTATCCTGCAACTTTACTGAATGTATTAGTTCTAATAGTTTTTGGGTGGAGTATTAGGTTTTTCCAAATATATCATATCATCTACAAACAAGGATGATTTCACTTTTTCCTTTCTAATTTGGATGCCCTTTCTTTCTTTCTGTTGTCTGATTGTTCTAGTTAGGACTTCCAGTACTAGGTTGAATCACTGATGACAGTGAGGATCTTTATCATGTTCCAGATCTAAGAGGAAAGGCTTTCAATTTTCCCCCATTCATTATGACACTGAATGGTCTATCATATATGACATTTATTATGTTAAGATATGTTCCTTCTATACCTAGTATTTTAGGGTTTTTACCATGAAGGAATGTTGAACTTTATCCAATGCTTTTTTGGCATAAATTGAAATGATCATGTCTTTTTGTCCTTCATTCCGTTGATCTGATGTATTGCACTGATTGATTTGCATATGTTGAACCATCCTTGCATCCCAGGGATAAATCCCATTTGGTCATAATGAATAATCATTTTAATGCATTGTTGAATTTGGTTTGCTAGTATTTTGTTGAGGATTTTTACATCAATATTCATCAGAGATATTGGTCTTTAGTTTTTGTTTTTGTTTTTTGCTTTTTTTTTTTTTCTTGGAGACAGACTCTCACTCTGTCATCCAGACTGGAGTGCAATGCCACAGTCTCGGCTCACCGGAACCTCCACCTTCTGGGTTCAAGCGATTCTCATGCCTCAGCTTATCAAGTAGGTGAGACTACAGGCATGCGCCACCATGCCTGGCGAATTTTTGTATTTTTGGTATAGACAGGGTTTCACCATGTTGGCCAGGCTGATCTCAAACTTCTGGCCTCAAGCAATCTGCCCTCCTCAGCCTCCCAAAGTGCTGGGATTACAGGCATGAGCCACTGCACCTAGCCTTTTTTTTTTTTTTTTTTTTTTTTTTTTGATTTGTCTTTTTCTGGTTTTGGTATCAGGGTGATACTGGCCTTGTAGATTGAGTCTGGAAGTATTCATTCTTTCTCTATTTTTTTGAAGTAGTTTGAGCAGGATTGATATTAATTCATTAAATGTTTGGTAGCATTCAGCAGTGAAGCCATTGGGTTCTGGGCTTACTTTACTGAGTGACTTTTTATTATGGCTTTGATTTTGTTATTGTTATTGGTCTGTTCAGGATTTGGATTTCTTTGTGGTTTGATCTTTGTAGATTGTATGTATCTAGGAATGTATTCATTTCTTCCAGATTTTCCAATTTATTACCATATCATTGTTCATAGTAGCCACTAGTGATCCTTTGAATTTCTGTGGTATCAGTTATAATGTCTCCTTTTTCATCTCTGATTTCATTTATTTGGACTTTTCTCCTTTTTTCTTAGTCTGGCTAAAGGTTTATAATTTTTTTTATCTTTTCAAAAAACCTTTTTTGATATTTTATATTATTTTCTTCATGTCAATTCATTTATGTCTGCTCTGATCTTTATTATTTCATTTCTTCTCCTAATTTTGGTTCACTTTGCTCTTGCTTTTCTAGTTCTTTAAGATGCATCATTAGGTTATTTATTTGAAGTTTTTCTTATTTTTTGATGTAGGCATTTACAGTTATAAATTTCACTCAGTACTGCTTTCCTGTATCTCATTAATTCTGGTATGATTTGTTTCTATTACCATTTGTCTCAAGAAATTTATTAGTTTCCTTTTTAATTTCTTCATTGACCCACTGGTCATTCAGGGTCATTTTGCTTAATTTCCATGTGTTTGCATAGTTTCCAAAATTCCTCTTGTTATGGATTTCTACTTTTATTCCATTGTGGTTAACGAAGATGCTTGTTATTCTTTCAATTTTTCTAAATGTTTTAAGGCTTGTTTTTTGGTCTAACATATGGCCTAACCTTGAGAAAGATCCATGTGCTGAGGGCATATGTACTCTGTAGCTGTTGGATGAAATGTTCTGTAAATATCTATTAGGTTCATTTGTTGTATAGTGCAGATTAAGTCTGCTGTTTCTTTGTTGATTTGCTGTCTGGATGATCCGTCCAAAGCTGAAAGCAGAGTGTTAAAGTCTCCAGCAATTATTGTATCAGGGCCTAACTTTCTCTCTAGCGCTAATAATATTTGCTTTATGTATCTGGGTCCTCCAGTGTTGAGTGCATATATATTTACAACCATTATATCCTCTTGCTGAATTTATCCCTTTAACATTATGTAATGACCATGTACATCTGATTGGAAGTTCTGCTTTCATGTTGGGCTAGATCCAGTCGTTAATGGAACTATACATATCCATATCTATAGGTCTTCATTTCGATTTGGTCAGTTTCCTCAGACAATAATTCCCTGACTCTGGCCTGGAATCACAATTCTGGCTCTCAGAATCCTGGGAAGTAAGAAGAAAGCAGAGAGGGACAGAATCCCATCTTTCAGCCCCCGACTTTGCATCATTGCATCTCACTTCTACATTCCGGTCTTTCTGATGGTCTTCATTGCCAGAGCATCTCCCCCAAAGCATCCAAGAAAATGCCTGAAAAATTCAACTGTTAACTTGTGGCAAGTGGCAATCCCAGATTAAATGGTAGTAAGTCACAAAATGAACCAAAATGCCCAGAGTCACTCTCAATTCAGATATGCTGGATACAGAAGTTTCTGTAATTCCATAGAGTACCATTCCTTCCCTCCCTCATATAAGGTTATTTCTCTGTAACAGATATAATATCATGAGCACTGGGATTCAAAGACTAATTTTCTATCAGATTAGCAATCTGCACAAAAGAGGGACCTTATCTCTTGAATTTTCCAGCAAAAAAGTTTTTTGAAATTCATTTCTTTTCATGGCATGTGCCAGTCCCTGTCATGTTGCATCAGCCCCTCTCTATAGATGTGCCTGCCTCTTACGGATAAGTCTTGGTGTTCTGCCTGAGCCCTTTACACACATAACCAGTTCTATCTCAGGCCTGGCCTCTGGAGCCATGCCTGGAGCGAGGACATGTACCCAGGGTCTCCAGCTTCTCCTTGGTGGACGGTGCTCTGAGGTGGGGGTACTTGCTAGCTGTGTTGTCAGGAGAAGTCCTGGGATGGGGTACCCTCAGCTGTGTTCCCCTTGTGAAAATCCCATTTGAACCCTTCCTCTGCTTTAGAGCTTCCTATGCCCCTGCTAGCATTTCCTTTAGTTTATAAGAAATAATTCGTGATTTGTGACATTATCAATGACTAAAAGGATGTAGCGGGAGCCTATAGTTGTGTATTTTAAGCATTTTATTGTAACAAGATGAACATACACACAAATAGAAAACAAAAATCAAGTTTTTCACCCACACATTTATCAGCCAGATCCTCAAACTTAAAATATTACCAGATCATCTTCCTCTTTTTAAATATTTTTTCTTTTTCCTTTTTGGCCAAAGCATTTTAAAGCAAATCAGAGACATCATATCATTTTAAGGTAATATCTCACATTACCTATGTCTTTATACTGAGAGTGGGTTTCTTAGGTTTTTCCTTTTTTTTTTTTTATCCCTAATCTGACAGTCTCCTTTTTTAAAAGATATATTTTTAAAAGATACTGACTATTCACTGAAGGGTGGCAGATGGGAGGGAGGAAGTGTACAGAAAGAAGGATTCTGTCCCATGAATTTAATTAGTTCAGATGGTCTAATGATTGTTCTATATGTGCATTTTAGTTCATATTGCTGTGTATGAAAGAATAAACAAGTCCAAGTCCTAATACTCGACATATGTTAAAAGTAGAGGTAGTAATATTACCACCCCTTTATAAATGTCCTTGGTTTGTTTTTAGGAAGTCCTGTCTTCCAAGAATGACCTTTGTTACTCCACTTCTTGGAGCTGGACATAGTTCTGTACCCAGTCACTGGGATAGTGGAAGAGGGCGAAGAGGAGGGGTGAAGAGAAGGGCTCTTTTTAGGACCTCCATAGCGAGAAGATGGTTTCAGATGACAACCATAGGTCTGTATGAGCATTTTTAGTAAAGTGTTTATTGTGGAAAAATTCACTGTTTTCCAACTTCTAAGTTTTATAGATGTCCTGAGGTGGCAATGTATGATAAAAGCAGAGCTAGTGAATTAGCCAACTTGTACATACGTTTTTGTTATAACTGATGGAAAAGGACCATATTGGACATGGAATTGTTAGACCACCTCTGAGAAGTATATGTCAGGACTTGTCGATCAGGTGAGCAGTAGAGAGGCAAAAGGAAGTATAAGAGGAGAGGAGTAAGCAACGTGTTCATATTTATATTTTGAGGATAGCCTGTGATGCATGTGCATCTTTTTTGGCTGTACCATAGGAATACATTAAGTAATTCAGTAGAAACACACCTTCTTGCTGTGCTGAATAGCATAGATCTGAAAATGAATTACCTTAGAAACATACTTAGTTTAAATTGTTGTTTTATGGTTCACTTTAATTGAGCATTAAGTGAATATTTTAATCAAAAAATTAATATTTTAATCAGAACTTTGCAAATACTTTTATCTAGAGACCTGTGATCATTTTTGTTTTCTATGAAATGTTTGTTCTGAAAAAGGCAATACTGCATTTTTTTTCCTAATAGACTGAGTTGATGTAGCATATTCTTGGTTATCAAAATACTCACATACCTTTGATTTTTGAATTGGTAAATAGACAAGATGTGTGAAAACAGCATGATATATACTATACAATCTCAACTCCGTAAAATTAGATCTTGCGTCTATACACACACAGGACCTGGAAGGATACATCGAACTGTGAACTGCATGTGATTGTGAATGAGTTTGCTTTTTGCTTGTGTTTTTCAAGTTCTTATAATGCACATATTCACTTAAAAATATATAAGTTAAAAAACTAATGACAAAAAGATATAATACAAGTATCTATATCAATAAAAATGAATACAATGTAAATATGGCTGTGTCATATCTATCTTCTTATTAACTGTTTTTCATCATGTGTTGTCCTGTCTGTTCTTTTACCACTTTCTTTCTCTTTTCTTGTCTTTGTAGATTAATTTTTTTATTTTTAATAATTCCATTGTGGCCACTATTGTATTACTAATAATATATATTTTAAAGAATTTTCTATTTTTTATGTTATGTATCTTAACTTATGGCAGTACTCCTTCAAAATGTATCACTTGATCTATATTGGGAGATACAAATATTATAGGTTTATTTTCTTCATTCTATGTTTTGTTCTATTTTATTTCTGTATATATTATACACTTCATACATTTCTATTTCTACACAAGTTAGAAATTTCAATATATTTATATAATTTTTCTTTAGATAGTCAATTATCTTTTAAAGTGATGAAAAGCAAACTAAGGATTTCTCTTATATGTACTCTCATATTTGCAAATCATATATCTGATAAGGAACTTTCATTCTAAATGTATACATAACTCCTACAACTAAAAAATTTAAATTTTCAAACAATCACGAATTAGGCAAAAATTCTGAAGAGCTATTTCCCTAAAGAAGATATACACGTGACCAGTAAGCAAATACAAGACACTCAACTTCATTCACTATTAAGGAAATGCACATCAAAACCATGAAACACCACTTCACCCCATTAGAATGACTAAATATAAAAAATGGATAACAAATTTTGGAAAGGATGTGGAAAAAAAATGAAAATCTTATACATTGCTTATGAGGATGCAGAATATTTCAGCCTTTTTGAAAAGCTGTTTTGCAGTATCTCCAAAGTTTAAACAAAGAGTTGCCATACGACACAGCAATTTCACTGCTAGTTATATACCCAAGAGAAATGAAAAAATATAGCTACACAAAGACTAGCAAATCAATATATGTAGCAGCATTTTTTTGTAACAGTTAAACAGTAAAACTACCCAAATGTCCATTACGTGATGACTGAATGAGTAAAATGCAATACATACACACCATGGAATATTATTAGGCAACCAAAAGGAATTAAAGTACTGATGCACGCTACAACATAGGTAAACCTTGCTCTGATTCCATTCACACAAAATGTCCAGAATAGGCAAGTCAATAGAGATTGAATGTAACTAGTGATTGCTCAGGTCTGGGCTGTGAGATGGGTTGAGGAGGAATTGGGCTTGATTGCTCATTGGTGTGAAGATTTTGATGGAAGTGATGGAAAGTTTTAAAAGTAGTTATGGTAATGGTTGCACATCTGCAACTATGTTGATATATCCTTGTTATACAGTGGATTCTGAGCTTTAAATGGGTGAGTTGTGTGTTATGTGAATTATTTCTCAGTAGAGCTGCTAAAGAAAAAGAGGTCATTTCAATGACATACAATGTTCAATAGGTACGCAATGTTGAACAAAGCAAGCAACAATTTACTTAGATGTTTTGCCATGCATAACACAAATTTGCGATTACTTAGCTGGAGATAGAGACATCCTCCTTGTCAGAGATTCCTTCAACACAGCCAATTTTATGTTCTGTTGTTTGCATTCCTTGCTCGTGGGTACCTGTGTTTAGACAGGACTCTCTTTGTTGCAGATTATAGAAATCCAGTTCAAGTTACTCTAAAGAAATGAATATTAATCTGCTCACATAACTGAAACAGACAGACAGACAGAGGTGACGTGCCTTCCATCTTGTGCCCATTTCGCTTCCCAGGTGAACTCTGCCATGCTGCAAACCCACACGTCCTAACCTGCATGGCCAGAGCAGTGCAAAGACGTTTTCTACCCAAAAGCTCTGTTTTTATGCTATAGGATTTTTTGTTTGTTTGTTTTTTGTTTTTGTTTTTGTTTTTGAGTCTCGCTGTGTCGCCCAGGCTGGAATGCAGTGGCGCTATCTCAGCTCACAGCAAGCTCCGTCTCCCGGGTTCACGCCATTCTCCTGCCTCAGCCTCCTGAGTAACTGGGACTACAGACAGGCACTCGCCACCACGCCCGGCTAATTTTGCTTTTGTACTTTTAGTAGAGATGAGGTTTCACGGTGTTAGCCAGGATAGTCTCCATATCCTGACCGCGTGATCCGCCTGCCTCCGCCTTCCAAATTGCTGGGATTACAGGCGTGAGCCACCACGCCTGGCCTATGCTATAGGATTTATGCTACAACTACTTAAGTTCCTGACAAGACTTTACATAGTTGCATAGCCAGTTCTCATTTAAAACATTCAACAAGGAGGGATACTAAGAAGAGAGAAAACAAATCTGTCTACTGGCAAGGTAAAGAATGTCCATCAGTTACATTCCTGTCTGCTCATAGCTTGAAGTTAATTGAGAAGTGAGGTGTAAGAACCATAAAAATAGAAATAAAAGCTTAAATGAAATTAAAGCTTAAATAATAAAATAATATTATATTAATATAATTACAGGAAATAGCGTATATTATAAAAATTATAATAAAATTAAAGCTGTTGAATAACAGCTAATAAAGCTAATTGGAGAGTGAGGTTGAGATGTATGGCCAAATGACCTTCATATGACTGTCCTGGACAAGCACCAACTGGAGGTGAAATCATCTCTGCGTTGTAGAGGAAGCCAAGCTACACTGGGGAGGAGAGCTCTTGGGGTGCCCTCCTCCATCTCACCAACCTGCCCCCCACCACCCTAGTCTACTTAGGGGGAGGAGTAAGAAAAGGAATGTTTAAAAATTATAATAACTCTCTCTATACTTCTGTCTTCTGAGGAGGGAGAGTTTTCTTTCCCTTCATGGAAAAGTTAGACATTTGGTAAGTTTTTCTGATGCCACCCAGAACAGAAAGAAAGAAGTACATTTACAGTTGGCCCTCTGTATTTGTGGATTCTGATTTTGCAGATTCAATTAGTCATGGATGGAAAATATTCAGAACAAAAAGGATGATGTGTCTGTACTGAACATGCGTAGACATTTTTTTCTTGTAATCTTTTCCTAAACAATATAGTACAACAACTACTTACATAGAATTTACTGTGTATTAGGTGTTATAAGTAATCCAGAAATGACTTAAATTATACAGGAGGATGTGTGCAAATATATTTATATCAGAAACTTGAGCAATCACAGATTTTGGTATCCACAGGGGTCTTGGAACCAATCCCCACAGGTACCACAAAACAGCTGTCTTCAAAAGTTGGCTCAGCTAAGGGTCATACAAGTACGTATGTGGAGTACAGAAACATAGATGCACACACATCACTGTCGGCATGGCTTTCATTCTGTTCTCACACAGAAAAATGATGGGAACTCACTCTTACTCTTCTGTTTGCATGGGTGTTCTGGAGGAAATGTTTGAATCTGACACAAATAACTATTGCTGTGTAAAGAGTTTTATTAACTACATTGATGGTGCTTTGATATATGTTACTGTATCTTAAAACCATGAAACAGACTTTAATTTGGCTAAATCAAATAATCATGATGGGGTGACTAAATATCATTGTAACACAGCATAATAGTGCTGATTTAAATTGAATTATAGAGGTCTCAGAATTAAAAATCAACTATGCTGCAATATTTTAGAAAAGTGATTAGCTTGTAATGAATGTAAAATTAAAGAGCTCTTCCCTTTAATTTAAATGCCTTTGAAATTAAAATTCATTTTCCACTTAAGAACCAACTAGTTCTTTAAATATTAGTAATTATAAACTAGCCATTAATTTTAAATGAACAGCAAAAGATACTATCATTGTCATTATTGTTATGATTTTATCTTTTGATGTCTCAAAAGGTGTTGAAATAGTGTTAACAGTGACTTTCCTCATTTCTCAAAGAACATAAACTACAAAAAGACTATCAAAAATATAAAAATAGGTAAGAAAAGCACATTTCTATAGATCAGTCTCTCTCTGGGAAATAGATTCATATATTTGGGGCTCAAAATTTAATGTAATAAAAACCTTCTTGGTTAAATTTGCTGTGACTTCACTCTTTAAAATTTAAAATTCTGGATAATCCTAACTGTAAGTAATTAAATAGTATCAATATAAAGGAAATTAATTAAAATATACTGTCAGCTAGTTCCATAATTCATATTTTGACTGTGAACTCAATCCCAATTATTCAAAAAACAATGATTGAATAAAATGTATTCCTAGTTGCACATCATAAATATATTTTAATGTGAAATGAAATTGTTTTAAATTTGAAAAGCTAGAAAAATATTTAAAATGTGACCTACAAAGTTAAAAAAAAAATCTGAAATTTTCTCAAAACCTTAATTAGTGACATATTGATACTAAAAAGAGTACCTAATTTTTATACTCAGTTGATGTCATTGTTGACCGTTCTTGGATTTGAATGACTAAATAAGAATGGATAGGTTATTTGCCAGCTATTAAATATAGAGACAAAACAATGACTTAATCATCCTCAGTATATATAATTTATTTCTTCCTTCAGTTCTCAATACACTGCTTTTATTTTCCCTTTCTTATTCTTACGTTTTATATCAACTTTAAATTATCAAGTAATAACAATAGTAAAGAGCCTTATTTACCACTTAGATAGTACTTTAAGGTGGTTTATATACTTTTCTCGTTGCTATGGCACTCAATGTGAGAAAATCCTTTCCTTTCATAATTTTAAAGGACAAACTAAGTCAGAGAATCTTATGACTTACCAAAATACAGAACTAAAAAGTTTGGAGGTTAGTCTGATGCCCAACATATGTGGACCCACATTCAGTCTTCTTTCCACGGCAAGTCCTGTCTCTCTTGTTTACATTTAATGGAAGCACAGTTATAGCTAAACTTTAAAACGCCTGCTTTCTAGTTTAATCCAGAGTCAGCAAATAAACTGACTACAAGAATGACAGGGTGAAATAATGGCTGTTTTCAAGACAACCTCAGCAATGACTGGATAACACATGCCATGGGGTTTGTTATGTTGATGATTGACGGTGAGAGAATTAGAATACAGTTTCTAGAATTATTCTCAGACAAAAGCAAACAAAATGGACACTAGTGAGAAAGACTTTGAAACCTGAGGTAGTTGAAGGAAATTTTAATAGCACACATAGCTTCTTTGAAGTCTATTAAAGCAGAAGAACTGCTATCCAAGTTACTCAGAAAATTTACCAATGAGTTTACGAACATTTCTTGAAATGAGTTGAGAAAACTTGGTAAAGTTCTACAAGTTTTTTAAAGTTTGACAAATAATAATTACACTTTGAAAAGTTGGACAAAGATTGTGCTTACTGCTGATGTGTGGTATAATATTGCCTTCTTGTCTAAGGAACACATCATTAAAGCTGAAAGATGGTTCCTTAGAGGAGGCGGTGAATATAGGGCCACAAAAAACAAATCATGTCAGACTAGGCATTTGTGGACAAGATTTAGAAAAGTGCAAGATCAAAATGATGGATTAGTAGCTGATTGGAAAACTCAACCCAAAGTGGTGATTAATGGATAGATGTCGACGTTAAGGTGGTTTCCAGCAGGGTGCCATGGGCTTTATCCTTGGCTATGTCCTTTTCAACCTTTTATTAATCATTTGAATAAAAATATAAAAGGCATGACCATCTAATCTGTGCAGGACCAGTAGCAAAGATATATAGCAATTGTGTTAAACGACAAGCTAAACAATAAGGGATTTTACGTAATGCCTTTAAACAATCAGTTCAACAATGTAGTGGACAAAACAAAACAAAAAACCGACCAAAAAAACCCCACAGACGTGAATATGTAATCTGCAAAAAAATGGAAGAGTCATTATTTTAAATGAGGGGAATAGTGGCTCCATTCAATTTTATAGTGACCCAAGGATACCTAAAGATCTGTATTTAGGTTGTGATGCACACTTTAAAGGAAAATGTCAAATTAGAACACACTGAAAAAAAACAAAGAGGAAACGTATGTTATATAAAAATTTTAAAAAAACATGTTATATAAAAAGTATATATAAAACTACTTTTAGTAGCTACCTTTTTTTTTGCAGGCAATATCAGTTGACAGTAAAAGATAGGCTGATTGGTCCGCTATAGCTTATAAGATAGTTTGTATTTATTGTGTGCTTATGTATTGGCAGAAGGAAGGATGGTGCTTGGAAACTATGACAAGGCAGATTTATAACCCGGCAGCTCATCAGTGTAAAAGTGAGCGAGCAGATTCAGTAGGCTGTGAGACGCCATCCATGTTTATGTTCTAGTATAAGCCAAATGACTATTTGGGTCAGGAATGGTGTCTCTAGGGAACATCAGCTGTAACATGTAATTTCCGAGTGCTTTTCATATGTTATTTCTAGCAGCAAAGCCAAGTCAGATATAAAAATGAAATATAAAAGGCAGATAGAACAGCTATTACATTGAGTGCATCAGGAGCTCTATGTAAAAGAAAAATATAAGCTCCATCTCTGTGGTAGATGATATTACGATGTTAAAATATTTGCTGCTTCTCACAGGATTAAGAAAGCAAGTAAGTTTTTGAGAGAGTTGTATTTCCAATAGCCATCAGTTTGAGCCAGAAGAGAGTTTGATGCTTCAGAATTTAAAATAGGCTTTGGTTCACCCAACTTCAAAGGACAAGAAACGGACTGAGAAGACCATCTGGCCCCAGGGAGGATGCATTATCAATGACCCTCTCAGATGTGACAAAGTAAGATGGTAAAAAAGAGAGAACATCTTCAAAAACAGAACCAAGGGTCATGGAGGGAAAAATATACTGGGAAGAAAGTCTCTCATCCCAGGGTATGCAGTCAGGACCCAAAGAATATTCTCCACCTTAAGGACAGGAGCCTCTCAAAATTCTGCCTAGCAGGTTTCTGGGATTGCTACAGACCAGTGATGGCAGGTCCAGTTGTTCTGTTTTCCCAGTGGGAGCATGTATTGCAGTGCTATTGTTCCTGTTGCTCTCCTGAATGCAAAGAGGAGGCAGTCATTTAGGTTGAGTTTGCTTCACGGTCTCCAGACAGGATGAGACAGGCACACGATGGAGGCTGTGGCTGGGAATTTGGGATTGTTGCCTCGGATGAGGGAGTGTGTATGCTCTGAATGTGGTGGGGGAGCAAAATGATGCTCAGAAAGATAGACAGTGTTTGATTACACCTTAGTGTTCCTTACTCCTCCCTGGGGAAGAAGCATACAGTCATCTCTTGGTATTCATAGGGAATTGGTTCAAGGAGCTCCCTCAGATACCAAAGTCCGTGGATACTAAAGTCCCTGTTATAAAATATCAGTAATTGTATATGACCTATGCACATCCATTTACTTTAAATCATCTCTAGGTTACTTGTAATAGTACAATACCTACATATCAGTTTATTCCAGTGGATTCAAGATAGTACTCGGCATATGGTAAATTTAAGTACTGATTTTTGGGACTTCGTGACATTTTTTTCTACATATTTTCAATCTATGGTTGGTAGAATCCGTGGATAGGAACCCATGGATATAGAGGACCAGCTGTATTTCCCCATCCCATTGACATCAGCCCTGTCCTTGTAACTTGTTTGGGGCCATAAAAAGAAATGAAAATGACATATTTTCTTCCCGGAAACAAAATCCGCTTTCTGGAAAAATATCTTTCTCCCTGCTATGAACTGATACTGCTTCAAAGCCCAGGCTGATGTCAAAATGATGTGGAACAGAGGCAGCCAATGTGTTGTAGATATATAGTGTGAGTGAGAAACAATGTCTTGTTGAAAGCCACTGAGATTTTGAGTTGCTTGTTACCACAGCGTAACATAGATTATCTTGACAATGTAATTGTCTATGAGAAAGGAGGGTGTTCTATTGAGAGAACAATTTACTTCAACTAAAGAAAAACTGTGAAGCAAATCATCCCGTCCTATAGTGTGTGTATTTTAGATGCTATGGTGTAAAATGCTTTATTTTGAGCAAATAAGGCAGCTAGATATTTTATCAAAATTGAAAACTAAAGACAAAATTAAGAGAAGGCAAAGGAGCTCATATACTAATTTATACAAGTAGAAGCAATGTTCTTAAATAAGATTATGCTTTGCTGCCCATCACAAGATATGGACACTGCTGCTGAATTCCCTTCATGTGCCACATAAAGTAGTAAGAATCACTGGTTGTGCAATTATTTCAGTGAAAAGATTACCTTTACCTAGACTACAAATAAATCTCTACATTATAGATAGTGGATATTGGTAGAAGGACAAAGTTGAGATTATACAATGTTATGAAATAAAAATTATTATGGGAAATGGTCCTTAGGTAGCTGTGGGTGGATTTGATGAAGTGACTATCCAGGAAGGATCAGAGATAAGATGCCTGCCAGCCCTGATGAAGGAAGAACTAGAGAAAACTCACCAGAAGATCGTACATCCTGCTGCTGGAGTACTTCCTGCTGCTGTGCCCTCACACGGAGGAAGGGGTGAGGCAGCTTTCTGGACTCTCGTTGATAAGGGCACTTATCCCATTCATGAGGTTTCTCTGCTCTCATAACTGAATTGCTTCTCAAAGTCTCCACCTCCAAATTCCATCACACTGGAGATTGGGTATCAACATGTGAATGAGAGGGAGGAGCAAAAACATTTGATCCATAGTGGAGGGAAAACTAACTTCCAGGGTTACTTCACTGTTTGGTCACAATAGGCATACCTGGATTACCTTATGATGGCTACTCAACATGGTGTCCAGAATTTTCTTTGGAAATTTTTTTAGATCCTTGTAGTAAATTTGGTGCTTAAAGATCTCTGATCTAAATCCTACTATTTGTTTCATCAAAACACTTGTACAATTATGTTTTTCAGATTTTGCTGAATTTTAATTTACAAAGATAACCTTCTTTTCAAAATAGGCAAACACATTGTTTTTCAAAAGTTTTAGTCACCTTTTTAATATGTGCTTTATTGTAAAAGTCCATTCTAGGTTTCTCAGGATAACTTTCAAAAATACTCTTCATGTAAATTTACAATTTTTAAATAATATTTAAAGTAATGCCTCAAACACTTCAGGCAATCTGAATGTGTGTCTGGATATCCAATGCATTAATGTTTTCCTTCCCTAAACAAAATTGCCATCTGCAGTAATAAATAACAGTGATCACCTTCCTCATGACCATTCTCTTTTCTCCATCAAGAGTCATCATTTTTTTTTCTCCCAGTTCTAATTTCCTTTCTCTATTTTGCATTATGAAATCCCTTGGTGTTTTCTTGTATCAACTTTTAATTTAAAACCATGAATTTAATTAGAGCATAAAATTATTTTTTGAGATCAAGATATTGAATTGAGTTCTTTCCAGCAGCGATTCAGGGTTTACTGTATTATAGGCTTCCCTACCTCAAAATAAAACTGAACCCAATAGGTTTGTTTTTCAGAGTCATTTTGAAAAATTGTGTTTAGCCTATCAACTTAATAAGTATTTTATTAATTTGTTAGTTTTCACATTTTATATATTTTAGAGAAATTTTTGTTTTATAATTGTATTGTTCTAAGAATAGTTTGACATTGTAATTAGCAATAAAGTGCCACCTTCATCAGGTGACAACGAATACACTTTAGAATATTTTATAATTAACATTTAGACTTTTTGCATCAGAGGTAATTAGAATTTTATTACAAAGCTTCTAAAGTCATTCAAAATATAATTTTTACTTTCAATAATGGCAAAGTTTGTTTAAATATGTGTTTTAATTTATGACCTAGAAGGATAGTTATTCTTCCAAATTTGTATGCTGAAAATGTCCTAAGATTAATTTATTCTAAAAAGATTTTAAGATATAAGTGAAATGAACTGAGGAGACATCAACAATAGCTAGAAACACCAGTTGTGAATAAAGAAATTGACATTTAGGTAGGAGCAGAAACAGAACCATGGAAAAAGCCATAAGCCCACTTGAGGACACAACTTCTTACCATGATCCTACGTGCTCCCCTAATCTTTCCCAGCTGTCCTTTCCTTTCTCTCAGCCCAGTGAATAGAGTCGCAGCACAGTCACGCCAGGCTTGGGAAACAGTGGGAAGCTGAGGGCAGGTGGGGTAAGCAGCACCTGCACAGAGGCAACACCCTGCACCGCCTCGCTGGACTGAGGACCTTCTGTTTGATGCTGTTTTGCTTCCCTCTCATGCCCGAGGTCCCTCTCATCCAAGTGGCCCTCATCAGGTTCCTGCTCCCTGGCTGGCATCCAAGCCAGGTAGTTCAACCTTTCTGAAGGTGCTGTGTTGCACAAGGGAGAGGGGGTGGACTATCGGGTCTGATGTCCATCCTGAGCCCCATGCCCCAGTCTGTATCTGCATTGAGCAAAGTCTATCTTTCCTGATTCTCACAGAGGCACATTTGTGGGGGCCCTGGCCAGCCTTCTGTAACCCTGGCTGTCACCCATTATTGACCTCCTCCTGCCAGCCCCTTTCCCTAAGAACAGGAGTATTCAGTTGCCTTTTTGTTTACGTGGGCTACACCAGAATCTTACCCCTTCTAAGTTTCTTGCAGATCTTTGCCTTGACCTTGTGGAACTGTCCAGGCATCTAGCTCCCAAAAGCAATGCTTAAATCATTCCTGAAATGAGATAGGATGCGAGTGACATCAGCTCATCAGCCTTGGGCAAGTTTCCCAACGCCTATGTAACCAATCCCATGTTTCCTCTGGAAATAGGAGAAATAGTACCTATCTCTAGGGTCACTGTTGGATTTAAATTTACCCCTGTGTAAAACAGTGCCTTATTCTCTTTTATCAATTCAATTTTTATTTTAACTGACAACTGTATATAATTTTGTATATTTGTGGGGTACAAAGTCATGTTTTGATACATATATACATTGCAGAATGGGCGAATACTGCTGATTAATGTATCCATCACCCCACATACTTACCATTTCTTTGTGGCAAGAACATTTAAAATCCACTGTTCCATTACTTTTGAAGTATGTAATACATTATTGTTAACTGTAGTCACCTTGTACAATGGATCACCAGAAGATATTCCTCCTGCCTAACTGAAACACTGTACTATTTTACCAATACTGCTGTCCTCACCCACCACCACCCTGTCTGGTAACCACCATTCTACTCTCTAATTCTGTGAGTTTGAATTTTTTTAGATTTCACGTATAAGTGAGATCATGCAAAATTTGTCTTTCTGTGCCTGGTTTATTTTGCTTAGCATAGTGTACTCCAGATTTGCCCACATTGTAACAATAATGTTATTTGGTTCTTTTTTAAGGCTGAATGGTATTCTATTGTGTATATGTATATATGTGTATGTGTATATCGTATGCTTACCTTATATATCATATGTATAATATGTAGTATGATATATATTATATGTTTTAATGTTTTAAAGATTTAATGCTTATACTACATAGTATATGAGATATATATACATACACACATATATATGTGTGTATATCTACATGGTATATGAGATATATATGAGATATATATGCATACATATATACATACATACACATATATATCAGATATTTTAATCGTTTCATCTGTTGATAGGCATTTAGGTTCCCATATCTTGGCTACTATGAATAACCCTGTGATGAATCCTGTGATGTGTTTTCATTTTTGAGACAGAGTCTCACTCTGTTGCCCAGGCTGGAGTGCATTGGCGTGATCTCAGATCACTGCAACCTCTGCCTCCTGGGTTCAAGGAATTCTCGTGCCTCAGCCTCCCAAGTAGCTAGGATTACAGGTGTGTACCACCATGCCTGGCTAATTTTTGTATTTCTGGTAGAGATGGGGTTTTGCCATGTTGGCCAGGGTGGTCTTGAACTCCTGACCTCAAGTGATCCACCCACCTTGGCCTCCCAAAGTGCTGGGATTACAGGCATGAGCCACCGCACCAGACCTCAGGTGTAGATGTCATTTTTCTCAGGTATAACCCCAAAAGACAGATTGCTAGGTCTTATTTTAATTCTATTTTCAATTTTTTGAGGAAACTCCACACTGCTTTCCATAATGGCTGCATCAATTTACATTCTCGCCATCTATATACACACGTTCCCTTTTCTCCACATCCTCACCAATGCTTGTTATCTCTTGCTTTTTAAAAATACTAGCCATCCTACCGGTGTGAGAAGATATCTTATTGTGATTTTGGTTTCCAGTTCCTTGATGTTGAGAACTTTTCTCATATGCTTGCACATTACTTTTACGGATAAATATCTATTCAGGTCCATTGCCCATTTTTTTGGCTAGGTTAATTGTTATTTTGCTATTGAATGTATGAGCTCCTTATGTATTTTGATTATTAATCTCTTATCGTATATAAGGTTCACAAATATTTTCTCCTATTCTGTAGGCTGGCTTTTCATTTTGTTGATTTTCCATTGCTGTGCAGAAACTTTTTAGTTTGATGTTTAGCTTAGAGTAGTTTACTTTGATATTTTATTGTTTATGCTCTTTTTTTCCTGAGCTTTTGGTATAATAGCTAAAAAAAATTATTGCTCCCACTGCTGGGCATGTATCCAAAAGAAAGGAACTCAATATGTCAAAGAGACATCTGCACTCTGTGTTTGTTGCAGCATGTACACAATAACCAAGATTTGGAAGCACCCTAAATGTCCATCAACAGACAAATGGATAAAGAAAATGTGGTACACATACACAATGGAGTACTATTCAGCCATAAAAAGAACAACATCCAGTCATTTGCAACAACACAAATGGAACTGGAGGTCGTTATGTTAAGTGAAATAAGTCAGGCACAGAAAGACAAACATCACGTGTCCTTGTTTGTTTGTAGGATCTAAAAATTAAAACAATTGAACACATGGAGATAGAGAATAGAAGAATGGTTACCAGAGGCTGGGAAGGGTAATAGGGCTCTCAGAGCCGGAGCATGGGATAGTTACTGGGTACAAAAAAAAAGGTATGCATGAATGAATAAGGCCTAGTATTTGATAGTACAAGAAGGTAAGTATGGTCAATAATAATTTAATTGTACATTTTAAAGTAACTAAAAGAGTGTAATTGGATTGTTTACAATACAAGGGATAAATGCTTGAGGGGATGGATACTCCATCTTCCGTGATGTGATTATTACACATTGTGTGATTGTATCAAAGCATCCCTGTAAATATATACACCTCCTATATATGCACAACAATTAAAAATTAAAATTATAAAAATAAATAAATAAATAAATCATTGCCAAAGCTATCGTCTGTGTTTTCTTCTAGGAGTTTTACAGTTTCAGGTCTTATGATTTTGTGTATTATCTAAGATTAGTGCACAATTTAATTATTTTGCATGTGGATCTCGTTTAACCAATACCATTTGTTGAGGAGAATGTCTTCTCCTCATTGTGTCTTCTTGGTGCCTTTGTTGACAATATATGCTTAGGTTTATATTGGAGGCTCTCAATATTGTTCCATTGAACTCTGGGTCTCTTTTTATGCCAGTGGCATACTCATTGATTACTATTGCTTTATAATATAATTTGAAATAAGGAAGTATGGTATTTCCAACATTTTTCTTTCTTTTTTTTTTTTTTTTTGAGACAGACTCTTGCTCTGTTGCCCAGGCTGGAGTGCAATGGCACGATCTCAGCTCATTGCAAACTCCATCTCCCAGGTTCAAGCGATTCTCCTGCCTCAGTCTCCCGAGTAGCTGGAATTAAGGTGAGTGCCACAATACCCAACTGATTTTTGTATTTTTAGTAGAAATAGGGTTTCACCATGTTGGCCAGGCTGGTCTCAAACTCTTGACATCAGGTGATCCAGCCACCTCGGCCTCCCAAAGTGCTGGGATTACAGGCATGAGCCACTGTGCCCGGCCATTCTTTTTCAAATTTATTTTTAATTGACAAATAAAAATTTTGTATTTATGAGGTACAATGTGATGTTTTGATATATGCATACATTGTAGAAAGATTTAATCAAATTAATTAACATATCTATCATCTCGCTAACTTACTATTTTTGTAGTGAGAATGTTAAAAATCTCTTCTTTTAGTAATTTTGAAATATTCAATGCGTTGAAAATGTGACCAGACAACAGAAACCTTTTATTTTTATACACTTGTGAGACAAAATTTCAGAACCTGTGTATACTTAAAAATACTTTTGGAAGTTGCTAATTCACACTAGATTCTTTAAATGAATCATAATTTCAGTTTAAAAATCGAGTTCTAACAAAACCAAAGAAATATTGTTCAGACCTATGTGACCTACATAGCTAAACTGCACTCTTTCTCACCTATAAGTCCAGTTATTTGTTTATTTTTGGTTATTGCTGCTAAATTGTTGGTTCACACAACAATTGTGTTCACACAACAATTGTGATACACAAGTATATCACTGCCTTATGTGTATTATTTCAGAGAAGTTTATAAATCTTAATGCTGTCTTGGTCCAATCTTGTCTCCTTCCTCTTTCTATAGTTTCGGATATATCTGAGTTGTGTTCACTACAGTAGTTTTTTAAGTTGTTTTAAGATTTAATAATATCTTTACAATAAATCAAATTTGTAACTTTGAAATACAATTTAATTCTGTCACATAATGAGTGCTGAGAGTAGGAATTAAAGGTAAGTAGCTGGTTCTCACTCAGTAAAAGAAAGTGTAGAAAAAGACTCAACAGAGGATAGAAGGCAACACATTTACTTTTATTAATACCAATAAATTGCTCCTTACTATGATATTTTAAAAATATTCTTCCCTCTTGAAACCAATTTATGGGTTTATTTGTGGCCTGCATTTCCTTGCTATCTGATAGCATCATACATCATTACCTAACAGGTGCATTAGCCAAATACAAGGAAAGCCAGATTTTCTTTCCAGTGCTCCTTCAGTTATGCCACTAGCTGTGATAGAGGCCATGAAATGGGAGGGGTTGATGATTATCCAAGTAACAGGTGAGCAGGAGAGCAGGTGGGGAGGAAATGGTTCTTTAAAGTAGCTGCAGTAAGAAAACACCATGGGCATAGTCCCAGCTGAAGAAGACAATGGGAGGAGGTGGCAAGCATAAAATAGCACCTGGAGAGCTCAATGAGTGATAGGCAAGTGTTTGCCCTTAGAGATTCAACACAGTGGGAATGAGATTACAGTATTTGTGACCCTGAAACCAAGAATCAGTAGTATGCAAAAATCTAACCAGGGGATCAGGCAGCGGTAACTAGGAATATCACTGCCCCCTCAACGGGACCTCAAGCACTAGACAGTGGGGTAGATATAATTTCCTGCCCACAGCAATGGGTGTGAGACATGGAGTATGTGTCAGGAAACCAACACAACAACTTAGGCTCAAACAATAAAAAGGGAGCCAATGTCCAGAATGGGATTAAAATGTATGGGTTGTGATTTCTGAATAAGAAAGGAATTGCTAAGGAAGTTCAAAAGGGGTATGCATTAAGATAAATTGAGATCAAAGCCCATAGTGCTGGGCTGGGACTCCATCAGGATCCTTCCTGCAGCTGCAAGGTGCCTGAGTCTCAGATGAGGCTGTAATAGGGGTAGAGGAAGAGGGGTCTCCAGGAACACTTTTCTGCACTGTCTTGCGAGCACTGACCATCTGCCAATCCACAGTTTTCTCCTGTGATCCTTTTGCTGTTCTGTGTCTTCTCACTGCTCCTATAAAATATTCTTCAAATGTATTAACTAAGAGGTTTTTTCTTCTGAAAAAAAGTCCCAGAATGTTGTTTCTTACTTTTATACGTTTATTCTGTTCAACAAAATAATCTTATTTCAAAAAAATTGCTGACTCTCAATTCAGTTTTTAATTCCAGAATTCACGTTTTAAAGTTGTACCAAAAACATTTCCAAAGGCTTTGGGATTTATGTAAATATTTATGAAATACGAATAACATCTCTCTTTACTCACAAAAATGAATAGTAAGTGTACCCTATTGTAAAAATATAATTTTATTTTTTACTATGTTGATATTAACTTTTTGAATATTGAATGGTTCTTTAATTCTATTGTACTTTTAAATGCTTTTAATTATGATTATTTTATTTAATTACATGTATTGATGGCCTATCATATAGTGGCATAGTAAATAGACTTAATGATAGACACAATAATAAATAATATATGACCTAGGAAAGTGTCTTAGTCTGCTAAAGCTACCATAACAAAATACCACAGGCTGTGTAGCTTACACAACAGAAATTCATTTTTCACAATTGTGGGGCTAGAAATCCAAGATCAAAAGGCTGGACAATTTGGTTCCTGGTGAGGGCTCTCTTCCTGACTTGCAGATGGCTGCCTTCTCACTGAGTCCTCACATGGCCTTTCCAAGAGACAGAGAGACAGAGAGAGAGAGAGAGAGAATAGAACTACCGTGGGCCTCCTTATAAGGACACTAGTCCTATCAGATCAGGGTTCAACGGGTTCCACCACTATCACTTCCTTTGACTTTAATTACTTCTGTAAAGGCCCCAACTATCACATTGAGGGATAAGGCCTCAACATACACATTTTGGGGGTAGACAAACGTTCAGTTCATAACATAAGGTTAATCATACATTCCTGTTTATCTAAGAAAGTTCTGAATGCTATGAATATTAATCTGATTTAATTATTAAAAGAACACATCTCCTTTCACTATTAGAATTGACCTGATGTGCACGATAAATTAAAGTCTCTCCAGACCAAGGCTTCAAGGATTGCAGAGAAGAAGAGCCAATAAAACACACATCAATAGGCTTAACAGAAAAGTTCTGAAAATAGTGTGAGCTCTCATGCAATCAACTGAATGACATGTTGAGTCAGCTCAACACTTCCGAACCCACTCTTCTTTTTGGTGGTTAGGATTAACTTGACTGCACAGTCTAGCTTTGAGGATTAAGCCACAGCATGTGAAATCCCACAGCAGCCCTGGCACACAGCCGGCATGCAGCACTCCATCATTTGTTTCTTGTGGAGAGTCTTTTCAGTCAGGATGGATCAGAGAAGACTTTTAAAAGATGTAGCTCTTGCTAAGCCTTGAGGTGTGAGTAGACATTTGCTGAGCAGAAAATGAGCAGATCAGCGTGGAAAAACCAGCAACAAGGACAACTGGGTAATGCCAGAGAGAGTAGAAAGACTTTAGCAAGGATTTGGGGCCCTCAAGTAGTCTGGTGCTCAGACCGGTGTAGGAAGGAGAAAGGGCAGATTAGTCTATTTCACTTTGCTTTCCAAGGGAAACAAAGATGGAGATCAAATTCTGAGGACTTGGGCATTGTATCTGAGTTGGGACTGTATTCTGTGTGTAATGTAGGAGCACCTCAAGCTCTGAAGGAAAGTTACATAGCCAAACTGAAGTGTTTTTTAAAAAATTACTTCTGCAGAAATATGTTGAACAGATTAGACTTGGGAAAAATCGCTGGTGGAGAGAAAAACTATAAGGAGATTTATAATTTTCTTTCTTATTTTTGGTAATTGTAATACAGTTTTGAGACACTTTTTTGTGCAGTGTTTGTGTTGTTTTTAATTTCAGAGAATCTTTTCTTAGAGAATTGTATTATGAAGAGTGGAATAGACAGGAATACTTAAAACCACACAAAACTTTCTTAAGCTTCTCTTACATGAGCACAAAATGCAAGCTAAATAAATGACCTATTATTCTTTATGATCCAGGACAGTGTAGTAAACTCTATAACTTCACAGTCTCATCTTAAGGACTTAAAATTCAAAAAATAAATAAATAAATAAATAAGAAAAAGGAAACATCTCATTCTCACAAGTCTTGTGTTCTATAAATATCAACCTTGGAAAGAAATTAGGTTATTAATGAATTAAATAAATATTAGATAATTTGTATATTATACAGTATGAGAAATAAAAATTCCCTGTATTTTGATTATGTGCATATTTTATGCATAGAAAAGACAAGACATTTGTATACCAATTTGAGTGGTTGAGTTCATACGTTATTTGTATTTTTCATGAAGAGAATTTCACTTATCTTATTTTATTTATTTTTTAAAAATTTCTTCTGGCCAGATGCGGTGGCTCACACCTATAATTTTGACATTTTGGGAGGCTGAGACAGGTGGATCACTTGAGGTCAGGCATTCGAGACCAGCCTTGCCAACATGATGAAACCCTGTCTCTACTAAATAGAAAAGTTAGCTGGGCGTGGTGGCTGGCACCTGTAATCCCAGCTACTCAGGAGGCTGAGGCAGGAGAATCACTTGAATCTGGCAGGCGGAAGTTGCAGGCCTCTGAGATCGTGTCATTGCACTCCAGCCTGGGTGATGAGCAAGACTCTTAAAATAATAAATAAAATTTCTTTATTATTTTTTACTTTTAAACTGACAGATAAAATTATATGTATTTATTGTGTGCAACATGATGTCTTGAAGTGTATATCGTATATGCATTGCGGAATGATTCAATCTAGCTAATGAGCATGCATCACCTCACATATGATCATTTGTGTGCTGAGAGTACTTTATATCCACCCCCTTAGCATTTTTCAAGACTGCAACACTAGATTAACTATGGTGGCTATGGTACACAGTAGACCTCTTGAACTTATTCCTCTTAAGTCATTGCAATTTTGTATCCTTTGACCAACATCTCCCCAACTCCCCCACCCCCAACCATGAATCCCCTTGTAACCAGTATTCTCTTCTCTGCTTTTATAATATCAGTTTTCTTAGATTCTACATGAGTGAGATCATATGGTATTTGTCCTTCTGTGCCTGGTATATTTCACTTAATATAATACTCTTCTTTGTGGTTATCTTTCCTGACAATGCATTGCTGTACACTTAGGGCCATTTTAAAATACAAATGTGGAAATCTACTGAGCAATTTCTTTTCAAAAGGAGTTCATATGGTAACTAAAACCATTTCTGATGGTAAAATTTGTGCACACTTGGAAACCAAATCACCAAATTATTATTTGTTAAAATTAGTATTCAAACAAACACATAGTAGATTATAGGAATAGATCATTTTCCTCTCTTTTCTTCTTTAGCCTTAGCCATTGTCAGAAATAGGAGCCAAAAAGAAAAGTCCAGGTATGAGGAGATTTGTCTTTACATGCATAGGTGAGTGGGCACATTTGGAATCAAAGGCAATGTTCTAAAGTTCTGAAGATGAGACCATGATGTTAAGACTAGAGTTCGCTGTACTGACATGGATCATAAAGGATGAGAGGTCATTTATCTAGCTTGTGTTTTATCCCTATGTAAACAAATCTCAATAAGGATTTGTAAAACCATTTTTGTAAAAGCTATAATAAATACTTTTGAGAAAAAATTGTTTAGCAGAATAGTTTTAGTAAGTTAAAGAATTTAAAATAATTAGAGAACGGAACGTTTCAAAGCTGAACTTATTTTGGATAACACTTTTGTTCTTCTCTACACTCAAGCTTTGAAAGCTAAAACTCTGTTGCTTCGTAGGTTACTTGGAATTGATTAAACTGTTAAGACGTAAGTTTGTTCTGTGAGACACAGGGATTCAAATGAATTCAGATTTCAGGTTTTTGGAGGAAACCACATTGGGTTCTATAAGACAGAAACAAAGAAATGAGAGAAGGAACAAAGGAAAACCCAGAGGCAGGAAGGGGTTGCAGGAAGAGAGGAAGATGGGTGTGAAGGAATATGACCATCTCTATTATAATTTTGCTCTCTTATTTACTGTAACTGATGTGTGTCAGTCCAAATCTTTTTCTCATATGAAAACAATCAATGTTACATTGTTTTAGCATAACTAAATGATTCTGCTTAACTTTAATTATGTGACAGCAGAGTTGTAGAGCAATGGCTTGAAAAGACAGGCAACACTAATAGCATTTGTTGTAGCCTGAGGAACATAAAAAACTGTATATTCACAGAGGCCCTGGGTAGCTCTCCTTAGGGCTGTGCTGCAGCTCTTAATATCTTTCCTGGTGTAACATTATAAGTCACACGTAGGAAAATGTATCCACCTAAAAAGATGCATTTGAAGAAAAGTTTGAATGAATTAAATACTTGATCAAATTCAGGCCAGGTGTGGTGGCTCAAGCCTGTAATTCAAACACTTTGGGAAGCCAAGGCAGGTGCATCTCTTGAGGTCAGGAGTTCAAGACCAGTCTGGCCTACATGGTGAAACTCCTTCTCTACTAAAAATACAAATATTAGCTGGGTATGGTGTCAGGTGCCTGTTACCCCAGCTACTTGGGAGGCTGAGTCAGGAGAATCACTTGAACACAGGAGGCGGAGGTTACAGTGAGCTGAGATCACGTCACTGCACTCTAGCCTGGGCAATAAGAGCAAAACTTGGTCTCAAAAAAAAAAAAAAAATTAATAAAACTTTTTTTACACAATCAGTTTATTTAGTCAGATATTCTTCTCCTCTGCTGCAAGTTTTTCACATTAGCCCCAATGACTTCCTCTACATATTAACCAGAGGGTTATTTAAGAGAGTGTGTGTTTTTTAATTGTTATTATTTTGTAAATTTTCATGTAATTTGTTTTATGTTGATAGTAGCAACATCAACTTCTATTCATTGTGGTTAGATAAATTGAATTGCATAATTTCTGTGTTGGGGATTTTGAAGTTTATTGTTATTCTTGGGAAATGGTTAGTTTTGAAACCCTTTTGAGCATTCAAATACTATTTAATATCTCAGTCTAGAGTGTGTATTTTTAATAAATAAGTACAAATTAATAGAACTAGAACTAGTCTTTTTGGTCCATTGGTGACTTACAGGAATCTTAACATCTTATGTTATTTTGTTGTTATTCGCATTCAAGTCAATATTCCTATACAATGAAAAGAGAAGTTGTATTATATCCTTCAGTGTTCTGCTTGAAGGTGATCAGATTTTCACTGTAGACTTTATGCCATCAATATAAAATAACCGTTTTGTCCTTTTGATTTTCTTTTGCCTTGAATCTTTCTTTATCAGATATTAATATTGCTTTCTTTCCCTTTTCATTTTCCAGTGAAGTTTAGTCCATCTCAATTTTTTATTAAAGATTTGTTTTTCATAAGTATGTGTGTTTCTAAACCTAACTTTTAAAAGAAAAGGGAACAGAAAAAATATATATATATATACATATGTATATAATCACATATATTCTCAGCTCCAGATACAGACTACTAAAATTGCATATGCAGTCTTTTAAGCTGTAGGAAAATGATACAATACTGAAAAAAAGTGACAATAGGATTGTTTTATGGCCTTCAGGTGACTGTGTACGTATTATAGAAATGAGCTCAATGAAATTGCAGGATAAACAGCTTTTCTTTATGCCAGCCAGGCATTCAGCCCTCGATCTTGACACACTATGGTTCTTTCCACACCATGAGCTGCCTCATGCACAGACAGGTGATCTCCCGCTGCCTCCCCTTTGCCTTCATCTTGTCTTGGCTAACCTTCAGGCCCAAGGTACACTCACTAGTCCTGCAATCTGTTTTTAGGTGGTCAGGCCATGCTGGTACAAGAAGTTGGATAGGGCCAATTTGTAAGGAATTGTGAGTCCTGTATACCAGAGAGATCTCTAGAAGGGAATTTGGAGGCTTGGTAGGTCAGGTCCTTGGAGCCATGTCATATAGCCTGAAGCATCGGGCCTAGAATAGGGACCCCTCTTGCCACATTTCTAAAGACAGTACTGATACTAATGACCAAAACACAAACAAAAACACAACTTTATAAGGATAATGGAATAACTGGCAGATTGACACGGACTACAAAAACAGCAACTTCCAGGTAATACATTGAATAGGAAACATGCACCTTTATGAATGACTTAAGTGAATGGACATGCCTTTTTTTTTTGTTTTTTATAGCAGTGGTCAATATTTTAAAGACTGGCCAATAATATCTGAAATAGCTAGGGATTTAAATCATAAAAAGTTAAAAGGGCAAGTCAAATTCTAAGAACTGACATCTGTTTTAAATTAATGGGGAAGTGATTCTGATGATTATTACTGTTTTTATATTTATTTTTTTTAATTTCTTTCAGTAAGTTTTTGGGGAACGGGTGGTGTTTGGTTATTTGAATAAGTTCTTCAGTGGTGATTTCTGAGATTTTGGTGCACCCATCACTTGAGCAGTGTACACTGCACCCAATGTGTGCTCTTTTATCCCTCACCCTCCTCCTACTCTTTCCCCTGAGTCCCCAAAGTTCATTGTGTCATTATTATGCCTCTGTGTCCTCATAGCTTACCTCCCACTTAGGAGTGAGAACATACAATATTTGGTTTTCCATTCCTAAGTTACTTCACTTAGAATAATGGAATCTCCAATTCCATTCAGGCTGCTGCAAATTCTATTATTTCATTCCTCAGAATACAGAGTAGTATTCCATGGTGTGTATATGTGTATATTTTCTTTATCCACTTGTTGATTGATGAGCATTTGGGCTGGTTCCATATTTTTGCAATTGCGAATTGTGCTGCTATAAACATGTGTGTGCAAGCATCTTTTTCATATAGTGACTTCTTTTCCTCTAGGTAGCGATACCCAGGAGTGGGGTTGCTAGGACAAATGGTAGATCTACTTTAAGGAATCGCCACACTGTTTTCCATCATGGCTGTACTAGTTTACATTCCCACCAATAGTGTAGAAGTGTTCCCTTTTCACCACATTTCCACCAACATCTATAATTTTTTTTTTTTTTTTATGGCCATCCTTGCAGGAATAAGGTGGTATCGCATTGTGGTTTTGATTTGCATTTCCTTGATAATTAGTAATGTTGAGCATTTTTTCATTTGTTTGTTGGCCATTTGTATATCTTCTTTTGAGAATTATCTATTCATGCCCTTAGCCCACTTATTTGATCGGATTGTTTATTTTCTTCTCACTGATCGAGTTCCTTGTAGATTCTGGATATTAGTCCTGCATCAGAAGTATAGCTTGCAAAGACTTTTCTCTCACTCTGTGGATTGTCTTTTTACTCTGCTAATTAATTCTTTTGCTATGTAGAAGCCTTTTAGTTTAATTAAGTCCCATCTCTTTATCTTTGATTTTTGTTTTTTGGTTTTTGCTTTTGGCATTTGCTTTTGGGTTCTTGGCCATGAAGTCTTTGCCTAAGCCAGTGTCTAGAAGGATTTTTCCAATGTTATCTTCCAGACTTTTTATGATTTTTGGTCTTAGATTTAAGTCTTTTATCCATCTTGAGTTCATTTTTGTATAGAATGAGAGATGAGGATCCAGTTTCATTCTTCTATGCATGGCTTGCCAATTATCCTAGCACCATTTGTTAAATAGGATGTCCTTTCTCCACTTTCAATTTTCATTTGCTTTGCTGAAGATCAGTTGACTGTAAGTATTTGGCTGTATTTCTGGGTTCTCCATTCTGTTTCATTGGTCTATATGCCTATTTTTATACCCGTACCATGCTCTTTTGGTGACTATGGCCTTAGAATATAGTTTGAATTTGAGTAATATAATGCATCCAGGTTTGTTCCTTTTGCTCAGTCTTGCTTTGGCTCTACAGACTCTTTTGGTTTCCATATGAACTTTAAGATTGCTTTATCTAGTTATCTGAAGAATGATGGTGGTATTCTTTTTTTTTTTTTTTTTTTTTTTTTTAATTTGAGACAGAGTCTCGCTTTATCACCCATGCTGGACTGCACTGGAGTGATCTTAGCTCACTGCAACCTCCACCTTCCAAGTTCAAGCAATTCTTCTACTTCAGCCTCCAAGTAACTGGGATTATAGACATGGGTTTTCACCATGTTGGTCAGGCTGATCTTGAAATCCTGACCTCAAGCAATTCACCCACCTTGGCTTCCCAAAGTGCTGGGATTACAGGCATGAGCCACTGCACCTGGCCAATGATGGTGATATTTTCATGGGAATTGCATTGAATTTGTAGATTGCTTTTGGCAGTAGGGTCATTTTCACAATGTTGATTCTACCCATTCATGAGCATGGGATGTATTTCCATTTGTTTGTGTCACCTATGATTTCTTTCAGCAGTGTTTTGTAGTTTTCCTCATAGCGATCTTTTACCTCTTTGATTAAGCATATTCCTAGGTACTTTTTTTTTTTTTTTTTTTTTGCAGCTATCATAAAAGGGGTTGAATTTTTTATTTGATTCTCAGCTTGGTCACTGTTGGTGTGTAGCAGAGTTACTTATTTGTGTACATTAATTTTGTATCCTGTATTTTGCTGAATTCATTTAGCACTTCTAAGAGCTTTTTGGATAAGTCTTTAGAGTTTTCTAGGTATACAGTCATGTCACCAGCAAACAGTGACAGTCTGACTTCCTCATTACTGATTTGGATGTCCTTTATTTATTTATCTTGTCTGATTGCTCTGGCTAGGACTTCCAGTAATATGTGGAATAGAAGTAGTGAAAGTGGGCATCCTTGTCTTGTTTCAATTCTCAGGGGGAATGCTTTCAACTTTTCCCCATTCAGTATAATGTTGGCTGTGGGTTTGTTATAGATGGCTTTTATTACCTTAAGGTATGTCCTTTCTATGTCAATTATGCTGAGGGTTTTAATCATAAAGGTATGTTGGGGTTTTTCAAATGCTTTTTCTGCATCTATTGAGATGATCATGTGATTTTTGCTTTTAATTCTGTTTATATAGTGTAGCACATTTATAGACTTGCAAATGTTAAACCATCTCTGCATTCCTGGCATGATACCCACTTGATTGTGGTGGATTATATTTTGGTATGCTGTTAGATTCTGTTAGCTGGTATTTTATTGAGGATTTTTGCATCTATGTTCATCAGAGATATTGGTCTATGGTTTCTTTTTGTTGTTGTTGTTATGTCCTGGTTTTTGGTATTAGGGTGATAATAACTTTGTGGAATAGTTTAGGGAGGATTCCCTCTTTCTCTGTTTTGGAATAATGTCAGTAGGGGTTGGTCCCAATTTTTCTTTGAACGTCTGTTAAAATTTGGATGTGAATCCATCTGGTGCTGGACGTTTATCTGGTGGTAACTTTTTAATTAACTTTTCAATCTTGCTGCTTGTTATTGGTCTGTTGAGAGTTTCTATTTCTTCCTGGTTTAATCTAGGAGGATTGTATATTTCCAGGAATTTTGTCTAGTTCATGCACATAAAGGTGTTCATAGTAGCCTTGAATGACCTTTTATGTATCTGTGGTATTGGTTGTAGTATCACCCATTTTATTTCTAAATGAGCTATTTATCTTATCCCTTTTTTACTTTTTTCTTTTTTTCTTTTTTATTATACTTTTAAGTTCTAGGGTGCATGTGCACAACATGCAGGTTTGTTACATATGTATACATGTGCCATGTTGGTGTGCTGTGCCCATTAATTCACCATTTACATTAGGTATATCTCCTAATGCTATCCCTCTACCCTACCTCCTCTCCACAATAGGACACAGTGTGTGATGTTCCCCTTCCTGTGTCCAAGTGATCTCATTGTTCAATTCCCACCTATGAGTGAGAACATGCAGTATTTGGTTTTCTGTTCTTGCCTTAAGTTTTGCTGAGAATGATGATTTCCAGCTCCATCCATGTCCCTACAAAGGACACGAACTCATCCTTTTATATGGCTACATAGTATTTCATGGTGTATATGTGCCACGTTTTCTTAATCCTGTCTGTCACTGATGGACATTTGGGTTGACTCCAAGTCTTTGCTATTGTGAATAGTGGCACAATAAACATATGTGTGCATGTGTCTTTATAGCAGCATGACTTATAATCCTTTGAGTGTATCCCTGGTAATGGGATGGCTGGGTCAAGTGGTATTTCTAGTTCTAGATCCTTGAAGAATCACCACACTGTTTTCCACAATGGCTGAACTAGTGTACAGTCCCACCAACAGTGTAAAGGCGTTCCTATTTCTCCACATCCTCTCCAGCACCTGTTGTTTCCTGATTTTTTAATGATTGCCATTCTAACTGGTGTGAGATGGTATCTCATTGTGGTTTTGATCTGCATTTCTCTGATGGCGAGTGACGATGAGCATTTTTTCATGTGTCTGTTGGCTGTATGAATGTCTTCTTTTGAGAAGTGTCTGTTCATATCCTTTGCTCACTTTTTGATGGGGTTGTTTGTTTTTTCCTTGTAAATTTGTTTGAGTTCTTTGTAGGTTCTGGATATTAGTCCTTTGTCAGATGAGTAGATTGCAAAAATTTTCTCCCATTCTGTAGGTTTCCTGTTCACTCTGATGGTAATTTCTTTTGTTGTGTAGGAGCTCTTTAGTTTAATTAGATCCCATTGTCAATTTTGACATTTGTTTCCACTGCTTTTGGTGTTTTAGATGTGAAGTTCTTGCCTATGCCTAAGTCCTGAATGGTATTGCCTAGGTTTTCTTCTAGGGTTTTCATGGTTTTAGATCTAGCATTTAAGTCTCTAATCCATCTTGAATTAATTTTTGTATAAGGAGTAAGGAAGGGATCCAGTTGTAGCTTTCTACTTATGGCTAGCCTGTTTTCACAGCACCATTTATTAAATAGGGAATCTTTTCCCCATTTCTTGTTTTTGTCAGGTTTGTCAAAGAGCACATAGTTGTACATGTGTGGTATTATTTCTGAGGGCTCTGTTCTGTTCCATTGGTCTGTATCCCTGTTTTAGTACCAGTACCATGCTGTTTTGGTTACTGTAGCCTTGTAGTATAGTTTGAAGTCAGGTAGTGTGATGCCTCCAGCTTTGTTCTTTGGGCTTAGGACTGTCTTGGCAAGGAGGGCTCCTTTTTGGTTCCATATGAACTTTAGAGTAGTTTTTTTCCAATTCTGTGAAGAAAGTCATTGGTAGCTTAATGGGGATGCCATGGAATCTATAAATTACCTTGGGCAGTACAGCCATTTTCATGATATTGATTCTTGCTATCCATGAGCATGGAATGTTCTTCCATTTGTTTGTGTCCTCTTTTATTTCACTGAGCAGTGGTTTGTAGTTCTCCTTGAAGAGGTCCTTCACACCCCTTGTAAGTTGGATTCCTAGGTATTTTATTCTCTTTGAAGCAATTGTGAATGGCAGTTCACTGATGATTTGGCTCTCTGTTTGTCTGTTATTGGTGTATAAGAATGCTAGTGACTATTGCACATTGATTTTGCATCCTGCGACATTGCTGAAGTTGCTTATCAGCTTAAGAAGATTTGGGGCTGAAACGATGGGGTTTTCTAAGTATAAAATCATGTCATCTGCAAACAGGGACTATTTGACTTCCTCTTTTCCTAACTGAATACCCTTTATTTCTTTCTCTTGCCTGATTGCTCTGGCCCGAACTTCCAACACTATGTTGAATGGGAAGGGTGAGAGAGGGCATCCCTGTCTTGTGCCAGTTTTCAAGGGGAAGGCTTCCAGTTTTTGCCCATTCAGTATGATATTGGCTATGGGTTTGTCATAAATAGCTCTTATTATTTTGAGATATGTTTCATCATATCTCGAGGAAGATCTACCAAGCAAATGGAAAACAAAGGCAGGAGTTGCAATGCTAGTCTCTGATAAAACAGACTTTAAACCAACAAAGATCAAAAGATACAATGAAGGCCATTACATAATGGTAAAGGGATCAATTCAACAAGCAGAGCTAACTACCCTAAATATATATGCACCCAATACAGGAGCACCTAGATTCATAAAGCAAGTCCTTAGAGACTTACAAAGAGACTTAGACTCCCACACAATAATAATGGGAGACTTTAATACCCCACTGTCAACATTAGACAGATCATAGAGATAGAAAGATAACAATGATATCCAGGAATTGAACTCAACTCTGCACCAAGCAGACCTAATAAACATTTACAGAACTCTCCACCCCAAATCAACAGAATATACATTCTTCTCAGCACCACATCACACTTATTCCAAAATTGACCACATAGTTGGAAGTAAAGTACTCTTCAGCAAATGCAAAAGAACAGAAATTATAACAAACTGTCTCTCAGACCACAGTGCAATCAAACTAGAACTCAGGACTAAGAAACTCAATCAAAACCGCTCAACTACATGGAAACTGAACAACCTGCTCCTTAATGACTACTGGGTACATAATAAAATGAAGGCAGAAATAAAGATGTTCTTTGAAACCAATGAGAACAAAGATATAACATACCAGAATATCTGGGACACATTTAAAGCAGTGTGTAGAGGGAAATTTATAGCACTAAATGCCCACAAGAGAAAGCAGGAAAGATCTAAAATCGAGACCCTAACATCACAATTAAAAGAACTAGAGAAGCAAGAGCAAACACATTCAAAAGCTAGCAGAAGGCAGGAAATAACTAAGATCAGAGCAGAACTGAAGGAGATAGAGACACAAAAATCCCTTCAAAAAATCAATGAATCCAGGAGCTGGTTTTTTAAAAAAGATCAACAAAATTGATAGACCGCTATCAAGACTAATAAAGAATAAAAGAGAGAAGAATCAAATAGATGCAATAAAAAATGATAAAGGGGATATCACCACCGACTGCACAGAAATGCAAACTACCATCAGAGAATACTATAAACACCTCTATACAAATAAACTAGAAAACCTGGAAGAAATGGATAAATTCTTGGACACATACGCTCTCCCAAGACTGAACCAGAAAGAGGTTGAATCCCTGAATAGACCAATAACAGGCTCTGAAATTGAGGCAATAATTAATAGCCTACCAACCAAAAAAAGTCCAGGACCAGACTGATTCACAGCTGAATTCTAACAGAGGTACAAGGAGGAGCTGGTACCTTTCCTTCAGAAATTATTCCAATCAATAGAAAAAGAAGGAATCCTCCTAACTCATTTTATGAGGCCAAAATCATCCTGATAGCAAAGCCTGTCGGAGACACAACAAAAAAAGGAGAATTTGAGACCAATGTCCCTGATGAACATCGATGCAAAAATCCTCAATAAAATACTGGCAAACCGAATCCAGTACACATCAAAAAGTTTATCCACCGTGATCAAGTGGGCTTCATCCCTGGGATGCAAGGCTGGTTCAACACATGCAAATCAATAAACGTAATCCAGCATATATCTTCTTTTCCTCGTTAATCTCACTAATGGTCAATCAATTTTATTTATCTTTTCAAAGAACCAGCTTTGTGGTGCATTTATGTTTTTTATTTTTCTTTTTTATTTCAATTTCACTTAGTTCTGCTGTGATCTTGGTTATTTATTTTCTTCTGCTGGGTTTGGGTTTGCTTTGTTCTTATTTCTCTAGTTCCTTGAGGTGTAATCTTAGATTGTTCTATTTTTGCTTTTTCTGAATTTTTGATGTAGGCATTTAATGCTATGAACTTTCAGCATTGCTTTTGCTGTATCCTAGAGGTTTTGATAGGCTGTGTCATTATTATTTTTCAGTTTAAAGAAATTTTAAATTTCAATCCTGATTTCATTGTTGACCCAGTGATCATTCAGGAGCATGTTATTTAATTACCATGTATTTGAATGGTTTTGTGGGTTCCTTTTGGAATTGATTTTCAATATTTTTCTGCATTGGTCTGAGAGAGTACTTAATGTAATTTTGATTTTCTTAAATTTGTTGAGACTTGTTTTGCGGCCTATCATATGATCTATCTTGGAGAATGTTCCATTCTCATGAATATTGCATATATTCTGCAGTTGTTGGGTAGAATGTACTACATATCTATCAAGTCCATTTGTTGTAGGATATAGTCCGTTCTTTTGTTGTTGCTGACTTTCTGTCTTGATGACTTGTCTAGTGCTTTCAGTGGAATATTGAAGTCCCCCACTATTATTGTGTTGCTGTCTATCTCATTTCTTAGGTCTGGTAGTAATTGTTTTATATGTCTAGGGGCTCCAGTGGTAGGTGCATATATATTTAGGATTGTGATATTTTCCTGTTTGACTAGTACTTTATCATTATATAATATCCTTGTCTTTTTTTAACTGCTATTGCTTTAAAATTTGTTTTGTCTGCTGTAAGAATAGCTACTCCTGTCCTCTTTTGTTGTTCATTTGCATGGAGTATATTTTCCATCCCTTTACCTTAATTTTATGGGAGTCCTTATATATCAGGTGAGTCTCTTGAAGATAGCAGGTACTTGGTTGGTAAGTTCTTAACCATTCTGCCATCTAATATCTTTTCTTTTAAATGGGGCAGTTAGGCCATTTACATTCAACATTAGTATTGAGATGTGATGTACTATTCAATTCACCATGCTATTTGTTGCCTGAATACCTTGCTTTTTTTCATTGTTATTGTTTTATAGGTCCTATGAGATTTATGCATTAAGGAGATTCTATTTTAGTGTATTTTGAGGATTTGATTCAAGATTTAGAGCTCCTGTTAGAGTTCTCATAGTACTGGCTTGTTAGTGGCAAATTATTTCAGCATTTGTTTATCTGGAAAAAATTGTATCTTTCCTTCATTTATGAATTGTAGTTTTGGTGGATACAAAATTCTTGGTTGGCAGTTGTTTTGTTGAAGAAGGCTAATGATAGGAGCCCCATCCCTTCCAGCTTGTAGGGTTTCTGCTGAGAAATCTACTGTTAATCTGATAGGTTTTTCTTCACAGGCTCCCTGATGCTTTTGCCTTGTAGCCCTTAAGATTCTTTCCTTCATCTTGACTTTAGATAACCTGGCTTTAGATAACTATGTGCCTAAGTGATGATCTTTTTGTGGTTAATTTCCCAGTTGTTCTTTGAGCTTCTTGGTTTTGTTTGTTTGTTTTGTTTTTTGTTTTGTTTTGTTTTGTTTTTGAGACGGAGTCCCGCTCTCTCACCCAAGCTGGAGTGCAGTGGTGCAATCTGTCTATCATTTCTTGTTTATTTATTTGCTCAAATGCTTTCTTTTTTTTTTTTTTTTTTTTTTTTTGAGACAGAACTCTGTCACACAGGTTGTAGTGTAATGGCATGCTCTCAGCTCATTGCAAGCTCCGCCTCCTGGGTTCAAACCATTCTCCTGCCTCAGCCTCCTGAGTAGCTGGGACTACAGGTGCCTGCCACCACACCCGGCTAATTTTTTGTATTTTTTAGTAGAGATGGGGTTTCACCATGTTAGCCAGAATGGTCTCGATTTCTTTTTTTTTTTTTTTTTTTTTTGAGACGGAGTCTCCCTCTGTTGCCCAGGCTGGAGTGCAGTGGCCTGATCTCAGCTCACTGCAAGCTCCGCCTCCCAGGTTTACACCATTCTCCTGCCTCAGCCTCCCGAGTAGCTGGGACTACAGGCGCCCACCACCTCGCCCGGCTAGTTTTTTATATTTTTTTAGTAGAGACGGGGTTTCACCGTGTTAGCCAGGATGGTCTCGATCTCCTGACCTTGTGATCCTCCCGTCTCGGCCTCCCAAAGTGCTGGGATTACAGGGGTGAGCCACCATGCCCAGCCAAGCTTCTTGCATTTGAATATCTAGATCCCTAACAAGGCTGGAGAAGTTGTCCTTGATTATTCCCTCAAATATGTTTTCAAACTTTTAGATTTCTCTTCTTCCCCTGGAACACCAATTATTCTTAGGTTTCATCATTTAACATAATCCCAAACTACATGGAGGCTTTGTTCATTTTTTTAAATTATTTTTTCTTTGTCTTTGTCTGATTGAATTAATTCAAAAGTCTTATCTTTGAACTCTGAAGTTCTTTCTTCTACTTGTTCAATTCTATTACTAAGACTTTTCAGTGCATTTTGCATTTCTCTAAGTGTGTCCTTTATTTTCTGAAGTTGTGATTGTTTTTCATTTATGCTATCTATTTCACTGGAGATTGTTTGATTCATATCCTGTATCTTTTTTTTTTTTTTTTTTTTTATTTCTTTAAGTTGGATTTCACCTTTCTCTGGTGCCTCCTTAATTGCATAATGCCTGACCTTCTGAATTCTTTTTCTGGAAATTCAGAGATTTTATCTTGTTTTGTGTCCATTGCTGGTGAGCAAGTGTGATCTTTTGGGGATGTTAAAAAACCTTGTTTTGTCATATTACCAAAATTGTTTTCTGGTTCCTTCTCATTTGGGTCAACTATGTCAGAGGGAAGACTGGGACTCAAGGGCTGCTGATTAGATTCTTTTCTCTCATGGTGTGCTCCCTTGATGTGGCGCTCTTCCCTTTCTCTTAGGCATGTGGCTTGCGAGAGACAAACTATAGTGATTGTTTCTGCTCTTCTGGATCCAGCCACCCAGCAGAGCTACCAGGATCATACTGGGGAGTGTCTGCAAAGAGTCCCATTGTGTGATCCATCTTCAGATTTCTCATCCGTGGATACCAGAACCTACTCTAGTAGAGGTAGGTAGGGAGTGAAGTAGATTCTGTGAGGGTCCTTGGTTGTATTTTTGTTAAGTGTGTTGGTTTTGTGTTGGTTAGCCTCTAGCCAGGAATTTACACTTTCAAGACCACATCAGCTATGATTGTATAGGGAGAAAACAAGCTTGCTTGAGGGTTGTCTTTGGATAAGTATTCAGGTTTCTCAGGTGGTGAACAGGGCCATAAAGCTCCCAAGAGATTATGTCCTTAGGAGTGTCCCAGCTCATATATGCCTAACCCTGCGCCTACCTTTCACTAACACAATTACTGATAAGCCTGATATATGTAACACATGATACTGGGAGATGTATACTGATGCACATAATCTAGAGGAAATTTGGAAACATTCATTAAAAGCCTCAAGTATTTTTAAATAACTTACTCTACAATGTCACTTATAGAAATGTATTTTAAAATAAGGGACAAATATCAAAAAAAGAAACCCATTAAAATATTAATACTTAAAACATTAAAGTAAAAGCAACAGACATTTAAATGATTATGCAAATTTTTCAAGGCTCATTAAAATAAGATCATATTACTATGTATAAATGCTGTGTTTATCTGTGTTTATGGTTTATTGTTAATTTCTTTCTTTTTTTTTTTGAAACAGGGTTTCATTCCATCATACAGACTGAAGTGCAGTGGCTAATGACTCTGTCATGGCACACTGCAGCTTTCACCTCTTAGGCACATGCAGTCCTCCCACCTCTGCCTCACTATGTTGCCTAGGCTGGTCTTGAACTCCTGGGTTCAAGCTATCCTCCCAAAGTGCTGGGATTATAGGCATGAGCTGCCAAGGCTAGTCTATTTTTTAAGTATATAATAGACTTAAATATGCATAGGTGATAAATATTTTAACTTTATGTTTACTCTTTCTTTTAATAACTTAAATAAACATACAATCTTAAACCCAAGTACTTTAGATAGCCAGTCTCGTCATTGTTATTACAGAACTTTTCCAAAGAGGTATCACTTCCATCTCCACAATCTATTTCTCTCATCTGTCTCTCAGCATGATTCTCAGTGCCACTTTATGTTCTGGCTGTACTTGGTTCCAAGTGCTGAAAAATTCTTTTCCCCTTCATTGATGAAGGTGTTTATAACAGAGCTGTTGTATGAACAAACATTCAGGCTTACTAGAAAGGGACTACAGTATAATGTAAAATAAGAAAGATTCTTTATTTGAAGATCAGTCACCCTAAATCTCCTTGGCAGGTAACGTTAACAGAGGTTCACCATTTGCCATACTTCTTTTAAGGTCCTATTTGCTGCATATTCCATAGTGCCATCCCTTTCCACTGTGCATAATGACCCTCAGGCTGACAGTTCAAAACTCCAAAGTTCTCTAGCCTTTAAAGTATACATAAATCTGTTCATTAACCTATAACAAGAGTAGACCTAATACATAACCTTCATTATCCAAGAAATTCACTGACAAGTCACTCTAAGGTCATTAGTAATAGATGGTTGCCACCATTATATTAGGACTGTTCTAATACTTCCTATAGTAAAGTGTATTATATTTGTTCTTACACTGTATGCAAAAAAATGACTAGGACATCATATGTCGATATACTGTAAAAATTACAAGTAATTTTCCTCCATATTCTATGTTTTTTGAGAATTGTTCTTTAGGTTATATAATTTTTATAATTATAAATGAAGATAAATAATTACTGCATTAAGAAGAAAGGAAAATAAGAAGAAAAAAGGAAGGAAGGAAGGAAGGAAGGAAGGAAGGAAGGAAGGAAGGAAGGAAGGAGGAAGGAAGGAAGGAAGGAGGTTAATTACCAAAAACTAGCCTGTGCTTAAAACTTGACTCAGGTCAGAGTATGGTTGACTTGTTTTGATTCTGAAATCATATTCTAAAATGTTTGAGTCATGAGCACAAAGTAAAATTATTAAAAAAAAAAGAAAAACAGGAAAAATCTTAAGAGTAACATTTGTTCTGTGTTAATCTGGCATTACCTGGCACCTTTCTCTCAACTTTCCACAAATAGTTATAAAGTTACATTCTTGGGCACACACTGGCACTATGCTGAAAACCAGATGGGGGAGGTCATAATTGATCGCAAATATGATGGACATTCCACTGAGTTTATTGAGGGAAAACAATTAAAAACTTTTTTTTTTTCTTTTTGAGATGGAGACTTGTTCTCTCACCCAGGCTGGAGTGCAGTGGCATGATCTTGGCTCACTGCAACCTCTGCCTCCTGGGTTCAAGAGATTCTTCTGCCCCAGCCTCCTGAGTAGCTAGGACTACAGGCACGTGCCACCATGCCCAGCTAATTTTTGTATTTTTTTTTTTAGCAGAGATGGGGTTTCACCATATTGGCCAGCGAGGTCTCAAATTCTTGACCTAGTGATTCGCCCGCCTCGGCCTCCCAAAGTGCTGGGATTACAGGCATGAGCCACCATGCCTGGTCAAAAAATCCATTTTAAAATTGAACCTCCACCATTAGAACCAGAAATGCCCAGGCAAACCCACAGAGGGTATGCAGGGCTCCAGTGACTCCAGGCTATCCTCCACACACTCCAGGACACACATCATGTGACACCAGAGCAAACCAGTCAGGGATGTGCTGTGACTTGGCCTAAACCTACCTTGTGCCTTTGTTTCTCTATTTGCTCAGAGGTGGGCCTGCAAAACCATTGTGAGAATAAGTGATATATCGTTGGGGTTGATTTTCTGGGATTGTGGTAGTTTCAGAAAAAGCCTGCTAAATAAAGTCATTAAGAGGAAACCAGATTTGCATCATTTTTTATAATTTGTTAAACACATAATTATTTAATGTCTACTAATGCCATGATTGAAGTTTCAATTCTGAGTAAATCAGACACAGCCCCTACCCACATGGCAAACATTCTAGGAGCCATAAAGCAAAGAAATACATAAATAACATGGTTGGCCATTTTTCTGTTCTGCACCAGCATCTGTGCCGCTGAGCCTTGGGACAATATCACCTGCCTCGGGGGCTGGTGTGGAAGGAGGACACGCAATCCTGCTGGAAGGAGAGGGAAGGATAAATGTTCCAGGAGCAGAAGACACCCTCACTGTTTATGCCTCTACTCTACTCCTTCCAAACTGCCAGAGGGTGGAATAAAAACTAAAGAGTCCTTTCTCACCAATTTCTTTCTTCATGGAAAATTAAATGATTGCAGGATCGGCAGCAACTGACAGTGATCATCAGAGATTTGTGCTGTCTGGAACTCCTCCTTAGCACTCATCCTCTTCCTTCTCTCTCAAACATACTCAGAATGCTGAAAGGGGCTGTGTCTGATTCACTTAGAATTGAAAGCCCTTCCTCAATCCCACAGGGTAACATGCACGACACCAAAATCATTCAATATCTGAACAATACAGCTGCCACAGAAGAAATACAACAAACTAAACCACATAAACATCTAAAACAAGATTATTGGAAGAGACATTGAATTGTATAAAAAACTAATGAATATATTTAAGAAGGCAGAGGGAAACATGTATCTATCTAAATATATATACATATATAGAGAGAGAGAGAGTGAGAGATACATAAATATACCCCTGGTAGAATTAAATGTATTAAGTGAGAAAAAAACATAAGGAATGGATAAACAGCAGGATGAATACAATTAAAGAATGGATCAGTGTCAGAGAATTAGATTGCAGAATTATTCTAAGAGACAGCGTCAAATAATAAATAGAAAATATAAGTGACAGAAGTCAAGTTGCCAAACATCAAATAATAAAGCCCCCATAATATATTTTTTAAAAATCAAAGTGTTAAAATATTTGAATAAATCATGAAGATAAAGTTTCTTGCATTAAAGAGAAACCATTCAGATTGAAAAGCTATATGAAAAGCTGAAATGTGAGCAATATATATATAGGAGAGAGCTAGATAGCTAGATAGATATATAAACAATACCAGATACTCTGTAATTGGTAATGAACTTTAATAATAACAAAAAAGAAAAATATAAAGTCACTCTAAAGAAAGAATAGATTTTCAATAAAGTGAAGAAAACCATATTAAAATTGGGCTTCCCAATATCAACATAGGAGTTGGAAGACAATGGACTTATTTTTAAAACGAGTTTTAATGAAATATGATTTACACATTAAAAACCACATCCATTTAGAGTGTACTATTCAAGTTTTAACAAATGTATATATGAATTAACCTACTGTTAGAAGGAAGACAGAGCACTTCCATCACGCAAAACAATATTTCATGCCCCTTTGCTGCCCATCTTTCCATTTAACTGAGCCCAGACAACCAGTGATTTGTTCTTTGTCAGTAGAGATTTGGTAGCATTTTCTAGAGTTCTATGTAAATAGAATTACTTAAATATGTATTTTTGTTTGGCTTCCATTACTCATCATAATGACTTAGAGACTTATCTGCATTGTGGCTTGTACTAATAGGTTATTTTTATTCTGCGCAGTTGTGGTTTTCATGAATAAGTAGTATTTCATTGTATAAACAGAGCATGTCATGTTTATATATTTATCAGCTTATGGACATTTGGGTTGTTTCCAGTCTTAGACTACTAAAAGTAAAGCTAGCATGAACATTTGTGTGAGTAAATGTTGTCCTTTCTGTTAGGTAAATTTTAGGAGTAGAATGGCTGCATTGAATTTGAAGTACATGTTTAGCTATTCAAGAAACAGCTAAGTGTTTTCTAAGTAACTAGATGTGCTGTTTCATGAACGGACTATATATGCAAAGCAACCCCCAAATGCAGAAGGAGCAGAGAAATCAAGCAACAAGGCAGACAAAGCCAGTTTGACAGCAGAGATGGTTCATTAGAGAACTTAGGGTCAGAACTGTAGTCTTGGGTGGCTACAAGGTAGCTAGATCTTCACACTGTCACCCCAAGACCCAGAGCTTATATACCTTAGTAAAAGGGTATACATGCTTCAAAAGAAATAGGTAAGACAACTGAAGTCGATACTTCAAGGAAACGAAAGAATGCTATATGCAACATAACCTATAATTTGCTTAAGAGCAGGATTTGTGATAACTATGTGCCCTTACACTGAACAGTGGATAAAGTAGAAGTCTTCCAGGTGTTTGGAGATAGGGTTAATCTGAAGTTAGTATGGCAAATTAGCACCCAAAATGGAGTTGCTGTGGCCTCCATATGTGCTGTTTTACTTTCCCAGGAATAATGCATATGATTTGAGTTGCTCCACATACTCACTGACATTTAGTACTGTCTGTCTATTATATAATAATTTTAGCTATTTCAGTGGAAATGCAGTAAAAAGAACTCCAGGAAGACTGATGACAAATACAAAGAAGAAAAAAATAAACAGGAAGGAGGGGGGAAAAAAGGGAGGGAAGAAGTAAAGAAGGAAGGAAGGAAGGATGGAAAGAAGGAAGGAAGGAAGGAAGGAAGGAAGGAAGGAAGGAAGGAAGCAAGGAAGGAAGGAAGGAAGGAAGGTTGCACACAAATGCAAGCTGAATTTAAAAAAGAAAATATGAACATAGAAGAGCATTAATAATAACAAGGAAAATATTATCAACAATGGAATGCTAATGAATTTGAAAACCTAGGTAAAATAGTGTTAATAAATATTTAAAATAGGATTTATAAATGTATATAATGTCAACTTTGACATAAAACTATAGAACTTAAACTAATTAAAGAAATTAAAATATTATTAACAGCCTCTCCAAGTCCCCTGAGTTCCCAGGCCCTGATGATTTTCTAGGTGAACCTTACCAATTAAAAAATTAATTCTTGTCTTATGCAAGATATAAAATAGTTATAATTTCTAATTTCATTTTTTAATCTAGTGTACCCTAAAGAGAGGTAATGACAACAAATATAATTATCATTACAATCACAAATATAGATATAAAACACATAAATAAAATATTAGCTAAATAAATACAAATGAAATATAACCAATTATAATCAACTGAGGTTTATCCCGGAAATTTCAAGATGTTTTAAAATCAGAAATATAATTTATCACATTAATATAAAGAAAATATAATTTTTTCTATCAATGCAGGTAAAAAAATCATTCAGCCATCCAATTATAAAATATTTCAACAAATTAGGAATGGTAGAGAACTTCCACAGCTTTGCAGAAATTTTTAGGACACAAATAGGAAGACAGATGATAGATTGATAGCTGATAGGTAGATCGATAGGCAGATAACAAAACCATAATTATATGCTTATTAGGGAACCATTTGAGACATCTCCTTTACATTAAGAAAAAATTCAAGAATATCCACTATCATTTCATCTGTTTAATTGAATGCCGCAATTCCTGGCAAGTTTTATAAGGAGAAACAAATAAGTGTGTACCGTCTGGAAGAAAAGAGATTAAACTACCTTTATTTTTAGGTAACATAGGATCTAGGTAACTGAAAAAGCCAACAGAAACAGCAGACAGCAATAGGAACTAATAAGTGAGATCAAAAATATTTCCATTGGTTTAACTATGAAAACTCATGTATACTGGTAATTTTAATTCAGAAATGTAAGATAATCTTTAAAGAGGCAATAGAACTGTAATGTTTCTAGGAAGTTATTCACCAAGAAGATACATAAACTCCACAGAGAAGACTTTACAACTACAATAATAAAAATGAGTCAAAATGAATAGATGAGGAATTATTCCCCTGATCATTCTGAAATATAAATTCTCAGAAAATTAATCTATAAATACAATCCCAATTAAGTGTTGACTGACTACCTTGAAAAACTCAATTAGATGTGGTGTGTCTGTATGTGTGTGTGAGAGAGAGAGAAATGGGGGAAATTTTTTACATCTGAAATATGTATCAAATTGAATGAATTTTAACCATGTATACATTACACGTTTTCAGGAAACTTGGAAATCTAGATAGTTGAGTTACACATAGAAACAAGTATGTTACATCCAACAATACATGGAACAACATGCAGGAATTGAAGCAGGCAAATAAATTATATTGTCAAGTGAGTGAGCCCACATATATATCCCTTGGGAAGTGCTTCTAGTCCACTAGAAACTGGTGAAGATAGTTCAGGACTCGATAGTTTAAAGAATTGATATGCTCGGCTTGTTATCAAACAGGGATTCACTCTTCAGAATTATGAGTAGATTATAAAAGTACAACGTGGTGTTGATTCTAAGATGAGAGAGATAGGAACCAGAAACAACTGAGGATCAGCGGCAAGACAAAGGTCTATGGAACTCTCTGGACTTAGCATACGAAAATTAGCCCTGGGCACTTTGCTGTGTAATGTTGGTTAATGGAACAGACAGGAACACAGGTTGTTTTCTTTCAACTTGCTACATAAACTTCGGGTAGTTAAGTAGTCACATGATGGCCTGAATTCTTCATTTTAATTTTTTTAAAAAGTTATACATTTTACTTTTAAAGCAGTTTTGGGTTTATAGATAATTTGAGCAGAGGTATGGAGAGTTCACACATACCCTCTTTCTGCCCCACAGTATCCCACTATTAACATTTTGTACTAGTGTAGCACATTGTAAAAATTGATGATCTTATATTTATATATTTCTAAACTACATGAAGATTCACTCTGTGTTGTAAAGTTCTTTGAGTTTTGACAAATGCATGTATTGACCATTACAGTATCATACAGAATAGTTTCACTGCCCTAAGGAGCTCAGTCCTCCATCTATTCATCCTTCCTACTCTCCCCAGAGTCCCTGACAACCACTGATGAACTTTAATTGCCTCTGCAGAGTGTCTTATAGTTGGAAACATACAGTATGTAACTTTTTCAGACTAGCTTCTTTCTATAGCAACATGCATTTAAGGTTCCTCCATGTCTTTCATGGCTTGATAGCTTATTTTGTTGTTGAATAATAATATCCTATTGCATGGATATACCACAGTTTGTTTATCCATTCAACTATTGGACATCTTGGATGCTTCATTTTTGGTAATGATGAATAAAGCAACTATAAATATTTGTATGCGTGTTTTTTGCATGGACATACATCTTTAACTCATTTGGGTAAAAACCTGTGAGTGTTGTTCTTAATCGTATGGTAAGAATATGTTGAATTTGGTCAGAAACTGCCAAACTGTTTTCTTTAGTGGTTGCACCATTTTGCATTCCTGTCTGCAGAGCAAGAGAGTTCCCATTGCTCCACACCCTTGTCAGCATTTGATGTTGTCAATCTTTGGGCTTTTAGGCATTCTAATAGGTGTGTGGTGAGATCTCACTTATTTTGATGTGCTTTGATGTGCAATTTTCTAATGACATATGATATTGAGGATCTCATCCTATGCTTAGTTTTATCTTGATTTTCTTTGGTGAGGAGTATGTTAAGATCTTTTGCCCACTTTTTCATGAGCTTGTTTATTTTTCTTCTTAAAATTTTTAGATACATATTTTGCAAATATATTCTCCCAGTCTGTGGCTTATACTTTCATTCTTTAAATAATGTCTTTCACAGAGCAGAAGTTTTTAATTATGATGAATCCACTATGTTGATGTTTCATCTTTCATGGATTGTGCTTTTGGGACTGTCCAAAAATTTGCTGCCAAACCCAGACTCAGGTAGATTTTCTCTTGTGTTCTTTTCTGGAAGTATTATAGTTTTGCATGTTACATTTAAGTCTATGATTGATTTTGAGTTATATATCAATAACTCCTCCCTATTGTCATTTCTCCTGGCATAAGATTGTTTATCTAAATATATTTTTGGTCAATTAAAAAAATCAGATCATAAGTTGCTATCTAAAATATTAAAGATATCAGTCTTATGTAGATTATTTTAAAATGCTATAAGTGAAGTAATTTCCAATTATCCACAATATGTTGGGATATTTCAATTTAAATCCTCTACAGGAATGATTTTTTAAAAATAGAAGATCTATAAAAATTCTGAAATTAGGGTAAGACATGGTAGTCTCTTTTTTACATATTTATCAAGCTTACCAGAGTATTAAAGTGCTTTAAAACAGCTGGGTAATCAGCATGGATAATATGTACTTGTCAAACAACTATCTGTACTGATTTTGCTAAGGATTTTGAAAATTCTAAAAATATCTGTCCTACTTTTTCATTATCATAAATTTATGTGACACAAGTATGCATACAAAAGTAAAATGTCTTTTCATGAGGGTGCAACCATTATTATGAATAGGTAATATAAACCAGTTCTTAAGTTGGGCTCCTGATTGACACTGAAGTAAGTTAGAAGACTGCTCATGATTTAGAAAGCATAATTAGTGTCAGCTGGCTTTCACCATTATTAAATTTTGCTTTAAAATGCTACATTAGAAGATAAAAATATGATCAAAGAACTAGGAAGTTATAGAACCATTTATACTTTGAAATTTCAATACTTTTAATGATTCTTTGACAAAGAACTAAGCAAGATCATAGACTCACTGCACTAATGATCATAAATGCTGCCCTGAATTAGAACAGAAAAGAGTATTTTGTTTGAGACTTCTTAAATTCTCCTTTGTGGCTGTTTATGCACTGACTTATATTTGAAGTGGTTTGGTGAGAATTGACATTAGCTACATGGTTTCATAGTGTTTGGGATTTCTGTTTTTCTATTCCTAATACTTGGGGAGAGAAAAGAAATATATTTGGATATCCGAATTATCTCTGAGGAGTTACTTTTTATGCTGATTGCCGAAAAGTGCATTCCCTCTAGAATTCTGTCCTATCAACCCTACTCCTGTTTGATGAGAGTACAGGGAAACAAAAAAGTCATATTCACAACATTATATTAAAAAAAACACTATATCACTGAAGTATTGATATGTAAGGCTGTGTATTCACTCCTTCGTACACAGTCACACATAATACTCACATTAGCCACATAAGTAGGTAAAATAATTGTTCCCACTTGACAAACAAGGATGTAGAGCCTGTGTAAACAAAATTTTCCCAGGAATTCACACAGGATGTTCATTTCATGCCAGGCCTCAAATATTGATTTATTCATATATGGCACAGAAGCCCTCAGATGTATACACTATCTTATTATTTCTCTAATCATCATAACTACTTTAAATAAGAATATATACTACCGATAGGGCTAGCAAGGATGGCATTAGTGCCTGTCATTTTATAGGATCTCTCTAAATATTAACATGTATTCAGACAAATACACACACACAAATACATGCACATATGTATGTATATTATGTAACAGGTGACTGACCTGTGCATTGATGCACTACCATAGAGTCCTGAGCTAAATGGGCCTGTCTGTTAATAGACATCCATGCATGCCCACACAAAGGATTTTCATTGGAAATGTTTTTGCTTACTTATAGATTCTTGTTTTTACAGTTTAAAACTGATTTAGGAAAAAAACGTTGAAACAAGTTTTCTAAATTTTTTAAACAAAATATAATTAAACTTGTTTAGATAGAGATCTGAATCTTCACATTTTCTCAAAGCTGAACAATTCTAGCTAAAAAAAGAAATAGGCAAAGTGACAGCTTCAGTAATATGAATACATTTTACTGACAGTCCTACCAAATTTAAAATAAGAAATTGATATATGTATGAAAATATTTTATGGAAAGCTCAAAAACCCCCTCAAAATAGTGAACTTGAAGGAATATTGGTCCCTTCAAACACCATGACAAATGGTGGGATTGTTTATTAATGATTTTTATGGGTTGGAAAGTATTTATTGATATGTGACATGAATAGATCACTCTATTGGAGACTGTCACAAAAGATTACAATACTTACTTTCAGGAAGTTTACAGTCTAGTTTGGTAAATAGACTGGGGAAAAAGGAAATTATGAATAAGATCACCATGTTATCCTTGAAAATGTATTCTGTGTGCTACAGGCCTGCTGCTACTGGAATGCTCATTTTCTTTCTGACTTTTAAACCATCATTTTTCCTAAAATATACTTACAATGATCTTCTAATGGCACAATTCAGAATTCATAATTAGGTATTCAATTAGGTGGCACAATTCAAAATTAGGTGTTCTCCTAATTACACAATTTAGAATACTTTCTTTTTTTTTTTTTTTTTGTAATTCTCACTCTAAGACTGATTTGACATTTGACCACTACTAATTATTTTAATTAATAGACTTATTTTTTTACAGCAAAACTGAGTGGATAGTTGTTCTCACACTCCTCACATATATTGCTTTTCTTATTATGAAATTCTTACATGAATGTGGTACTGTATTACACTGTCCTTGGGTTGCTATAAAGAAATACCTGACACTGGATAAATTATAAGTGACAGAGCAGGAACATTGCCATCTTGGACAAGCACCACTATTCTAAAGTTCATCTTGATCAAAAACTACCTGAATCCAAAGGGCATCAGCCTAACGGCCAAGGTCAGCATGACCATAAACTACAAATGACATCTTCAACCAGAAACATTCCAAACCCCTCCCCAACCAGAGACATGCCAGCCCTGAGATAATCTCCCCTCTGGCTAGAGAGATGTCAGCACCAAAAAACCTCCCCTCCAACCAGAGACATTTCAACTTCGCCATAAACTTCTTCCCCACACAGAAACATTCCAAGCTTGTAATAAGCTCTCTGTCCAATAAGTACCCTCCGTCTCTAAGAGAGAGTGCTCCTGACCAAAATCGGCCAGAAGCCCCTCTCAGGTTTATTCTCCAAAATAAACCTGTCTTTGACTGTTGAGCTGCTTTTTGTGTTTCTTTCCTCTTTCTTTTACTCTTACAAAAAGAAAGGAGGTTTAATTGTCTCATGGTTCTGCAAGCTGTACAGGAAGTGCAGCACCAGCATCTACTTCTGATGAGGTGTAAGGAAGCTTCCAATCATGGTGGAAGGTGAAGGGGGAAAAGTCACAACACATTGTGAGAGCAGGAGCAAGAGGAGTGGGAGTTACCACACACTTTTTAGCAACCAGATCTTGTGAAAACTCACTCACTATTGTGAGGACAGCACCAGGATCTCTTGGACATATTCCTCCTGTCTACCTGAAATTTCGTATCCTTTAATCAACATCTCCCTAGTTCTTTCTCGCATAAGCCCCTGGCAATTACCATCTACTTTCCGCTTCCATGAGTTTCACTTTTTTAGATTCCACATATAATTGAGATCATGTAGTATATGTCTTTCTGTGTCTGGCTTATTTCATGTAACATATACTTAATTTGTTGAGAATTTTTATAATAAAAGCATGTTGAAAGTTGTCACATGCTTTTTCTGCATCTATTGAGAGAATAATGTGGTTGTTAACTTTCATTCTGTTAATGTGGTGTATCTTATTAATTGGTTTGCATACACTGAACAATATTTATATCGCAGGATGAATCTCACTTGATCATGACATGTGATTCTTTTCATGTACTATTGAATATGATTTGCTAGTATTTTATTGAGGGTTTTTATATGTACGTTGATCAGGGATATTGGGCCATAGTTCATTCATTTGTTCATTTGTTCCTTCCCTCCTTCCTTCCTTCTTTCCTTCCTTCCTTCCCTCTTTCTTCCCTCCCTCACTTCCTTCCATTTCTTCCTTCTTTCTTCCCTCCCTCCCTTCCTTCCATTTCTTCCTTCTTTCTTCCCTCCCTCCCTTCCTTTCCTTCCCTTCCTTCCTTTCTTCTTTCCTTCCTTCCTTCTTTCTTCCTCCTCCCCTTCCCTTCCCTTCCCTTCCCTTCCCTTCCTTTCCCTTCCCTTCCCTTCCCTTCCCTTCTCCTTCTTTCCTGCCTTCTTTTGTTATTGGTTTATTCAGGCTTTTTGTTTCTTCTTGATTCAATCTTGGAAAGTTATATATTTCAAGGTATTTATCAATTTCTTCTAGGTTATTCCATTTGTTGGCATATAATTGTTCATAATAGCTCCTTGTGATCCTTTTTATTTCTGTATCATCTGCTGTAAAGTTTCTCCTTTCATTAATAATTGTATCTATTTTAAGCTCCCTCTCTTTTTTCTTAGTCTAGCTAGGGGTTTGTCAATTTGTTTATCTTTTTGAGAAAAATAACTCAGCTTCATTAATTTATTTCCTCAGGTTTTCTAATCTCTGTTTTATATATTCATGCTCTGATGGTTACTATTTCCTTCTTCTGCTGACATTGGATTTAGTTTGTTCTTTTTCTTCTTCCTTGATTTATTAAGTTAGGTTGTTTAATTGACATCTTACTTCTTTCTAAATTCAGCCCTTTAACACTATAAATTTTTCTCTTGGTACTGTTTTTACCACATCTCATAAGTTTTAGTAAGTTGTATTTTCATTTTTGTTTTCATTGATGTATTTTTAAATTTTCTTTCAATTTCCTCTTTTACCCAGTTGTTATTCAAAAATGTGTTATTTCATTTTTATGTGTTTGTAAATTGTCCTTTTTGTTTCTGTTATTGCTCTCTAGTTTCATTGCACTATGATCTGAGAAAATACTTGACGTAATTTCAATCTTCTTAAATCTGTTAATATTCACTTTAACATGTAATCTATTATGGATAATGCTCTGTGTGCCCTAGAGAAGAATGTGCATTTGGCTGCTGTTGGTTGGACATTTCCGTATATGTCTGCTTGGTTCATTTGGTTTGTAATGTTGTTCAAGTCAGTTGTCCACTTACTGATTTTCTGGTGGATATTTTATCCTTCATTGAATTGGGGTATTAAAGTTTCTTACTGTCATTTTATTATTGTCAATTTCTCCATTCAGATCTGTCAAACATTTCTAACATGTTTAGGTGGTCTGATGTTGGGGGCATACAGATTTATAACTGCTATATCTTCTTGTTAACTTGAACTTTTATCCTTACATAATGTCCTTTTTAGTCTCTAGAGATAGTTTTTTACTTAAATTTTATTTTTTTCTCATATAAGTTTAGCCACTCCTGCTCTCTCTTCTCTTTTGCATGAAATATCATTTTCTATCTCTTCACATTTAGTCTAGGTGTTTCCTTTTGTCTTGAGTCTCTTGTACACAAAAATCATGCTTTTTTGTTTGCCCATTTTTAAATCCACTCAGTCACTTTATGTATTTTTATTGGAAAATTTAATTTATTTATATTAAAGTGATTATTGATAAATCAGAACTTACTATTGCCATTTAAAACATTGTCTTCTGTCTGTTTTCCATTTATTTTGTTTCTCTCTTACTGCCTTCTTTTGTTATCTGCTGATTGCTTTGTGGTAGTTTGGTTTGATTCCTTTTTCTGTTTCTGTCATCTACTACAGGTTTTTCTTTTGTGATTAAGATGATGTTTATATGAATCTTTGTGCAGTTAAAACTATTTTAAGATTTTTTTCTTTTATGCTAATGTAAACAGTATTGTGTTTTTAATTTCAAATTCAAATTTTTCATTGCTGGTATAAAGCAAAGCAATTGCCTTTGAATATTAACCTTACAATTTAGATGTTGATAAATCACTTTTTGTTTCAGATGTTGTTTAATTGAGATTTTCTAAATAGACAATTATATTATCCAAAAACAAAGAAATGCTCATTTTTTCAAATATATACATTGCATTTATTTTCTTGTCTTTAGCTAATTTTTCTAGTACCATGTTGAATATGAATGATAAGAGGGGACATTTTTGCCTTGCTTCCCAATCTCAGAGGAAAATAATCCAGTTTTCCTTATGAAGTAAGAAGGTAGATTTAGGTTTTATTTTATTTCTTTAATCAAATTGAGGAAGTTCCCCTTTATTCCTAGTGTGCTGAGAGTTTTATCATAAAAGGTTGTTGGATTGTGTGAAATGTTTATTCTGTATCAGTTGATATTATTTGATTGTTCTGCTTTAGCCTGTATATTGTAAGTATTTTTAAAAGTTGATGCAGCCTAACATGCCTGAAATAAATTCCAGGTGGTTGTGATATGTAATTATTTTATACATTGTTTTATTTGATTTGATAATATTTTGTTAAGGATATTCACATCCAAGTTCATAAGAGATAGAGGTCGGAATTTTTCCTTTCTTATAATATCTTTTTGGGATTTGTTATTAGGATAATACTAGCCTCATGAAATAAGTTAGGAAATGTGTACGCTGCTTTTTATATTCTCTAAGAAAGTGTAAAAAATTGGTATTATTTCTTCTTTAAATTTTTTAATAGTTATAGACCTTTTGTGATTATTTGTTGTTTCTTACAAAAATTTGATTAGTTGATGTCTTTCAAAAACGTGATCCATTTTATCTGTTATCAGATTTGTGTAAAATGTTTTTGTTAACTTTATGATGTCATTGGATGAGTAGTAATGCAAACCCCCTTCACTTAATTTCTGATTTTAGTAATTTTTATCTTCCCACATTTTTCTTGGTAGAAATTTGTCAATTTTATTAATCATTTCAAAGAATAAGCCTTTAGTTTGTGGATTTCTCTATTGATGTCCTGTCTTTAATGTCACTGAGTTTTACTATAATTTTGTTATTTCTTGCCATAGGCTTTCTTAAGGCTAAACTGCTCCCCTTTTTCAAGTTCCTAGAGTAGAAATTTAGATTATTGATATTATGTATTTCATCTTTTCTATTATTTGCATTCAATGCTCTAAAGTTTTCCTCATTTACTACTTTCATGGCATATCACAAACTTTATAAGTAGTTTATTGTCACTTAGCTAAAAATGCTTTTTGTTCAGCTATTTGCTATGTAAAATATGTTTAATCTCCAATTACTTGGGGATATGTCAGCCATATTTCTGTTATTAATTGCTAGTTTCATTCTCTTGTGATCTGAGAATATGCTTTGATTATTTCTATTCTTTTAAATTTGTTAAAATTGGTTTTGTGCTCCAAAATATGGTTGATTCTGGTGAACGTTCCATGCAAGCTTAAGAGTGTATATTTTGCTTTTGTTGGATGGAGTATTCTATATAAGTCAATTCTATTCAGTTTATTAGTGATGCTGTTCAAGTCAACTACATTCTTGTAGATTTTCTGCCTGCTTTTCCTGTTAATTATTGAAAGAAACATGTTGAAACCTCTGTCTATAATAGAGTATTTGTCTATTTTTTTCTCTCAGCTGTATCAGGTTTTGCTTTATGTATTTTGATTATGTGTGGTTAGATGCATACACATTAAGAATTTGCATAGCTTCTTAGATAATTGGCCCCTTAATCATTGTGTAATTATGTATCATTATGTAATCCCTCTTTATTCCTGATAAGTTTCTTTGTTCTGATGTCTGCTCTGTTTAAAATTAATGTACCTACTCTCACTTTTTAAAATTAATGTTAACATGTCATATTTTCTCCATCCCTGTTCTTTTAATCTTTATATGAAAAGTGTGTTTCTTGTGAACAATCTGTAATTGGGTCTTGTTAGTTTGTTCATTTGTTTTCCAGTCAGACAACTTCTTTCCTTAATGGTGTTATTTGGACCATTCATAATTAAAATAATTTTTTTAAATGTAGTTGGTTTAATACCTACCATGTTTGTGCCTACTTCCTACGCATTGCACTAATTATTTATGTCTTATTTCATTTTTTCTTTCTTTATAAATAATCATAAATGTTTCAAGTAATTTAAATTTCTTTTTCTTCCATATTTTAGGCACTTTATATTAGTCAAGTTAGGTGAAATTTTGCTGTACTAACAGCTCACCCCAAGCTCTCTGCAGTTAACAGAAGTTTATTTATTATTCATCCAAATTTCTACAAGTCCATATAATCCTTCAGGGTAGTGTCTTCTCTTTGTGACTCCTCAATTCAGGCTTCTTCAGATTAGGATTATTCAAACACAGTCTCAATACACGCATCCACAGTTGACATGCAAGATGTGAGAACAAGACAAATTGCGCATCTTAATTTTTCCATTCATACAAGTGAGAAAAGTCACTTTCACTGGTTTTTTTTTTTTTTTTTTTTAAGAGATGGGGTCTTGGTGTTTTGCCCAGGCTGGTCTAGAACTCCTGGGCTCAAGCAATCCTCCTGCCTTGGCCTCTCAAAGTGCTGGGATTATGTACGTGAGCTACCATACCTGGCTACTACTGACATTTTTTTAATGACCAACAGGCAAACAACCTGGCCACATTTAACTTCCAAGTGGAAGGAAACTATTGTCCTTTATTAATATGTCTAGGACTGGCACAAATAATATCCTCTTTATATTTTAGGGTTTTTTTATCTTCATCAGTTACAATACAAGGATAGAATATGGTATTAAAATTAATTTTAGAAAGCATAATTCTTAGTTTTTACCTTTTTGATAATGACTGTATCTACTATTTCATGATTAACTTTTATGTTTCCTAATTTTCTAGTCAATGCTCTCAAAATATCAAAGAAATTCACTTGAGTGGCAAGAGTTTTTTTTAATTAATGTTTATTTAAATTTTCAAATACATTTTATGCAGCTATATGACCACTGACTTTTGTCTTCTTATTTCGTTAATGTACTGAATTACAGTGATCTATTTTATATTAATAAAACATAATTATTTACCGATATAAAACACATTGGTTCATTATTTTTAATATATAGAAAAATAAAATAGTCATTCATTCATAACTTTCAGCATATTTGTCTTTTTGTGATATTATCTTGTAGTTTTCCTTTCATAAGTTGTCTTGTTTTGAATCTGATAGCAGTTATGCTAGACTCTTAATATCATACCGAGAGATTGTTTTCTGTGTGTTGGGGACAATTTCAATGGACATACCTGCCTTTTAAAGTGCAGATGGTAAATGTCACTTATAAAACTGAGCCTTGTACTTTTATAATGGTGAAATGTTCTTTAATGGTATTTGGACTATTTAGGTTTTTTACTCTAACAAGAAGATTTCAGTCACTTTTAAGGTATTAGAAAGTACTGATTTTAAGCCAAATTTCAGTTCTTTTGCTTCAGAATAAGATTTTAAAACTTAATATTATTTTATATCCTCCTACAGTAACTATCATCTTCAACCTTTCCTAATGATAAAATCAGGAATTTTAGTTTATTATTATTATAACATATTCATTTTAACAACTCTATCTCATTTGGGCAACTATAACTTTTACTTATTTCTTTGCTCTTCATTGACTTGTGCATCTCCAGTGCTCTGCAGAGATTCATTATTTTTCTCTAATAAAATATATCTTCAGTAGTTCTTTCAAAGACAAATGGTAGTTGACAGATTTTTTAGTCCTTAAATATCTGAAACATCTTTATTTCATCTTCAAATTTAAATGATTATTCAGCTGTTCTGGGTTAAACATTGATTTTCTCAAACACTTCTCCAATATTGCTGCATAATCCTCTTACATATGGTGTTGCTGTAAATATCAGAAAATAACAGTAACAATGAACTAACCCCATGTATCAGAAACTGTTCCAATAATTATACAAATATTATATAATTTAATAGTGCTAACTGCCTAATAAGGCAGTAGTTCTTTTTCTGATTTTACAGGTAAGCAAAACAGAGCACAGAATGTTAATTTCACAGTGGAATACTGAAAGGAAATGGTGGAGTTGGGCTCAAACCCAACCAACTGGCTTTAGTCTATGCTGTTGATCACGGTGTTCACCAGGCTCCCTTGCCTGTGTGACTCCTGTTCCATAGCCAGCATATTAATTCTCTCAGTGTTGGAGTTTAAGAACATTACTCTATAATCAACATTGTAAAGTTTATCTACAACTTATGTAGGTATGAGTTTCATTTAACTTTTGCTATCCAGAAATTGTTACTCTTTTAAATCACTATGACAAGTAATTATATATTATACCTTATTGTACTGAATTTGCCTTATTCGTTCTACTCTTTTTTTTTCTGGAACTTTCTTCAGATTGTTATGAATCTTTATTCCATATTTCCCAACATTTTGCTACTTGGCTGCATTCTGAGGCAATTACTGAGCTTTAACTTTTAGTTTAATAATGAGCTGTTCAGCAGTGTTGAGTCTTCTATTCAGAAAATCTATAATTTTTAAATAAACATTTTACTTCATTATTTACCAATCTTTAACTTTCTTTTCCCTACTCTATATCCTTGTTCATAATAGCCTAATCCAGATATATGGATGAAATGACTTTTCTTTTGCCTTAGTGTAGATTCATATTTTTGAAAACTTTTTGTTATTATATTAAATGGTATTAAATTATATTATAAAGGATAAGACCCTGTATTTGTTGAGTTAATGCATATTCATCATGGTGCAGGCAATCTTAAATGTAAGCTCATCTCTGCAGGTTGGATCCTCAAGCTCTTTCCTCTCTTTTTCCCAGCAGCCCTGCATACCTAGGAGCAGAAGGGTAGACCTTGCTCCTGGGCCTTTTGCTCTGCACTGTGTTCAGTGTGAGTTGATATGGGATGGGTGTGATTCTGACTCAGGTCCCTGGAGAGCTCCTCTTTTGTATATTTATTTGGAAAGCAATTTATCAGTCACATACAATTAGAGATACTTGAGGAGAATATTATCTCAAAACCAAGCACAACACTAGCATCCTCTCCTTGTTCCTTTTAAGCATTGCCAGTTACCTGGGCACTATTCTGTCTCTCAAGTGCAAACTTGGCTGCTAGACTGAGGAAAACACATTTTTTGCAACTCTCTTACAGGGTTAGGGCAGATTCAAGAAACTCCTGAATTATTTGACACTCTTCCCATACAGAGGTGTGATCAGAGTCCCTCTCTTTGAATCTGAGCTGCTCTGTGACTACTTAGGCTTAGGGCATATGGTGGATACAACACTAGTTTGAAACCTGAACTTTAATTACACAGTTGCTTTTATCTTGGTTCTTTGGATGTCTGAACTGCCATGGAAGGAGCCCAAGTTCCCTGCTGGAAGGGCCATGTGGGGACAGAGAGGGGCCCAGCTGAGCCCAGGCTTCCAGCCATCCCAATCATCTTGGATTCTACAGTCAAGTCAAAACACCAGCTGCATGCATCAATGACTCCAGTCGACATTATGTGGAATAGAATTGCCTAGCTAAGCTTTGCTTGGACTCTTAAACCACAAAATATATTTTAAAAATTGCTGTTGTTGAAGTTCTGGCATAGTTTGTTTTTCTATGTAGGAATAGGTAACAAATAGAGAGCCAATGAGAGAGATACCCAGATTTTGCACATCCTGCATTCTTCTACCAAAGAATCTCAGCGAATCATTCCTTTAATTCTCTTGCTCTAGAATTCTGCCACATCAAGATGTCAATACTGCTAGTGTTGTGCTTGTTTTGAGATGATACTATTTTCCCTAAGTACCTCTAATTCCATTTGGCTGATATTTTGTTTTCCAAAGAAATATACGTGGGACTGTAAGAAAAAGGGAATATATGCTTCATTTTGCCATATGGATACTGCTATTTTATAAGCTGTTTTGCCAAATATCAGGGGTACTCATTTTCCTTTATCAAGTGTGAACTTAGTTATTTAGTTTGCAATGGTTTTGACCAAAGGAGTCAGAATTGTAAAAGGCATATGTTACAAATATTTATTTAATTTTATTTTTAGAGAGAGGGTCTCACTCTGTCACCCAGGCTGGTGTACAGTGGCAGGATCATAACTCATTACAACCTCGAACTCCTGGGCCCAAGTGATCCTCCTGTTTAGGCCACCCGAGTAGCTGGGACAACAAGAACGTGCCACCACACCCAACTCCAATACTTATTTTATCCCAAGAAATTCATTTTATGTTTTACTCAAGATATAAACAATTAGGAAATATTATACTCAGTGTCCTCCCATCGTTAAGGGATGAGATTTTTTTCTACTTTAGCAGAAAGTTTTCAACAGTGAAGACTCATAGTACGAAGGGTGGTCAGAAAGGCCTCACTGATGTATAAGCTGCAAAGGTATGACCTGATCTTCCCCATGTATATCCAGTGCAGATGAATAAGATAATGACATGGGTATTTTCTCTCTCCTTTGAAACACTGTGTCAGGTTTTCTTACTCTCACAGGAGAAAGTGTCAAGAATTTCTCAGCACAGAGACCTACATGTCATGCTTAGCTGAAGAGGGCCTGTTTCCCTTCCTGTTCACTAGTTTTCTTTCAGGGCCAGGAAGGCCCAGCACTTTGGACGTGCTATACCAAGATTAACGAGTACAGAACAAGAACATGCTTTTCCAGTGGAAGTCAATTTTGTTAAAAGGTTATTGCCCAGTATCTCGATCTGAGAGATGAGAATTTTTAAGAGTTTTCTGACACAAGAGAATTATCTCTCTCTTACCATCACACTCCTTTAGTTGGCCCACAGAGTAAAAATATGTCTATTAGCCTTACCGTTGGCTGGCACGATGTGGCAGGACTTTTCTGGATTGAACTTTCAATTTCATCCTGTTTCTATCATGTCATAAAAATTTTGCTCCACACACATAAAATATTTTCCAAATGTTTGCTAAAAACTGCAAAATTTCATACTTTTCACAATTTGTTACCTTTGCCTTGAATTTTCCCCATATGCCTAGCACAACAGGACTCAACCACCCAAAATTCACGTCAATATGGCAATATTTGGAAGCATATTTTCACTCATGTATTTTGTTTTAGGGCCTCCACGCCTACCTTTCTCATGCACATAAGCAATATATGTTGGGCGCATTTCAACTGAAGGACTTACTGTCATATTTTGTGATGTAATTTTTTGCTGTGTCTCCTAATAGATTCTGAATTCTGACAACAGAAATGAATCTACCTTTAAAAATATATAAAAACACCTAGAATAATATGCCAAAAGTTCATGTGCCTATTTTTAAGAATTTCTTCTTGATCACATTGTACCATTTTGTTGCAGGTGTTTTTATTAAAGTTAAAACATTTTTAGACAAGTTGTAGTCTTCTCTGTTCATTCTATCAGTTAAATTTCTCTCCATTTCTTATCTCATGTAAACATATCCTGAATTTAGTGTATCCATCTATTCCACACGTTCACTGCCTTTACATAAACACACACAAATATCATGAGGTTTAACCCTACATAAACCTTTGTCCACAGATGCATTGTCATGTAGCAAGATACTTACCTTGGTGCGATTTGTTGAGGAAAAACTTTTTGGAAAGCTATGTGCTTTTATTAAAATGAAAGAACAAGTAAAATGTGGTAAATGCATAGACTGTGATACCATTCAGCAGAAAGAACTAAGGCCACAAATAACTAAATGAGTACTGTTAAAAACATTATGTTGAATGAAAAATAAGAGAAAATGACATCCACAAAGTAGGACAATGAATGCAAACATGAAACACATAAAACATCGCTATGCATTGTAAATGGATGAATATATATGAAAACAAATATATGGAAGCTGAGTTGGAATTACCCACATTTAACACACATCCACAAAAGTGGATGGCAATAAAGGGCAATGGAACCATGGTGGGTGACAAAGAATGGAAAGCAGGGACACTATATGAAACTATGGTAAAATGATACTGTGAACTGAGGAGTGAGATCATCTCAGCACTGTGTTCCTGATTTTACCCTTTCACTACCCCCTCAGAAGAAGATTGTTTTATTTGTCTAGATGTTTGGATTTTGACAAATCTAAAATTACGAAAAATTAAATTTGCCAGTCCTCACATCTCACGCATGTTTGATTCAATTCTAAACGTTTTTTATTTTTTAATTTATATTATACAGTGTTACTTACAGTAAAGATGTTCTATAAAATGTAACAGTACCTCAGTATAACCAAAAAGAATTTTAAAATATGACCTGGTGATGAAAGAGAACATAGGGTGGTTGGCAGGAATACAGGGACATAGTACATAGGACTCTCCAGTATTTCAGCCTTCTGTTTTAACAAAACGCAAATATGTAGTGGTGATGTTGCCGTTTTTCTCAAAGAAAAACAGCCATACTTTGTATTCTTAATAAACAAAGACTCATTTTCTCCTGCCCTTGAAATAAGAGTGTGATAATCTCAGTCATCATCATTATCATAATCCATTTACATTTATGTGGAACCTAGGGGTGCACAGAATTTAAAGACAGTGTGATTGTATGAAAGTGTGAAATGAGAGAACATTAAAAACCTATGGCCAATATCCTTAGGCCTTTCTTTTCTGGTTTAGATAGGATAAAAACAAAAACATTGGTATCGTATCCCTGCTCTGTACAGTTTTTGCATAGTCTGTGGTGGAGTTTTTGTTTTACCTTTCTTCTGTACTTCCTACCGGGGTCCGCATGTGCTCAGTGAAACCAATCACCACACACAGTTCTATGTTTTGACACCTGTCCTTATTCAAAGGAGAAATGACAAAATCTCAATACAAGAGGCAACCTCGGAAAAGTTCTCCCCAGGGTTGCTCATCCTAGAGTAGAAAAAATGATAGCAGCTTACTTGTCATGAGCCCTTCCTGTGAACTTCTGGTGTGCTGAGTCTCTCACCTGGGCTATCTCATTTAACACTGTAATCATCACAACAGCCCTTAGACTGTAACTATTATTATTTCTACTTTTGATGACAAACTGACGTCTAGAGAGAATACATCGATCAAGTTAGTGATTAGTTACTAGCTAGTAATAGGTAAGTCTTGAATACAAGAAGACATTTGTCTGTCTGCCTCCACACTAAACACTGAGCTCTTACGCCAAGTTGAAGAAAATGAGATTGAAGAAATTAAGTACCAACATAAGTCGTATCAGCAGACAATGCTATAATAGCTTTTTATTACAAAGGATACAGTTTATTGACTGTTAACTGCATTCCCAACAATGTAATTAACACTCTAAACACATAATCTATTATAATATTCATAATTATTATATCAGAAATATATATGTAGTTATAATTATATAAATCTAATATAATAATTTTTATAATAGTGTGTCTGCTCACACCACTTTTATTCAATATCATACTGGAAGTCCTAGCTAATGCAATAAGAGAAAAGAAAGAAATAAAAGTAAATATTATGGAGGAATTAAATTGTCTTTTTATAGATGACACAATTGTTTATATAGAAAACACCAAAGAACCAACGGAAATAAATTTCTGGAACTAGTAAGCCAGTAGAGCAAGACTGTGGGATACAGGGTAAACATACAGAAGTATCATATTTTCCTACATGACAATAAATAATTTAAACTTCCTAAATGGCAGTGAACAATTGGAACTTGCAATTAATAACACAACACCAAAAAGAAAAAAAAGATAAAAAGAGAGAAAAGAAAAACAAAAACAAAATTTAAAGAAAGAAAAAAGATATTAAAAAGGAAAATTAATACTTACTTATAGATTGAACAAAGTGTGAACAAGATCAATATGAGGAAAACTACAAAACTGAGGAAATAAAGAAAATTAAGAAATGGAGATATATTCTATTTTAGGGATATCTCTCCCTATGATAGGGAGAATCAGTGTTAAAATGTCAGTTCTTACCTGCTTGATCTATAGATTCATTTTAATGTAAATCAAAATCCCAAAAGGTTATTCTCTGGGTATGAATAAACTGATTCTAAAGTCCATAGAGAGAGGCAAAAGATACAGAATAGCCAACATAATACTGAAAAACAGTAAAGTCAAAAAAACAAACTATCCTACTTTAGCAACAGTAATAATGAAAGTGTTTTTTTTTTTTTTTTTTAAGAATAGATAAATAAATCAATAAACTGAATGGGGGCCAAAAATACACACATAGAAAAGTACCCAACTGATTTTTGACAAAGAAGAAAAGACAATTGAATGAACAAAAGAGTGTTTTTATGATGGAAACATTGGATATCCACGTGAGAGAGAAAAAAAGATCCATACAATGACCTTATAGGTTTCATAAAGATTAGCCACAAAAGAATCATAAAATTAAATGTAAAATGCAAAACTATAACACTTCTAGAGAGATAGCAAAGAAAAAATTAGCCTAGATTAGCCTGACTTAGCAATAATTTTTTAGATACAATATCAAAAGCACAATTTTTGAAAGAATAAAACATGAATACAGTGGAATTTAAGATTGAAACCTTTAACTCTGTGAAAGACAGTCTTAAGAGAATGAAATTATAAGGCACAGATGGGGAGAAAATGTTTGCAAAACTCATATCTAAAGGACCTGTATGCAAAATGTACAAAGGACTCAACATTCAACAGTAGAAAAACAAACCTATGAAAAAGTGGGCAAAATCTCTTAACATAATCCTCACCCAAAAGGTGTATAAATCAAAAGTGAGCACATAAAAAGGTGTTTAACATTATATGTTCTTAGGAAATTGCAAATTAAACAAGATATCACTACACAACTATTAAAATTGCTAAAAGCCAAAATACTGAACATGGAATTCTGACAAAGATTGGAAGCAACAAAAATCTCTTATTCGTTGCTGGTTCGGATTAGAGTAAGGTACAACCATATTTGAAGAAGTTTGGCAGTTTCTTACAAATTTAAGTGTACTCATACCATACAACCAAGCACAGCACTCAAGTATTTACCTGAATGCATTGAAGATGTAGGTCCACAGAAAACCTCTCACATGAATATTTCTGGTGGCTTTATTCATCATTGCCAAAAACGGGAAGCAGCCAACAGGTTTGCCCTTTATAAGATGAATGAATATGCAATTTGTGGTATAAACATACAATAGAATATTACTCAGTAATAAAATAACATGAGTTATCAAGTCATGAAAAGAAATGGAGAAACTTTAAATACATATTGCTAAGTAAAAATAGCTGCCTGAAACAGTTAAACACTGTATGAGCCCAACTATAAGGCACTCTAGAAAAGCAAAACTCTGCGGACAGCTATAGGCTGTTCTGTGGTTGTCAGAGACTCTGGGGAGAGTGGGAAGGATGAATAGGTGGAGCACAAGGCTTCTCAGGGCAAGGAAAATATTCTGTATGATATTAAAGTGACAATACATGCATTTGGCAAAACCCGAAGACTTTTACAACACAGGAGTGAATCCTCATGTAAGATATGAACTCCTGTTTAAAAATGATATATAAATGTAAGGTTGCCAATTGTAAAAATGTTCTACACTAATGCAAGATGTTAATGATAGGGGAATCCATGGGGTTAAGGGTGTACATGGGAACTTTTTGTACATTCTGCTACATTTTTCCGTAAAACTAAAACTGCTAAAATATTGCCTATTATTTAAAAAAATAAAATGAAGAACTAAAGCTATGATATGATTATCTAACTTCTTGAAGGTCATGTAGCAAGTTGTGGGAAGACTGCCACTCTGTATTCCTATCTGCTTCGTTAACTACTGGCTGACGAAAGTGCCCAAGACTGATTTCAGTATACTAAGTTCAAAGAGCGTCATAGAGTTTTACCGCACTGCTTGTCCTCAATCGTTCTTGGTGCCCATTTCTCTTTTGACTTTAGGGAAGAGCATCACATTGTACTCCAAGGGTTCATCCTCACATTTCTGAAGAATGAATCCCTGTTTGATAACAAGCAGGGTATATCAATTCTTTCAACTTTGGAGTCTTGCTTTGTCTTCACCAATATTCCTAGTGACCCAGAGCCATTTCTCAAGTCATATACACGTGTTAGAGGACTCGCCCTCTTGACATCATCTACTTGCCTTCTTCAATCTTTATTCATTTCTGGATCTAATAGGCTTGTTTTTGGGTTTGCCTCAACTGTCTGAATTATCAAAGTATCCTGAAAATGTATAACGATATATAAATTGACATCCATTCAATGCAATCAGTATTTGAGTAAATACTGGAATACTTTGAATGACTCCTAATATTTGAATAAATACTCTAAAGCTGAGAGTACAAATTCCCTCTTTCCATACCTACACACATACACACACACAGACAGAAAGATAGATAATACAGACAGAGAGAATGAGAAAGAAAGAGAAAGAATGTTGCTATGTTGGTACTATTCTATAAAATTTTTCTGTTTTTAACTGCCTGCATATTCTGATGCTAGGTAGTTATAAGTAGTAAAAATATAATTTAGGATGCAAACAGTAGAGCCATAGAGAATCCTTTACCCCCATAACAGCTCCTGAAGGGATGCAATGTAGGGTGGCTAGTGCATGGGTGACACAGCATGGATTCCCACAGGGAAAGCTAAAAGAACATTGGAGGGTATGTGCTGAGCCATGATGCTGGAGAGATGTGAGGAACATACAGTTGGGTAAAGAAAGATTCCAGGAGTATTAAGGACCCGTGACTTCATTTTAGATAAACTTCAAACTAAAGGCTGGAAGAGCTTCTGGGCTCTTTCCCCGGAGTAAATATGCCACTCTTTGAAAGGCAATGCTGCACTCGAGAAAGAGAACTTTGACCCCTAATATAACAAAACAAAGAAACAGGTTTTAACAATATTATACTATATATATGTAGTATATATTTATATATGTATAAACTTTGAGTAAATATACATAAACTTTGTGTTTATATCTATATATAAGCTTTGAGTGAATTCAACAAACATTTGATGTTTTAACTAAAAAAAAGTGTTGTTTATAAAAGTTCAGATAATTTGCACTAGGGTAACTGAATACTGTAAATTACCCTTTGTGTCACGTTCATAAACGAAGACATTGGCAAACATTCAGACATAATTTATTGTAGCAAAGAGTGTTTGCATTTAGAAATGAGAAAATAATAAGGTGGTCAAGGGTTGGATTTTCTCTTGTGTTTTTGTTCATGTTTACACTTAACCTTTACTGAAATTTTCAGAGAATAAAACTATTTATGAATGTTGATTTTCAAATCCATAACCAAAAAAAAATTTTGAAGGAAGACATTTAAAAGCACTAATTTTTCTATTACTGTTCAATATTTATCTCATACAAATTCTGAGGTGCAACAAATATGTGACCATTGAGTAAATGAATAAAATCTATTCATGTTATAAGTATGTAAAGCTTACAAAGAATTTCCCAATATATAATGGTGAATTTACCAAACAAACCTCCGTATTGTAAAAGATTGGTCTCTGCAGTCATGTGGATGGATGTAGATTGAAGAAGTGACAGTTGCTTCACTCTCCCCAGTTTATAAGGATTTGTATGCACATATACAACCCAATAGTTTGGAAATAAGGAAATTATGGTATCCTGCCAATTGAACAACGGAGCATACAAGTAATTGAGTAATGAATATTTATGCTTATGAAAAGAGAGTAATTTAGAGGCCAGAGCAAAACTAGTATATAATCTAACAGAAAAATATAGAAAAATAATAGGCCAGTAAGAAGCAAAAATATTGTCAACTTAGAAAACAAAATAATTGTTATAGAAGCAATCCACAAAAGCACCCCCTTAGGAAGATGCTACTCTTGAAAATCAGACACCAGTATCTCCTCTTCTTCAATATCCATATTAAAGACATAATTATAACAGATGTTTATAATGTGATATTATAAATCTTTAAGTCATGTAAACATAAACTTTCTTGGTTAGAATTCGTACTCACCAAGCAAACATATGATTACATGTCTCTCTGTGTATTGACTACATTGGTCAGGTTACTACAAAGTTGGTAACCAGTTAAACTTCCCAATTTGTAATTTTTAAAAATTAATAAACTGACATGCAAGTTTACATAATTGTATTTAATGGAAGTCTCAAGAACATAAATAACGAATTCACTAAAATACAGGGAATACTCTTATGATGCTTTCATGAGACATTTGGCCAGATGATGTTACTCCTGGTAACTTGCCTAAATCACCCTTTCTCTAATTTATCCAGTTGCTATTGGGTGTTTCTATATTTGATGGATTAGTTGAAATTAGTAGGCCATTGCAGACAATTAAATGAAGAACCCTTACAAGCAAATTAAACTCAAATGAAACGTCATGAGTACAATGCATTAATCAACTGAACTAACCATGGAATATATTTCATCAAGTTATAATAAAATCACTACAATATCAGATGCAACATGAAAAACCCAGCCTATCATCTCAGCAAGTTCACTAATATAATATCCCACATAGAGATTTGATCAATAATGCCTACAGAGATTGGGCTAGCGAATATTAAATCTAATGTTATTCTCTAGATTACATGTCTAGATGACACACTTGGAAAATGTATTTTATTTAATATTAATAATTCCCTCAAATATTTGCTCTTGCAAGAACTAATATTACTTTCATGGGTTTTATCAGACTATTCAGGGAGAAAAATATATCAAGATTAAAGATATGCTGGAATTAATTGCATTTTCATGAATCTGATCTATAAATCTCATAAAAATCCGGAAATTAGACTCAGTTTTGGTCATATTATTTATAGATATATATGTTATTTCAAATGAAACTCATATCATCTTATTAATTCCAGGATTTTAAACAGTTCAAAGTAGTAAATATTTATTTTTCTATATTAATTTATTAGTATCTAATATACCTCTGAAAATATTATGATTTTGTAGTTCCTGGAACTCATTTGTGCACTGTGCACATTGAAATGTAAAACTACAGTTGTGTCTGTTGGACAACACCATATATTAGAAAAATAGTGACTAGCAGAGTTGATTATTTATTTATTTGTTGTTCGGCAATCATGGTCACAACCTAATGATCTTTTCTTTATTGGTCAGGGCCTCATTTTTTCTATCAGAGACAACTTGCACATGAATTCTGTGTCTCCAGCTCACTTGTTATGAACACTTGGTCCAAATCCTAAGTGTGTGCCATAAACCACACAGGGTAATGATATCATGGTGGCACTCTTCTGTGCTTTTTATAAATCAACATTTATGAGAATTATACTGTTTTGTCATACACTGTTGTAGAGGTTGAAGATGCAAGAGTGACTAAGAGAGACATGTTCCCTTCCTTAGACAGCTGTGAGTGTGGTGGCACAGAATGCCATGTCTTACAAAAACAGGAGGAAAACTAGAGAGTTGGCCAAGAAAGTTACACAGAATCCAAGCAAAACTATTGGTTATATTCTGCCTAGAAATAAGCAAGCAAGAAACATATTAAAAAGCCTCTGTTAATTCTTATTCAGGGACTAAAATAATAACCTTCATGGGATCAAAAATACCACCTCCAACTTAAACTGTGGACAAGGCAGAGAATAGAAGATATGTTTTTATAAAAACCAAATTGATGAAATAAAAGGTATTAGGTCTATAAAAATTATAAGGAAAATTATAAAGAAAACATAAAATAGAAGATGACGAAACGGTTTCTTGTGAAAATGAGTACTATCTCAGTAAAGAGCAGACAGATCATCAGGAGGAGAAAGAAATAAGAGAGATAAATGTCCTCCCAAGGCCTCATGCTCCAGACCTAAAATTAACTTGCTTACTAACCAGTAAATTAACAAAGCCCAAACTTGTTGAATTTTAAGTATACTTAAACAAGTAAATCCCATATGCACTCAGACATAAATCAACAAATACATTTTTAAAAGGCAGAAGAGTTCTATATTTCAACAGAAAATGACTGAATCGCAATGAAGTAACACATGCAGAGGTTTGTGTAGTGTAGGTTATTACCAAAATGTTTCTAAGGCAAGCCAAGTTGCTATGAGTAAGAAAAATAAGAAAGAAAAACTACATATCAATGTTCTAGAAAAACTTATTCTCACCTACTCACATATATATCTGAACTTGCACCGAAGCTGATTGATAGCTGAGTCAGATATGAACTTCCCAAATTGGAAAGATGTGGTAAGATAGAAATATCAGTCATGAGAGATACATTAGATAACAGAAGGTACCTAAATCTAAGCAAAGACATAAAATACTTTTTAGTAATGCATAAGTCAAAATAACCTAATATTAATAAATAAAATAATAATAAATATCTCAACAGCAACACTAAAATATAGCTTGAAAAAGTAAATTACTTTAAAACACTAGTTTTATGTAAGAAATGAAAGAGAAAGTAAATGCAATTTAAGACTTCACTTTATACATGTGATCTTTAAAGATACTATTTTCTTCTTTAAACTAGTAATTAGAGAGAAAGAGTTTAACATAAGATTATGAAGAAATAGTAGAATAAAGCATGAACATAAAATATTCAAATCATTGGAAAAGAGCAAGAAAGGTAGCATGTAATTTACTGTGAAGCTGTTATCCAGGAGATGTCCAAAGAGCCCATGGGTTCAATGCAGAGGACATTCCAATGAGGGGGATGCTTGAACCAGGTGTTCCTCCGGCTGTCATCTTGGGCTTAGAACAGCATCCTATAAGTAGGTAATGTGTGTAGATTAATCTGTTATTTCAGAAGTTATTGTATAAGCCGGGACAATGCAAAGGCACACCATAAAGTGCTGATAATAGAGAAAGACCTCAGACCTGGGCAACATTTTCACCGTGGAAGCTGCTGCATTCTGAGTGATCCCCACGTATTCCCCAGCTGTCCTCTGAACACATCCGTACGTCTGCAATTGCACTAACTCTAAAGTTAGCAAATGCCTGATTTTTCAGTTGTTAGATATGAATGTGAGTCTGATTTTAGGTTATAACCAATTGGCATAATCAATCCAACTATCAAAGATGATATAACAAGAAAAAAAAGGATGAAATGCAAGAAAATTTAAAAGAACTATAGCAACACGAGAATATATAAGCTTGGCTGTTATTCAGACAGCAGAACCTCTCCTTTGATAAGGCAAGAGTCTCAATCGTTATTCATAAGTAATGTAAGAGCATATCAATGTTTTTAACACAAAATTAAGACAAAAAATAAATATAACTGAGTGGAAAAGCAGTATTATAAAAATTTTTATACAGTCTGCTCCAAGATTATAAAAATTACACATGTATTCTCCAATGAAGAAGATATATATGTATATACACAGATAGATATGAATAAATATATGAGAACATATGATAAATATGATTGCATATACATATCTATATAAACACAAATAAATATATTTATTTGTGCATAATAGATATATAATTATACATTGGAATATATGTGTATAATTATACATCGGAATATGTATTTTAATACGGGGTGTCAAGATTACCTTAATTCTTATTTTCTTTTTTTCTTTGTATTTCCCAATGTGAATATTTTTATTATTTACTTAAAGAAAAGATATGCATGTTACAAACAGTGAATCTAACATGTCAATGAAAGCCTTCTTCTTTAAACTAGTAATTAGAGAGAAAGAGTTTAACATAAGATTATGAAGAAATAGTAGAATAAAGCATGAACATAAAACATTCAAATCATTGGGAAAGAGCAAGAAAGGTAGCATGTAATTTATTGTGAAGTTTTTGTCCAGGAGATGTCTAAAGAGCTCATGGGTTCAATGCAGAGGACATTCCAATGAGGGGGATGCTTGAACCAGGTGTTCTGTTCTCCCAGTGAGAGTCGCTAAGTTGTCATTCAAACTAGCATCTTCTTATGATCTTTGCCAATGGGCTTAAGTCCCATTCAACCTTCGTATTCTCAACACAGTCAGCCTCCCGTTTCCACTTCATGAGTCCTTCGTTGTCTTCGGCCAATGAAAGCTGGTCACTGTACATGTGGATCTCCAGGTTTCACAACTTGAGAGTAACATTTTTTTGTGTGTGTCACAAGAAGTGCATGCAAGATGGCATTTTTTCACTGTGACCTCATGAGATCCCATCCATTAGAAGCAACTGTCCGAAGCCACATCAGTGGGAGCAGAGTGATGCCCGAGGCTTGGCCCCCTTCCCACAGGGGCTCGCTCCATTGTAGCTTTGCGCATACGTCTCACGGTTCAAGGTAAATGCAACAGCCCAGTGGAAATGAATGTTTTTCTCACTACTTTGGTTTTCAAAAGAGACTGTGAGGAGTCTGCTCCTCCCTTTATCCAGCTCCCACCTGGAGGCTGAAAGACTGAAGACGAAGGAATGTACTCAGATGGCGCAAAAGTCATCCAAAGCTATTGGACTATGACTTCACAGTTGTTTCCACTGACATCCTCCACACTGACTTTAATTAGGAGATGGTGTTAAAGCTCTTAAGCATTTCCTAGGTTTTACCTGGCACAGGCCACACCTTTTGTGTAGCAGTTGTCTCCATGATAGACTGCCACCAGTTTCCCAAGGCTCTTAATGTCCACACACGTATGTAGTATTTCTTCCCTGCGTCTCTTCTGCAGGAGGCATAGCCATACCTTTTATCTTCACTGCCCAGCAGCAAAGGCAAGACAGAGATAAAGCGCAGCTTCACACACGGCACAGAAGCAGTGGGGGTGAGCCCCCATCACATCTGGATTTAAAGACGTGGCCTCAAATTTGCCCTGTCATTTCAGAGAAGTTGCTCAAGTATTTGGGGCTTGATTTCCTCATCAATGAAACGTAAATAGTTCTTGTAGCAGACTTTGTGAATATTCCATCCATATGCCCTGGACAGCTCAAGAGTCATCTCAGACATGTGTCTGGCTCCCCGTGTTTCTCAGTCAAAGGACTCTCCAGATGCAATGCTGTTCAGCCCTTAGACAGGGCGAGTTGAGAGTGCCCAAGAGTTAATAGACCAAGAATCAATCTCAGAAAACAAGAGATGTTTGCTGGTGGCTGGATGCCTCAGCGTACTTGGTGGTGACAGCTCTCAGCAGGCACCCCATAAAATCCAGCCCCAGGTGTCATGGTGGCAACTCCCTCCATGCAGCAGGACTTACCAGCTTTCTATCCTTTCTTGTCTTCCTTCCCCATTTCCTTAGTGTACTCCCATATCACCTACTGTGCTTAAATCCTTATCTCAGGACCTGCACTGGGTAGTGGGGGAATCTAAACTCATGTAGCACTAGAGGGTGAAAACACAGTTCATGATGACGACATAAGCAGAGCATCTACAAAGTGTGTAATACAGAGCTTGATGCAGAAGAGAACTTTAATAACTGTAACATCCCTTCATCCTTATGTGACTGAAACATCAGGGGTTTGGTCTAGATTCCACGCTTGCCATGCAAAAATCAATGACCGAGATGACGAGTATTGCCAAGGAAGAGGCTTTAGTCAGGTGCTGCAACCAAGGAGATGGGAGCTCAGTTTCAAATCCATCTCCCCAAACGGCTAAAACTAGAGGTTTATATAGCAGGGAAGAAATGTAATAATACATAAGAAAGTGAGAACTAGGAAGGGGCAAGAAAGCAGTCATCATGAAGGAGGGGGCCAGCATCTCACTGTCTGGATGTGGTGATCTGTGAGTCTTTGTTCTTTTATACTTTTTTTTGAGAGTCCTGAAAACAGTTTCCTGAGGAAGGAATTCAGGTAACACCAGTGAAGGTTTCAAGCTTTAACACCGGAAGGTCCATTTCCATGTTTATCAAAGACAAAACAAAACAAAACAAAACTATTTATGGGACTATCGAGCCATTTTCACCTACCCACAGTGTCATGTGGTAGACACTCCCTTTTCCCTGCCAGAGTCTAAAACCACATGAAAAGACAAATGAGTCAATAGGTAGAGATAAAAGGTGAACTCTATTCCTGTTCGAAAAATAGTAAACATGGTTTAGGTCTGTAGAAAGAATTTGTTTTCAAAACCAGACACCTCAAATTAGAATCACTTACACACCTTATCATAGGCAGCACTGAAAAATGGAAGGTAGTGAACCCAAGTGCAGACTAATGCAGGAGAAAGAGAGGGGTCAAAGATATGTCTTCCCAGATCTTCCTCCTCAACACATTGTGGGTAAGGGGAGCCAGGTTTCTCACTAGAGAAGCAAGTTGTTAATAACAAGAGGGAAGGTTGGGGTAAACCCCGTGGTGCTAGACTAGGGCACAACGAATAAGTACAAATGAATATTTATTTTAATGGAGAGTCAATGCATAGATAAATAAATAGATAATAGCTAGGTAGATATAGATAATTAAGCCACGTCTACATGGTTTAGTATTTATACGCACACAAATATTTGTGTCTATGTCCACTGAGAGGGCCTAGGAACAGTAGCACCCCAGTAAAAACAAGCACAGCCAGTGCCCATATTTATTTTAAAATACCATTATCCAACAGAAGAAACCATGACTTTGCAGATAAATGATCGATTCTGGGCCAGGGCAGGAAAAACACAAGATGAGGTAAACCATCTAATAGTGCCAGAAAATAATCAAGCACTTAAAAAATAAATAAATATGAGATGGAGACATGCCAAAAAGGCACAGGAGCTAATGTGAAAAAGCTCCCAATGGCCATGGAAGGAACAATTTGAGCAACAGAAGAAATAATGATAATAGTGTGTTAGATACCAAAGAATACATTAAGCACCCGTGAGTCCATATTAACATAGATAAATAAATAAATAAGGATGAGGGACAAATATTCTTATGGAAGAATTCCAAATAATAAATATAAATGAATAAGGGGGAGAGAAAATTACCATTATAATACCATAGCAATAATTACTGCAGGCCAGATCAATGGAGAATGTCAAAATTAGTGGGTAAAATTTTACAGAGAAAGAGAGTATATACATAACCTACAAATATCCCCCCAATATGTGTATATATTATTTACTGGAGTGGTTTAAACATACGGCCTTGAATTCCTTGATGGCTGGACTTAGTGACTGTCCTCTAACGCAGTGTGGAATGGGAAGAAATGGTAACAATGCAGTGGAGAAAGAACCTGGCAGAAACTACCCTTAGTGACAAAGGCTACCACGCATGTACCCCCAATATGACGGGATGAGAAAGATGCTTCTTCTCTGCATCATTCTTTCAAGGAAACCATAGCCCCAGTCTAATCATGATAAACCAGCAGTGAAATTCAAATTGAGGGACTTGCTACAAAGTACCTGAGCAGAACTTTTCAAAAGTGTCAGAGTCGTGGGAAGCAAGGACAATGCTGGAGACTCCCATGGGCTCAACACACTGTGAGCTCCTGCAGGGGTCCTGCAGCAGAACAGGGACATCAGTGCAAAAAGTGACAAAATCCAAATAAAGTCCATAGTCTAGTTAAATTTAACATACGAACATTTATTATAGAAGAGGAACACTTCAACATTCTTGCTTCCAGAACTGTGTGTAGAACTAGTTTGCCACGTTATTTCTTCTGTTACCAAACCTCAAGTTCAAATTTGGAAATGAAAATAAATCCTACTAAAAAAGTTACATTAAAAATATATATTGGTTTAATATCACATTTCTTAATGAGCTTCATATGCTGGATTCTAGAGTTAAAAATTATGACAGAATTGGCTTCACATCAATGAAATTTAGGAAATAAGTCAATGCCCATTTCCTAAAGCAGGAATCCCAGGAGAGGTTCTGTTCCCTGATCACAGTCATTAGTGCTTTCACAGACCATTGCCCAATCTTAGTAGCATCTAAAGAAATCCCGGGTGACCCCTCTTCACTCCTTCCTTAACACTGCGTGTAGCCAGTCTGGGTGTGCTTACCATTAACGCTGCCTCAATCTTGCCTGGGATATCAACCCAGACTGCATTTGAGTGATTCAAGGCCAAACTACAGCTGTCTATGCCCTAAGGCCATTACCATTTGGTGAAAGGACCCTCAGTTCCACATGCTGCCAAAACAAAAATAGCTACCCATATTTGAACAAAGCTTCCCGAAACTGCAATGACCTGCCAAGGTCAAGATCACATGTGCTCAGAAGTGTCAAAGTCCTGCTGAGCTGCAATAAAAATCCAGCAGTGAAATGCTAAAACCTGCTCAGGGATCCAATATTGGCTACTGACCACCATCAGAACCAAAAGCCCTGGGTCTTGCCCCACCAAAATCCTCAATCAGCAATTGTTATTCTCCTTAAAAGAGTCCGTCCTGTCTTTGCATCTATCTTAGTTCAGTCAGGAGATAGAAACCACACCATGGGTAAAACAGGAGTTTAATGTAAAGAAGCATGAAATGATGATTTAAAAAGTAATTAGAAGATATGGCACCTTAGGGCGGAGGGAGAGTACAGAAGTTGGATAAACTTGGAAGAGAAGCCTCACCTCAAGGGTGGGGTCACACCTTATTGTAGGTTTAGTTCAGCCCACTGGACAGCTAGAAAGTTTACAGATTTTCCCAGACTGGCTGGTCTGAAAGTCACTGAGCAACCTAGAAGCAGCCCAGGTGTCTCATACACAGAGGATCATCAACCGACTGTGTGGGCATGCAGATAGTGCAGAGGCCCATGTCGCAGGGAGCCACACAAGAGGCTTCCAAGGAAGCCATTGCTGGTGTGAGCATCAGGCCTTCAGGGCATTGAATTCCACACAAAAAAGGCTGCAGAGTTATTATCACTAAGCTCAGACTGTCAGGGGCCATGCATTCTAGGTATGTAGTCAAGTGCAGCTCCGTGGGCTGTTCTCACCCCTACTTCTCCAAACCCTCCTACAACATGGCACCCCTTTCCTCCTGCAATTACTGGGAAACCTTGACATCTTGCCCAGTGTAATGCAGAGATGTTTAAAATAATTCTGTCTATTACAATGAGGCATATATTTAAATTTGGCTCTGAGAGGAGGTAAATTGATAACTGGCACGTTCTTCTATAAGCCCCCATTCCAATGACCAGATTTTTATATAACACAGAATGGACAATGGATTCAAACTGACCACCTTTGAAAACAAAACTGCATTTCTACTGCCAAAAAACAGAAGATACTGAAGGAGAAAACCAACTTTCTCCTCCAAACTCATGCTTCCCTGGAGCAGAGTGCATTGTGGGATGGAGAAAGTACAGGACTGACACTGTAGTGAATGTCCCTTCACACAGAAACAGAGAGCCAGGGGAATGAAGCCTCATTCTAAAACAGTGGAGGGACAGGGATTAATAAGCATCCAGGCCTTTCCTCCAGGGGAGGGATTTGCAACGGCTCCCTTATAGATGAATGTTCCTAAGCACTTACGGCGATTTCTAGAGCTAGAGGCTACCAATGGACTCAAAGGGAAATGAAAGCCTTAGTTGATATTACCCCAGCTGCTCTCAAAAATAATTAATAGCCATCCCCTCATATAAAATAACCCTTCTTATAGGAGAAGGCCTTCTGCCTTTACTTCTGATTCCATCTCATCTACATTCTTTGAGATTTGTTCCATCAATAGTTTCTAAATCTTTATGTTCCATATTGACCTCTTCAGGTTGCAAGGCATTACTCTTGCCCAATCTTGGATTATCACAGATGATTAGGATTTATCAGGAGTGAAAGGATCACAGCCTGATTCATGGATTTGGCATGCAAACATGACTGTATTTCTTTAACTTCTTGACTTAATTGCTTTAGGCTCCATAGATGATGTAGTAGCAAGAAGCCCAATCCTTTCATCTTGACTTACACTCTATGAAGATCTCAAGAATTTACTTAATTTCAAAACAGATAATGGTCAGCAAAACTCCAGAGGTAGAACTGGGTTTTGGTAATTCCAAGTTATTATGATTCACAGACATTTTTAAAGATCAATCCTTCATGGTTCGATGGAGAGGGTATGTTTACCACTGGAATACCCTTGCTGTGCCTGCCCAAGCAACACTGGTGCCCAACATGGGACCTCACACCATACACCCTTTCCCACCTCTCCACGTGGATGTCCCCTTTGGTTGATAGTCCTGTGTTCATACACACTTCCCCCTCCAACCTGCCATCATCCATGCATCTGGGGGAGTTTCAGAATTAGTTACATGCTATATGCACCCAGATCCACCCGCTGAAGGCAAGCCTCCTCTCCATGCCACCCTTGCCTTCTTGATGAGCTCCAATTTGAAGTTCTAAATTCACAAGGCTCTGGAGTCCTGGTGCTTGGCTGTCCACATGCTGCTCTTCAAGGGGAGTATCACCTTTGCTAATGCTAACACACAAAATGTCTTACCCCTCTCCACACTGAGACAATGGAAATGTTGTTGCACTGTTTTATTTTATTTGATTAACAAAGGACAGCTATTCAAGCAATTAGTTTATTTTTTAAAAAAAGAGTATCTTCTACAAATTGTTCTGTTGCCTGAACTAGAAAATTATTTGTATCAAAATAATAAATATAATTCAACACAACAAATTAACAACAGCAAGATGTCACCTACATTGAGAGAGGACTACAACAGTGTTCAGAATACAGGATCCCTGCAGTAGCCCAGCAGAAGAGGAACTTTGCCCTTGTCAGCACTTTCCTTCTGGACAGTCTCATTGCTCTCTCAGCTCAGCTCCCTTGACTCTGACTGCCTTTCTCTCACTATTGTAAATACTTTGTTGACTCTCTGCTTCACTTACTGAAGGTGGAATTTCTTCTGTTATTGATATATATTCATGGTTGGATTGCTGCATGGCATTTCCTTTTTTTTTTTTTTTTTTTTAAGTGACATCAGCTGGTTTCTAAACTGTATGATCCCTCCTGTCTGAGTCTAATATTTCATTTAATACTTACAAAAGCCCTATCGAGTCTGCTTTATCTCCTTTTTACAGATGTGGGAGCTGAGACTTAACAGAGTAAAACATTATTTCTTTCCATTACTATGCTCATTGGTTAATAAAGATAGTAATATTTTGTCTTTCATGTCTGCTTTAAGCATTTTCCCTAGTTTGGTTTGCCCTTTAATTACTTTTACCAACGAAATTTTATGTCTTTATGTTGTTGAATTTGTCAGTCCTTTCTTTTGTGATTGTTTTCCTATTATCTTTAAATTGAGAAAGTCCTTCTCTCTTTAGAGGTTGGATACATATTCTTCTCTTTTTATTTATGTTTCCTTTGTATTTTATTTTAAGCATATGCACTTTTAAGCATACGCACAGAATTACTTTGGTAGGTGGTATGAGGTAAAAATCCAAATGGATTTATTTTCACAAACAGCCTATTTCCTAAATAAAATTTATTTAAAAATATTTCTTTACACTATCAATTATGTTTATTTTACTTATATTTATTCTCCAGTGTATAAGAGTTTATTTCTCAGTTTCCTGTTCTATTTCTCTAATTATCTAGATTTATGCCAATACCACATAGCTTTCACTATAACAAGAAATGCTAATACTTCCTTAATATTTGTTCTCATTAGTTCTGGACACTTTTCATCTTTAGGTTTTAAAGTAGTATATCATTTTTGTGGATTGAAACTAAATTACATAAATATATATTTTGTGATAAATTATGTTGGATAAACAAATACTTTACAAAGAAAGAAAAAGACTTCATTTAAATGTACTGATCTAGAGATTATGCACCCTACCTCAGCAGAGCTCTCACACCAGCCTCATGTCCTGGTCCAGGCACTGGCTGCTTTGCACATGCTCACACCGGCTCAGTGTCACCCCATGGTCAGGTCAGGTCGTTTCTGGGCACAGCTATAAGGTGCTGCTGTGGCCTTCTTATTCAGAAGCAGCCCTGAGCATGTGGTTACCAGGATGCCCCACCTCCCCATTCTTCCTTCCTGGTTCATAAGGTCATCTGTGAGATGGGTTTGCTATGCCATTTAAGAACATCCACTTCAGCTATAAGGAACAATTAAATCAATTGGGGTGAGTAGAACCCATTCATCTGCTATCTGTAGCAAGTGAGCACCTAGCTTGTGAGACACACTAGATATAGACAAGTTAAGTAATGCCTAGGTGTGCTGAAAACAGATGGAAAGGGAAATGGCAGGACCAGCTAAGTAACAGATATTACCGGCACAAACTATTTATGAAAGTCCTTGCCTCCATAAACTGGCCACCCATTGGTGATACTCACATTGGTCCTCAGTGTTCCTTGCTCAAGACAAGCATGTAAAAGTGATTGGTGCTCTGCAGGTTTGGAGGAGGTACAGCTGTAGCCAGATGTTCTTGTTATATTTTCTTTTTTTTTATTATTATTATACTTGTTATATTTTCTAATAGAATAAGGGTGTGCTGGATCTGTATGCTGAGCCTCTCCACTCTAGTTCTGGAAGCACCACAACTGTGCATGGAGAAGGCAACATAGAGAGAAACACGGGGCAGTATGCCACCAAGAAATAGACATATACACACACGCATGCAATTCTATCCATTTACATGAGGACTCCCTAACATTGATAACCACTTGCCTTTATAAACTAAGTAACAATATATCCGGGAGTTAGGCAGTTGTTCAGCTATCCCTAAAAGGGACAGAAGAACAGGCAGCATGACTTTGTATCCTGCTGGCTCCTCTCCTTGTGGTATTAACCTTCCTTCTCTCTGTTCCTCTGCCTCTTGCTGTGTGCTATAATCAAACTCAGTAAGCTGCACGCTTAGAGGCAGCCTCTGAACCTTGCTTCTACCTGTCTCCTGGAAAGACTTGCCTGGTGGTCTGCCTGGAGGTCATTACCGTGCCCTTCCACTGCCCATCTTCAGACTGCTCAGCTCACTCAGAAATTTCCCTCTTCACTCTGTCTTCCTTGTCACCTAAAATCTGCTTCCTCTTTTTACACTAAAATCTATGTATTTCTTTCTGATTGACAGCCCTGTCCTCTTATATTTGTGATATTTAGCACTGCTCTTTAGACCCTACAGACCTCAGACTTGGTTGTTTATGTAAACTGTATGTCAGTCATTTTACACAAACATACATGCATGTATGCACTTACACAAACATACATGCATGCATGCACACACATACACACAGCAGTTAAACATTTTATTAGCATAAGTCAGAAATCAATATAAGTCAGGCAGATTTAAGACACGGAAAAATAATTCAAACCAGGACTTAACCACCTTTTTACTTGCCCTAATGGCTAATGAGATTTTAGTAATTTAAACTTATTCAAGGATAAATGCTTTAAAATGACTACAGTGATGACCTTCTTGCAGGCATACATGCTTTAAAATTAGTTTCAGTGCTTCAGTAATTGTGAACTCTGCACTGACATCTCTTTTGCTCAACCATCACTGTGAGACTGCAAACCTCCTAGGGGTATATCTACAAAACATAAGCGTTCCTCTCTTTCAATTTCCAGTGTTTATTTGTTGGAAGTAGCCAATTTAAGGAGAACTATGTGGAGCCACTGAGATTCTGTGTGAACACTTACAAAGACAGATTTGCAAATCAGAGCCATGCTAATAATTTTTAATTGCCCTAAGCCATAATTCCTAATATTTATTTTGCCAAATCTCCCTGAAATATAACTTTATAGGGCACATTCAGAAAGATAAAAAATGAATTTATTTGCTTTACATGAGAAACAAAAAATTAATACTATATGCACACACAGAATGACAGAGAATCAAGGAATTAAATAGGTGAACATTGAATTAAGAAATAAACTGTGATTATATTATGATCTTATAATTTTAATTTTACCATAAGGACTGCTGTGATTATAGATATTGACAATTAAGCTGCTACTGCTTGTACTATAATTGCTAGAGTGAGTACAAAATTCCTGATTCTGTGACTGAAATATTACATTTCAGGATGATCTGCGATGACACAAAGTGTCAGTTTCATTCATTCAAGCTGCACCTCTCTGGCAGACGCTCTCCTCCTAGGAAAGTCAGAAATCGTCTCACATTCAGGGAGCCTGCAGTCTCCAGGCAAGTTCTATAAAAATAAATGTTTGTCATATTTTTTTCTAATACAGTAAATACTTGTTCAATGTAAAAGCAGTCAAAATGTGCACTTCAGTATAGACAAAATAGTAAGAATCTCCAAGAACTGATCATCCAAAAAGATACTCTTATGTAATTGGTAAGACATCAGATAAATAGAACTTTTATTCATTAGCCGAATGAATAATTTTGTATCCGTTACATATATGTCAGATCCTGTGCTAGGGGGTGATGACAAAATGAGGAGTAATGGAAGACATGAGATTTTCCCTTTAGGATGTTTACAATCTAGAAGAGCTGACAAATGCATATCAAATAATCACACATTATGTAAAGTGACAACTATCTTACAAGCTATGATGAAACAATCAGTGATCTATGAAAGTACTTAAGCTAGGGGTTGGATGTACTCTAAGAAGTAAGATATTTATTTATTTACTTACTTTTTGCAGATGACACTTCACTGGAATCTGAAGGGTGAAGAGGTGGATTCTGGACCTGGTGTTGTGAGAGGAGTGGGTGGTGGGGCCAAATACACGAAGAAGAGAAAGGTCAGTTGTTGAAATGTCAATTGAAAGAGAAGTTATATTTTGAGACAGGTCTGAAGTGCTGGAGGGGCCCAGGCCACACAGAGCATTGCAGATTATCACAAGTAGAAGTTATTGGTGCATTGCAAATAGGTGGATGACAAGATAAGATAGTTTTACACTTTGAGCATGGGTTGGTAAAAACAAGGTTGAAAGACTTGGTGACAAGTTTAATTATTATATATGATTTATTTGCAAATAAGTATCATAGCAAAATGCTGTGTGCTGAAAATTGCTCTTGTGCTTAATAAAATATTGTAGATACCTTTGCCTGTGACAGCATACTGTTCTATACTCTTCACAGACTCACAGTGTTCGCTGTGTGAATGTACCTTGCCTTTCACAGGGTACCATATTTTCATGTCTTTTTCAGTGTTTTAAATAATGTTGCTAATAATATCCTTCAAGTTATATACTTGACTATATACATATTCTGATATATATGACCCGAATGTATATATTCAAATATATATACACTATATATACACACACACACACACACACCACATACACATAGAGTAAAATACGCTATTTTACTTCTAAGAAGTAAGTTTATAGAAATGCTGGATTAAAGATAGGCCCATTTATAGAAATTCACAGATAACGTCAAACTCACCTACAAAATGCTGTGTCAGTATGGGCTTCCCTAGCCCCACAGTTAAACGGTCTTGGATTCACACCACCCTTGTGTGGAAGATTTCTGGATCCTCCCAGCCAGTGCCGCGTGTGGTCTTCTCATGACCATGCTCTGCACTTTGTAACTACAGGGAAATACCTTTTTGCTAAAATTTTAAACACTCACATTTCATTTCCTGACTCCATATACTTTAACATTATTATTATTGTTATATTGTACAATATATATACAATAATATATTGTATATTATTCCCTTACTTTCATTACTTTAATTACGTCAGTTTTACAGATAAGAAACCTTATTCACAAAGCAGTTAAGAAAGAAAACTTATTCACAAAGCAGTTAAGAAACTTACCCTAAGTTATACCGCTAGTAACTATGCAGAAGGCTTGCAGTCACTACGGCATCTTTTCTTTAGAAAAGATGTTTTATAAAATTCAAAATTGATCTGTCATTTTTCAAAAATCTCTTAGTACACTAAAAGTAAATCATAACTCGCTAACGTAATAAGCATTGTACAATAATTAAAAACATTTTGTGGTGGTGCTGCACAACTGCCCCATTAAAATGAAGAATGAGAAAAGTTTTGATGATGACTGCTTCATAATGTTCTTAAGGGATTTTTTATTTTTTAACCAATGAAATGAGAAAGTTAATTTAAAAAGGGTAACTCTCACAGATTAGGAAATAAAATAGTTCTCTGTTAATTTGGTTCACAACAGTAAAGGTACCACTGAATGCCAACTCTGGGCACTGAGCTTCAGGGATGAGAAACAGCTGTGTGATTTGCCCCCTCTTGCTTCTTAGAATTTCTTGGTAAAGATCAGTCGTTCAACAGTCACTGACTTTCAAACGTACTTTTTGCTATGTTAGGGAAAGTTCACAGGTTGGTGTGAGGGTGAGTATAAAGGAACAGAAAGTCAGGGCCTGACAGCCAGAAAAAGACATGGGGTTGTATGTTCCAGGAGACGCAATGCCAGCAGTGTGCCCGCACAGGTGAAACTGTGCTGGTGAAGACTCTTCCACAAATAAGGAGATGATGGCAGCAAGACTTGAGGGTTAACTGCTGAAATGAAAAGGAAAAAAAAAAAAAGCAGACCTGAGAAATACTTAATCTGTGACTGCTGAGCTGTGAAAGAGGAAAGAGGGAGGCATATGGTGGAATTACCCCTTGGCATGGGAAACATTAAATGAAGAGCAAGTGGAGAAGGTGAAAAAAGATGATCAGTTTTCTTTGGGACTGATTGAATCTGGAGCATGAAGGAGCAATCCAGTAGAAATGAAATGTCCAGGAAGCATTTGGAACATGGACCTAAACTCAGGAAATTGTGTGTCAGATACGGATTTAGTATTCAACAGTGTTTATCAATAGAGGACCACAAAGTACCCAGTGGTGCACACGATAGCCATGGGATTTTATGAATGGAGAGCAGGACCCAGGAGAGAACCTCAAGGAATGCACATCTTTGACTTGTTTGAGGAGGAAATTGAAAAGTAGGCTGAGGAAAGAAAAAGAAAGAAATCCAGAGAGGTAGGCAAAACTAGGAGTGCAGAGTCCCAAAAAATAAAGGCCGGGTACTTTTCACAAAGGCTGCAGTCAAGAGTCTCACCTACTGCTGTAACATCAGTGAATAAGGGGCTGAAAAATTGTCTACTGAAATTAAACACACGTAGACTGGTGTTGACTCTGGAAACAACAATTTTAGTTGATAGAAAACAAGAAATTCTGAATTTGGATTAATCATGAATGTACATAAGGAAAAGAAAAATTTGGGTGTAGAGAATAGTTATCTCAACTCAAATTGCCAAGGAGTAGATAGATATGGAATAGAGGGAATAAGGTTTAAGGAAAATCAGTATTTCAGTATTTTAAATAATGTTGCTAATAACATCCTTCAAGTGATATATTTGTTGAAATGCATATGGTTACTCATGATAAAAAAAGGAGAAAATTTTATTAACAATATTAAGGAGCCAATAAAGATAAACTGTTGAAAATGTAGACGAGAGTAGTAGTCTAGAATTTAAGAGAGGGCAAGGGCGAGATGGCTGCAGCAAAGGAAGGTGCTGCACCAGTCTAGGCATCTTGTATAAGCAACGGGATAGCATTTTTTACTGAAACAGAAAAAATATTGCATGTAAGGTGTGCTAATTGTGACTTTCATTTTGGAAACACTGCATTCAAGGTGCTGGTGGACTTCCAGATGAAGACAAGTGAGAGCATTTAACTGAAAATGAGAAAGCACTTTAGGGCATTTTTCAGAATGCTGGGAGAAATTAAACCAAGGATTGGATGAAGCTGCCTAATGTCAAAGATACACAGACGAACAACTTGGTTTGGAACCGTCCAAAATATTTTTATTTAATTCAATTTTGAAAAAATGTGCTAGAACACAGAGAAATTAAGTTTAAGAGTTGTGCTGGGCACAGGAAGCATTACTGTGTTCTAATGGACATGGGCAGAGAGGTGCAGATCAAGGTGGGGAGTTGGAATAAGACCAGCCCCTCAGTGAGGACTTCCACTGCAATACGACCCCCCCTTCTATGATTTACACCTACCGCTCATTTAATCTCCATAGCAACCCACTGCAACAGACACGACTGTGTCCATGATTTCATGAGTTAGGAAATGGAGTCACAGACAATTGTTCAATGTCACATGACTAAGTGTGTGGCAAAGGCAGGATTCAAACCCAGGCATCCTGACATGGAAGCCTAGACTCTGGAGCCCTGTGTGATGTGGGGAAGGAGAGAGAAAAATAATGGTGGCTTCACCAGGAGCCCAGTTTGACCAGTGTGATGCCAACATGAGCAATCTATAAATCACCATGACACCCCACGCTAGTCTGTTTTAAGACTTGCTACAATTATCAAAAACATCTTTTACAAGGCTGATATTCCTATAAACAGAGAAATCTGGGTTTCATTTCAGAAAGAGAGGCTGGCTTTGAGTCCCACTGCTTGACAAGCTAAGATTCCTTATCTCTTTGTACAGAACATCAGGGAACACAACAGAAAAAACTCACTGATGACAAAGAACAGAGCCTCATCATATTTAATCTTGTTTTCCATTTTTCTATTCAGTTAGTAAATGAATTCATTGTTTAGCCTCCCAGCTTATAAACATTCTATTTCTTTCCACTCTCTTATGTATATAGAATATGATTTATAACCCAGTATTACATCATATTTGAGAACTGTGGTGGTTTTATGTCATATCAATTTAACCAGTCTGGAACTACATTTCCCAGGGATTCCCTTCCCCATATGGTGCAGTTAGGGTTTGACCATAACAGAAATGTGTAGAAGGTTTGAAAAGCAGCAGGAAAGGTAAGCCATTTCTCTTGTGCTCTGAAAATCGACATAGATGCAGCCTCCACTGTGGCTCAGGGCAGTCCCCTGATCTGCTGACTCTCTTTGCAGGTCCTGCCCCTGCCCGGGTTTCCTGTTTCAGCTTTCCTGAGACCAGGGACAGGCATTCTTTCTGCAACTCCTGCAAGCCACGCATGTCATTGAGACTGGAAGTGATAAGAGGCAGACGAGAATCTGATTTATCCTCACAGATTCCAGGTTATGCTCACTGTCCCCTCCTTCATGCTTGGACTTTCTTCCTGACTGCTGGCCCAAGAGTCATAGAGAGACCTCAGGCCATAAAACGGTGCAGAGACAACAGTTTTCCACAGACTTCTTCATCTGCTCCCACCATCGTATAATGGCTAAACATTCTGTTAACCCTTTCACTCCATACCACGTGGAGTGGTTCAGCCTCCCTTATCGTACCCTAAATGCTGTAAGGGTCAACTGATTCAGTTCATACTTTTCCTCTCACTAAACACTCTTAACTTTTTTAAAGGATATTTATATATTTATTTAAAGCTTCCTCTTCTCAAATAGAGGATGTATAATACTATGTTTCTTCAGTGGGAAGGAAATGCTTTCAAGAAAAGGGCTGAGTTCCACAGAACATCAACATTTAAGGACCAGGTAAAGGAGGGAACACAGGGAGGGAAACTAAAGAGTAGGACTGAGTTTGAAAGAAAAATCAGGAGACAGGACATCAAAGAAGCCAAGAAAAAAAGGCATTTTGAATCAGAAGAACTTATGAATGCATCTCTTCAAATATAGTGTACATGCTGCTTTTCATTCTGCTTTTACAGTTAAAGTTCTATAGCATAACACTTCTTCATAACACAGAATAATTTCCTTAAACATAATTTTAAATTGAGTTAATCACGTTATATCAGCCTTCTTAAAACTGGTTGCCTATTCTTTGTTTATAGATTATTTCTGATGCTTTAAAGCAGAGAATTCAGTAAATACTATTGAAATTGCATTTTTGCATGCTGATATATTTTTCTTAAGATAGTTTTAGAAGTAGAATTTTTGTAAAAGTGTAGATTATCATAGATATTGTCAGGTTTATGCCATAAAAGTATAGAGAGCCCTCCAAAGTCACCAGCAATAGTGATAGAAGATTTTTCTGGAAGGTGGACACCTGCCACCTGGTTTAGACAAAGCAGCCCAGGGAAGACACATTAGCTCCATGTGCCTTCCCGGGTCACCTTTGTCTAAACCAGGTGCCCACAGTTCCAGGTGTTGGGAGCTGGGGTGAGACTGAGTCCCTGGTTCTGTTGACATCCCTGCAGGTATAATTGGAGATCTGCTTCTGCAAGGGTGCCCTGTGAGCAATCAACAGAGTATGATCTGAACACAGAAGCAGAGGGCCTGGGCCTGCTCCCAGATAAAGATTCTCAGTAATGGTGATCTGTGAACCTGAGCCAAGGTCAAGGTCAATGTTACTTGAGTTGGCCCATTCTCCTGTCAAGTTGGAGGTGAACTCATAGGCTAAACTTTCCCAACCTTTTATGCTGGGCTATGAGGTGTAGACCCGTGATTTTTATCTTTCACATTTTATGGGATTCATGCCATTAAGAATACTACAACTACTCAGTTGTAAACTCAGGGAAACCAAATAATCATTATGATAATAACAATCATGATAAGTGATTATTAGAGGCTCTTCTGAAGCCAGGGAGAAGAGAAGTAGTTTCAACAATCAGAACACAGATGCAGTTTGTGCCCTGCTAAAGGACACTTAGGAGCACCTGAATTAACAATACTGATGGCCAGATGTTGTGGCACACACCTCTAATCCCAGAACTTTGGGAGGCTGAGGTGGGCAGATCTCAAGCCCAGGAGTTTGAGACCAGCCTGGCCAACATGATGAAACCTTTTCTCTACAAAAATACAAAAATGAGCCAGGCATGGTGACATGTACCTGTAGTCCTAGCTACTCACAAGGCTGAGGAGGAGGGATAGCTTGAACCGGGGAGGCAAAGGTTGCAGTGAGCCTGCAATGCAGCTCACATCACTGCACTGCAGACTGGGCGAGACCCTGTCTCAAAAACAATGGCAATAACGATTATGAAGATGGTGACAACACCAAAGTAGATTCCAGTGTAACATGCAAAAAAAAAAAAAAAAGAGTTTCTGAAGCTTAATTGGGATTTTCAAACTAAAAATAAAAAGCAAACAAAAAAGAAACCCAAAACTTTATAGATACAATAGACACATTTTTTAAAAAGGACAATAATTTAAGCACCAAGTGTGTGTGTGTGTGTATGTGTGTATATATACATACACACACACATCAAACAAGTTTTCAAAAAAATTATATATAATATATATTCATATTTATATATATTCATATATCATATATAATGTATATTATATGTATTATTCATATATTATATATAATAATATATTACAAATATATATATATATTTTTGAAAAGTTTGTTGTTTGATTGCAGTTTCAGCCTCCTTTGCAGCTAGTATGCAGATGTGGCCTACACTGCCCCAACCTGTTACATCCAGGAACCATTTTTTCATTTTTATTTTTATTTTAATTTTGTTCTACTTTTTGAGACAGAGTTTCACTCTTGTTGCCCAGGCTGAAGTGCAATGGCGTAATCTTGGCTCACTGCAACCTCCGCCTCCCAAGTTCCAGCAATTCTCCTGCCTCAGTCTCCCAAGTAGCTGGGATTACAGGCGTGCACTCCCACACCTGGCTAATTTTTCTGTCCCCCAAGCTGTAGTGGCACAATCTCAGCTCACTGCAACCTCTGCCTCCCAGGTCCAAGCCATTCTCCTGCCTCAGCCTCCCAAGTAGCTGGGATTACTGGCACCTGCCACCACGCCTGGCTAATATTTTTGTATTTTTAGTAGAGACGGGGTTTCACCATGTTGGCTAGGCTTGTCTCGAACTCCTGTCCTCAAGTGACCTGCCTGTCTCGGCCTGCCAAAGTGCTGGGATTACAGGCGTAAGCCACCATGCCTGGCTAAATTTTTGAATTTTTAGTAGAGACGGGGTTTCACCATGTTGGCTCAGTGGGTCTTGAACTCCTCACCTCAGGTGATCCACCCACCTTGGCCTCCAAAAGTGCTGGGGTTACAGGCATGAGCCACTATGCTCAGCCCCCAGGAACCATTTTGACTGGAATGTGAGTAACATGAAGAAGAAGGCTCTGTATGGAACTGGCTTTTTGGCAGCGGCATTTCTTACTCTGGGGTTAGTTCCAAGGTCAGACTACCACTGGAGAACTCTTATATCTGGCTTGAGAGTAATTGCAAAAGAGGTGATTTGCTGGCATTTTGTGTCTAGCCACAGCAGATAGTGGTGACTTCAACATACCTCTCTGCAACTGGGCCAGTGAGTCTAAAAGTTTAAACTCAAGCCTTTTAATTCACTTTTTCTGTATTCTATAAAGATTCTATTATAGAATTAATCCACCTAATATCCACTACTAAACCCCATGTCTGTTTACATTAACCTAAATAGATTCTATTAGTAGTAACTAAAAACATGTTATAAACGAGAATAAATCAATACTTAGTGGCATGTTACAAAAGAACGTCTGAGATGACAGAAAATGGAAAGTGCTAAAGACTTTGGGATAATAATAAGATCATGCAAAAATGGCCAATGTATTTCAATGACACAAATATTTGTATGAAATATTTACACATTTATTTCAAAAAGCATGATAAACTCAAAAACTACATAAACACATGTGTAAACCTAACGTAAAATATAATGACATAACATTTAAAATTTGAAGATATTTTATTCATATTTTCATATTTTCAAGTCATATCTATTTCCATCCATTTCAGTCCTAATATCTTATATGCATATAATAACTACATGTTTTCAATTGAGTATTGATTAACACAAAATGACAACACACAAAAAAAAGTAAAAATGTCCGGGTTCTGTGGCTCACCAGCACTTTGGGAGGCCGAGGCGCAAGGATCACCTGAGGTTGGGAGTTCAAGACCAAGCTGACCAACATGGAGAAACCCCTTCTCTACTAAAAATACAAAATTAGCTGGGCGTGGTGACACATGCCTGTAATCCCAGCTACTTGGGAGGCTGAGGCAGCAGAATCACTTGAACCCAGGAGGTGGAGGTTGCAGTGAGCTGAGATCACACCATTGCACTACACTCTGAGTAACAAGACCAAAACTCCATATCAAAAAAGAAAAAAAAAGAGAAAGAAGTCGCACTCAGAAGACTAAAATTAATTTTTTCAGCATGTAATATATTGTCAATTGGCAAAAGTCAGTATGTACAGAGTGAAAATTTACTTTTCAAGTCTGTTGGATGAGCCATAAACTTCCTTCTTCAGAGGCAACCAGTGATTCTGGTTCCTTGTGTATCCTTCTAGAGATATTCTAGGAAGACATGAGAAAAAGCACATACAGATGTAAATATACATTGGAGGCTTTTTTTTTTTTTCCATTTTTAAAACAAATAAATACAAATAAAATTAAAAATGATAACAGTGATATAGACTAAATAGTTCCTTTTGCTATACATTGTTCATCATTCCAACTTCATCCATAAGGGATTTTTATTCTTTATTCCATTGTGTGCCAATGTATACACATGTCACATATTTCATCAGCCCCCATGTGGTAACCATTTAGGAGAGAAAATGTCTCTGGCCAGTTCAGGCACTGCTATCCAGCTCCTTGGATGACACCCAAAGGAGAAGACATGCATTTAAATGTGTTAAGACAGTGGATCTTAAGTATTCTCACCACACACATAAAACATCAAAATACAAAAATAGAAAAACAAAGGGCACAAAAAATATTTTAGAGGTGATGGATTTGTCTCTTACCTTGAATTATACTGATGGTTTCATGGGTGCTTGCACATGTCCAAACTTGTTAAATTTTTAACATTATATATGTGCAGCTTTTGTGTATCAGTTACACTTCAATATGGCTATTTTTTTTTGAAGAGGAGAATGATGTGGCTAATATTTTAGAGAAAGCCCATGTGTTTGAGGCTGGCTGCTACTCCTCCCCTGCTCAGGAGACTTCATTCTCTGAGCACCTGGGAAGGTTGTGGGTCACTCAAAAGAGTTCATAGCTCTTATCCATTCTGCTGTGATGTGCCCTCAGATGGATCTAGCCACTATTGTTGAAAAGTCAACAGCCTGGTGAAATGATGTCCTTCCTTAGTAACCAGTTTATCCACAACCTCACATTTGGCAAAAGGTACTGACAGTTGGCAAACAGAAAATATAAAAGCAAAAGTGTCCTATGGCCAACGTGGGGATCCACACAGGACTTGGTCTTTGTTTGAAATAAATAATTCTAGCTTCTAGAGCTTCTGATTCATTTATTCATTAACAAGCATTTATCTTTCACACTTTCGTCTCAAGTAACAGATAATGAGAGCCGAAGAAGGAATATACTTCATTGTCTCTCGTCTAAGATACTTAAAATTTAATGAGAAACATGCAATTGTTTAAAAACATGAAAAGGCGTAACGTCAAAGTGATGACACTCAAATATACTAACGTGTGAATATTACGTTACAAGTCTCGGTCTAAGAAAGGTCACATTTGTTTCTTTTTCGAAATCAAATTATGTCTCTCTGGTAAACACTACGCAAGATGGTGTGAGAAACTCATCCTTGTGATGTGCATCACCTACTAGAAAATGGGAAGCTCAGGCAATTCTGAGCCACATTTAGATATGGGTGGCTTGGATGTGTCTGAGAGACTTCCCTCCTAAGTGAGTACAGTGACCATTTCCCCTTCGAGTCCTGTCTCCTCCTTTGGGCGTCATCCAAGGATCTAGATAGTAGAGCCTGGACTCGACAGACACTTACATTATTCTCTCCCAAATCATGACCGTTAGGGACAGCAGTCCCTTCCCTTTACCCTTCCTTGGCCCTGGTAACCACCATTCTATTCTGTTTCTAAGAGTTTGACTACTTTAGGTACATCATATAAGTAGAATCAGGTAGTAGTTGTGTTTTTGTAACAGGCTTATTTAACTTAGCTTAATGTCCTCCAGGTTCATCCTTGTGGTTACAAATCTCAGGATTTCCTTCTTTTTAAGGCTGAATATTTCTTGTATATATATACCATGTTTCCTTTCTCCATTCATCTGTGAGTTGACATTTGTGTTTTTTTTCATTACTTGCCTGTTGTGAATAATATTTCAATGAACATGGGAGTGAAGAAATCCCCTTGAAATCCTGACTTCAATTATGTTGGATATATACTCAGAAGTGGAATTGCTGCATAGCATAGTAGTTCCATTTTTAGTTTCTTGAGGAAACTCCATACTATTTTCCATTGTAACCACCATTTTGCATTTCCACCAATAGTGATGATTAAAAATGTTGACTTTGGGAGGCCGAGGCAGGCAGGTCAAGAGGTCAGCAGATCGAGACCATCCTGACTAACACAGTGAAATCCCATCTCTACTAAAACTACAAAAAAAAAAAAAAAAAGCCAGGCGTGGTGGCAAGCACCTGTAGCCCCAGCTACTCGGGAGGCTGAGGCAGGAGAATGGCGTGAACCCAGGAGGCAGAGCTTGCAGTGAGCCGAGATCATTCTACTGCACTCCAGTCCGGGCAACAGAGCTAGACTGTCTCAAAAAAAAAAAAAAAAAAAAAAAAAAGTTGAACTTATTTTCGCAGTTGACCATTTATGTGTCTTATCTGGAGAAATGTCAATCCAAGTTCTTTGCCCCTTTTTTTCTTTTTCGAGAAGGAGTCTTCCTGTGTAGCCCAGGCTGGAGGGCAACAGCACCATCTGGGCTCACTGCAACCTCCGCCTCCCGGGCTCAAGCGATTCTTCTGCTTCAGCCTCCTGAGTAGCTGGGATTACATGCGCACGCCACCACGCCTGGCTAATTTTTGTATTTTTAGTAGAGACAGAGTTTCACCATGTTGGCCAGACTGGCTCGAGCTCCTGACCTTTGTTCCACCCGCCTCAGCCTCCCAAAGTGCTGGGAGTGCAGGTGTGAGCCACCATGCCTGGGCTCTTTGCCCATTTTTTAATCAGGTCATTTGTTCTTTTGCTATTGAGTTGTAAAAATTCCTTATATATTTTAGATGTTAACCTCTTAGCAGATATATGTTTTGTAAATTTTTTCTCCCTTGTGGGAGGCTGCCTTTTTACTCTGTTGATTGTTTCATTTGCTTTTTATTTTATTTTATTTTATTGTTTATTCATTCATTTTGAGACAGAGTCTTGCTCTGATGCCCAGGCTGGAGTGCAGTGGCATGATATTGTATCACTGCAACTTGCCTCCCAGGTCCAAGTGATTCTCCTGCCTCAGCCCCCGAGTAGCTGAGATTACAGACATGAAGCACAATGCCCAGCTAATTTTTGTATTTTTAGTAGAGACTGGTTTCACCACATTGACCAGGCTGGTATCAAACTTCTAGCCTCATGTGATCTGCCTGCCTCAGCTTCCCAAAGTGCTGGGATTACAGGTATGAGACATCGCGCCCAGCCCAGAAACTTTTCAGATTGACATAGTCCAACTTGTTTATTTTTGCTTCCATTGCCCATGCTTTGGAGGACTTATTCAAGACACTAGACTAATGTCGAGAAGATTTTTTCTATGGTTTCTTATAGAAGTTATATAGTTTCAGGTCGTACCTTTAAGTCTTTAATTAATTTTGAGTTTATAAGTCTTTAATTAATTTTGAGTTTTGTTTGTGTGTGCTGTAAAATAGGAATCTCTACATTCTTTTGCATGTGGATATTCAGTTTTCTCAACAACTTTTGTTGAAAGGACTATCTTTTCCCCATTGTGTATTCTTAGCACCCTTGTCCAAGATCAGTTGACCTAATATATGTAAGTTTGCATTTTATCACAATACTTGAAATAGCTCTAAGCTGATCAAAATAAAATGTGTCAGTCATTTGAAGAACAGTATTTTATACCAGATCACTTGAAGTCTCCTTTGGTTCAACTAGCCTCACTTGAAATCCTCTTTGATGCTTGAAGTCTTAATGACCTCCTGACTGACAATGAATGCAACTGAACCTCTTCTGTTGCCGGGACTCATAAAGGCACACATGTTTATGCTGCTCTGTCAGGGCCTGCATTCTGATTAGAGTGTTAGTTAACTTGTTTGTTTCTCTCCTTGCGCAGCTTTGACTGGCCAGTCAATTTTTATGTGACGTGAACACTATTTCCCTTGCAAGACCTACATGTTGAAAATAATCATGAATATATAAAAAAAAGGCTCATATGAAAAATACGGACAATACCAATATTGGTGAGGATGAAAACTCAGTGAGATTCTCAAACACTGTTGATGGGAATGTAAAATGTAATAGTCAGAGTGAAAAGTTTTTGGCAATATCTTCTAACACTGAATATATGCATATCGTGTGATCCAACAAAATGTGTCTTAAAAACAGACTTAAAAAAAAAAAAAGACAGCTACAGAAATCACCATACATAGGCATTTGTAATAATTCCACATTTGACAGTATGCAATGCATGTCAATATAAAAAATGAATAAATTGCAGTATGTTGAATAACAGAATAATATTATTCTAAAGCACTGAGACTCTAGAAACCAAAATTTTGCTATGCTCAACAGTATGTATAAATCTCATGAACATGAAGTTGAGAAAAAGAAACCAGATGGAAAAAGGTACATACTGAATTGCTTCATGTGCACACTCCTCTATATGTAATATTTCAATAAAACCATGCTTGTATATATTGAAATGAGACATAGCTTCACAATTTTTAAATAGGATTGATTTAGCACTCAACTTAAAGAGATAGAACTAAAGTATTTGTCATGAAGCTATAATTTTAAAGCAATTTACATAAACTTGAAAAACTCAGTTTTCATTTTAAAGACAGAGCGTGGTGCAGACCATGGAGAGGAGCTGTGGTAACCTATCAGGAGTTGAAGCTTGGTACCACAACCTTCTGACTTCATAGACTACGGGTGCTATGATAAGCCCAGAAGTACCTGAAGCTGTAATTGCACGACAGGAGAAAGATAACCAGCAAGTACTTGTTTTTGTGTTTTATGAAAGACTGTACCCTTGAAATTTTCTGTACAAAGTTTGATGACTTAATTCAGAAATGTATATATGTGTTTGGGGGGGAGCTGAAGTAGACTTTTTGGACCAATCTAAAACTTTAATCTGCCCTACCCAAAATTTCACTATTAATAGAGAGGCATTGAAATGTTAACAATATAATTGTGATAATAAAATCAAATAGCAAATGGAAAGTGCCAAGTGCAGCACCTGGTTGGTGTCAAGGCTAAGTCAGTGTCAGATCCCTTCTCAAATTATTTGTTTGAATAGAAACAAAGACTTAATTTTCTGTACATTTTTCTCCTCAAGAGCTTGGTGTGCTCTCTAGGTCTAGATATTATTTAGATGCTAAGTCTAGATAATGAGATGTAGATGGGAATGTTGGGGACAGCTTCCTCAAGACCACTTTACCAGACGGCAGGCTCACACCTCGGGCCCCATCTCTCCTAGCTACTTCCTTCACCTGGTGCCAGGAATGTGGAATTGATGGTTCCAGCTCTACGCACTAACACTGACAAAGAGAAAAAGAGGAGGTCACTGGGATAGCAGGGCAGAAAACGGGAGGGAGCCTGCATACTCACAGCAATGCAACTTCACACCTCCAGACTCAGGGGAACTTTCTTGATTTCATTTTCTCAACCCCTATTTCACCCTTACCTTCTGTTCTAAAGAGTTTGAAAAACTCGACACTGCACCTTTGCAGAATCCCTTTTAGACAATGTCTAAATGGTAATTTGGTTCTGATAATCAAAGGCACTGGGATGCTATTTGAAAGTGAGGCACAGGCCTTACTGTGGCTCCTGCCTACCCTAACTGGCTAACAGGGCCTTGTATTCTGAAGCAGTTTCCTGTGTTCATTCCCAGCTTCCAGAGGGTCAAGAAGCTGTTGAGAGCATAGCCAGTTTCTTGCTCTGCCATCCTCACCCCTGGATCGCCACTTTGGAAGGGAAGTCTCCAGCTCCGGTGTGTTCTGAAGCTGCTGGGGGCCAGTGCAGCTCTGCGGTGACATCAGAGGCAGGAGCTCGCCCAGCACCTCCAGTGACCTGGTGGGAACCGAAACCCTGAGTAAAACCTTTTCTGCTTTAGAATGGGTGTTCTTTTCTTCACCGAACTGTGGCTAAGAGAGAATTTGTTTGATGTGGGTGATAAATAAACTTCCATTTTATTTGGGCCACTGTTATTTTCAGCTTTCTGTCACTTGAAGCCAGATATAATTCTAACCCATAAGTCAACAGATCACTAGCCTGGAAAACGATTTTGCAAATCTAGAAGATGAATTTTGCAAAGTAGACCTTTAATTTTCTTTACATGGGCTCTCTTTTTTTAATCCAAGTATATAGGTGGAAGTTCAGTTCAATAGCTTCAATAGAATATTTGTGAGCTGGTAATAATTTAACTTTGCATAACTTCTCAGGCAACCTTGAAAATGGCCCATACAAAGACTCTCATTTTTTCTTAATTTGGATTTAATCAACACAAATTTTTATTATGTTTCTATAATCCCTAATATGCTTAATTCAAAATAAATCAAAGTTTTTCAAACTGTATTGACTCTAAAAACTATTCTGGAATAGAAGTTTTAAAAGCATTTTCCATTTGAGTCTATGCCAGGGTTATTGTAATTTTCATCTAAATATCTCAACATTCTGTCCTCTATATGATTTTTCAAACAAATTTACACAGCTGCTTTAATCAGATAACTAAGATAATTATGTAGTGTGTGGGTAATTGAGCATTTTGAGTTTAATGTGCTAGTTTGCTTTTTTGCTTGCTGTAGACTGAATTTCCAAATTCTGGCTAAACATCGTATTATTGTGTGATGCAAGTCAAAAGGCAAATCCAGGCAAAATCTGGAATAAGCAAATAGGTCTCATCTGCTGAAAGACCCACAGGGTGCAGGCTCTTCTCACAATGGAAGAATGAAGAAGCTCATTTGGATGAACAATATACAAACTATTATATGCCTAGAATTTAAGTGCTTGACCACTCAGGGCAGAGATGTCATTGTGAGACTGCTTGTTTAAAGGGCCTTTTAATCTTTTTTCTGTATGTATAAATCTACTAAACTTAATATTCTGTCTAATCTTAATATTCATTTCAGAAATTTGAGGAGAAATAGATTTTTCTTTTTAATTTTTATTCCAATTTCTTTCAATATTCTGTAATTTAGAGTTGGTTTGGTCGTGAGGAAACTCCAGATGGGTGAATACCGAAATAACATTAAACCTGTTGGATATTTGTCATTTATTCATTAAAGTTAGGATTCGCAGAGGAGAAAATTGTGTGCCAGTTGGGGAATAGTTCAATAAAAATAAATAATTAAATAAAATATGACAGTAACTTTGCATACATAATTTGGTGATATAGTGTTTAACCTGCAAAACAGGCTGCATATTAGTTTCATCAAAGGAGAATAAGTTTAAATACCGCCTTATACAACACAAAAAATCTTTCAATATTTGTTCAACTGAATTTCTCTATGCTACCAATTCAAGGAAACTCACGTGATGAATGTGTGGTTATTACTCTCAAACCAATATTTAAATTGAGAGTAAAGACTGCTGGTTCTCTTCCCTCTTCTCAGGTTTTATCCTAAGTCCATAACAAAATGAGAAACAAGCACATACTTTCATTTTTCTGTCCTGCATATTTTCCCTATAAGGCGCTAAGGCAAAAACAGAACTTTGAGGTCATATGATTAATGTCTTCATCTAGTATTTCAATTTTGCAAATTGGGTTTCTGATACCTGGTCAAATATATTGCAACATGTGGAATATACTAATTTTCATAGTAGACTATTATATTTCTTGTAATAGTCCTTAGAAATTGGTTACCTTTTGAATGTTATAAGTTCTTTAATTTTTTCAGATAATAAAAGTAATATTAAAACACGCAATTTGAGATGAAGTGATTTGATATTACTAGTTGTCTTTATCATAGTGGTAGCTCTAGTTGTAGGTATCATGTTAGAGGACATATATGCCATCGGTTCATAAGCATTTTATCATTTACCCCATTACTACCCCGTGATACAATGTCAGTTTATCCAGAGTTATTCAACTAATAAAGAACAGAAATAGGATTGGAACCCAATTTTAACTGGTACTCTTATTTATGTTTTTATCACAATGAACAGTATTGTTTCTTCAATTAATAATGTTTCTCACATAAACACATGAAAGCTGATATAATAATATATCAAAAGTACCTTATAGAATTCAATAAATAAAATATCTTTAAGAAAAATAAAAAACAAAACTAAATAAAAACTAAAACTTTATAAAATAGGAATATTAAATTATAAACAATTTTACACAAATATAAAAGTTATAGAATAAATATTTCTGATATTAAATAAACATATATTTTGCACAAATATTCATAAGAAAGATTGTAAAACATATTCATAAAAAAGATTGTTTAGTAGGTTTTTTATAATATCCCTGAGCTTAGTATCAAGTTTATGACAGCATAGACCTATTTTGTAAACTCCCTTTTGCTACATTCTGAAAAAAAATTTAAGTATTAGAATTACCTGTTCTTTCACACTCCTGATAAATTACAAATATTTTATGTGTTCTATGACAATTGGATTATTTAGATTTTCAGCCTCTTTAAGGTAAGACTTGATAATTCATAATCTAGAAAATTATTCATCTTATCAATTTCAAATGTATTAGTCTAGAATTGAGCAAACAAGTATAATACTCCTGCTACTTCTCCTAGTACATTTGGTTATTTTCACATATAATTTTTTATTTTGTATATTTAATATTCATTGCTTCCTGTTTCTTGATTAGGTTAACTGACAGAATAGCTATTTATTTTCCTCCAAGAAACAGTTATTATTTATTAGTTCTATTTTTTTCTGTTTTCTTACATATTTATTTGTTTCCTTATTGCTTACTGTTGCTTCTCTTGCATATATTATGTTGCATATATTATGTTCTATCTATTTGAATTGAACTATTCGATTGATTTCTTTTTACTCTTTCTTGTTATTAATGTATACCTTTTATTTAAGAACTAAGAACTGAATACCTGGGTACAATTATAACGTGATATGTTAAGTAGTATTCCTAGATACGAGGAAGTGATTTATGATTGTCAATATGCTCAGCAACTTAGATATGTGTGATTCCCTTTGTTCAAAGATTGGTTAATTTCAGAAAAAGATTTCAGATGGTACGATGATCACCCTAGACTGTTTCTATATCCAGTTTCACTGTAATGTGCCCAGTAGTAACTTTTGTTCCAGAATGTATTGACATATCTTTGGTCTAGTCTTTCAATATTCCATGAACACATGGACTTAATATCAGCCTCTAACATCCTTTGGAATCAGATTAACTTGGTAAACATAAAATTTCCACAGAAACTTTTTTCCTTTGGAAAATGTATTTTGTTTTTGTTTGTTTTTTTCGAGACAAGGTCTCACTCTATGACTTAGGCTGCAGTGCATTGGTGCAATCTTAGCTCACTGCAACCTCTGTCTCCCAGGTTCAGGCAATCTTCCCACCTCAGTCTCCCAGGTAGCTGAAATTACAGGCCCGCACCACCATGCCTGGCTAATTTTTGTATTTTTAGTAGAGACAGGGTTTCAGCATTTTGGCTAGGCTGGTCTTGAACTCCTGACCTCAAGTGATCCACCCACCTTGGCCTCCCAAAGTGCTGGGATCACAGGCTTAAGTCATCACCAAATTAATTTTGACTTTATTGTTTGTAAATACTTGTTTTCATTTTTCTCCTTTGAAGGAAAAGAATATAATTCCGGATAAAATAAACTTTGAAAGCACATTGACTTTTAAAGAAATTTAAAGAGAGGGTAGTCAGGGAAAAGAAGTAGAGCAAGAAAAGGTAAAAGGGGAACAGAGGGAAGAGAAAAGGAGAAAAGGAAAGAACAGGTGACCACCCTGGAAGGTGGCCCAGGGAGGGATGGGAGCTGGAAAGGGGATGTGTTAGCATGCATTCAAACAAAAGCACATTGCTGCGAATTATAAAGGTGTTCTAAATTTTTAAGTTCAGTTTACCGAACAAGATTATCTGTAATTGACACAAAGTAACAACAACACAGAAACCTATATGCTCCCTGAGAGGACGTTAGGCATGAAACTGGCCAGATAATTTCCTAGTAATTCCATGTGACAGATAATATAGGTTAAGAGAAAGTTAAAGAAATACTGAATTGAAAAGTCATGTGAGTTACCACTTTGATGGCTTCTAGCCTAATTCCATAAAATGATTAAAAAGTGAAGAGATTGACAGTATCATTTCAGTCTTGAGAAGCGTGTGTGGCTTGGAAAATCTCCTGCAGAAGGGAGCAATTTGCGTATATACAGTATTTATTGATGTGAATTGTATTAACTTATATTTGCAAAAGTAAAATATGTCTTTCATCAACAAAGTAACCACTAAGTCAGAAAGCTACAAATGGTGCCAGATAATACATGGAGGATTTCAGCTTACCAGTTGCAACACTTTAATTTCACAAAGAATGAAAATATTATGCAGAGTTATTAGAAATATGTAAAGTCAGTGAGATGTTACATTGACATACAGTAAACACTTCAGGTATATCTGCTTAGGTGGAAACACTCAATATGCCTTCTTAACTCCCTTGCTGCTGCCCACCTCAAATCCAGTCACTTGCTGTTCTCAGCCACTGCTCAGTCACTGACTCTGCTGGGAACATAGGGTTCTGATCAGCCCCTGGCCTGAGAGAATCCTCCCCTAGACCACTACTGTACATTACCGTGGAGGTGGGGACCAGCTGTACCTGCTTAGTGTCTGGCTATTCCCACCAATTCCAGGTCAGATGATGCACCACCTCACAGGTAGGGATGCAGGAGAAGCAGGCTTGCTGAGAAACTGTCAAGCTGGTCAAATGTCGTAGCCTGGAAATGCAGAAAATTAGCTCCACTTGGACAAAGATGGGCCAGTGTAAGACCAGATGGGGGAGGAATGATGTCAGGCAGATTCATCCCCTGGATTTCCCCAGGTGTGGTTTCTTTGCATGGTCCTTTTAGAGATGATGCCCTGCAGGATAGAGGGGCCACACCAGGTGACCAGTGGGCTTTGTGTCTCACCAGAAGCTATGGTCAACCTGGTCATAGAACATGTTGTATTGCTTTCCACTCTTTTCTTTATTATTTCCCTTACCTTCATTCTCAGATCCTAAGACTGTGGCTTTTAATCATTGTTAATCCTTACCTTGGACTCTGCTTTCTATGAGACCTAGGCTAGGACAACTACTAATTGCGTAGAACATAACAATTTCAGGGTCAGTCATTTATATCCCAATTACTCTAACCTTCTCTAGACAAAGGGAAATGAGGGGAATGTAAACTGGAATTAGAATAAAGAAGACTCTTGTGTGTCTTGGATTATGGTGATTGGGTTATGATGGTGTATAGGCCAGGCTTGGGAGCATATTTAAAAATAATAAGAGAAGGACTGCGCTTGAAGCGAACAAACAAAACTCACCTCAAATTTGAGATTCACAAATAAAAAATAAGGCCTAAATAATATTTTGAACAATGGCCACTTTACAATACTAAATGCCTGGAAAACCATTCATGTAATATCTAATATGTAGTATTCTCCGTAAGTCACACTATTTTTTTCATAATTTAAAATCAGGGTCTTTATTCTCAGAATTAGGGTTACCAGTTGGAACTGCTCCCAGTTCTTCTTTTCAGTTTAGCACTCTAATTTTGCCCAGTGTTCAAAAGTAGTTTCTACTATAAACCTCAGCAATATGCCAGATTTGAATTTACTATATATAGTTTATATAAGAAGGTGAGGAAAATTCAATGTTAAAAGGAGAGGTCTGTATCTCTTTAGTTAACTCTTCTCCACAATCAGATTATTCCAATGAACTCTGCATTCCTTATATAAGGCATTAAAAAAAAAAAAAAAACTAAAAGCAAAATTACTAAAAAAGTTAATTAAAATCAAAGAATGCTGTAAGAAACAGCAGCAAAAACCTGTTTCTTGATTTACTCCAATCCTGTGTCCAGTTAAAGATACCACCAAGATCAAGGATATGCTTTAGGGACTAAAGCAGCTCATGGTATAGTAGTATTAATAGCTAATTATACACAAAAGCTAAATGTATGATTATCCTTTATTTTCTGCAAGAAACTGAGAAATAGACCTGGGGTTTGAGGTGTGACCTAAACATTGAAATTACGTGATAAAATATATTTATAGACATTTACAATTTTTAGAACACAAATCAAATCAAATCAGTTTTTGAAATCTAAAACTGTGCCAAAATAAATTATCAGGAAAGGTGCATATATATACACACAGACACACACACACATACACACATATACACACAGACACATTTTATATATATACATATATATAAACTATATGTATATATGTGTCTGTGTGTATATGTGTGTGTGTATATGTAATATATATATATACACATATAAAACATATATATGTATATATATGTTTTTAATCCTTTATTCATACCCGTAGTTTCTAAGTCTTATGTATCCAATATATTCCACTTGTGTTATGGAGTATTTCGATATCTTTAAGTGTGTCCCACAGGGATACAGCTCTTCCTTCGCTCAGCACCAGTTGCAGCATTGAAGTCCTCAATAACAATCAGATCTGTAATGGAGTATGCATAATAAACTTTAAATGATCATAGAAATGAAGCAATGTATTCAAACATCCCCACACAAATCAGCAGGGGAATGTAAGTGTGAAGAAAAATCATATGCAGCTTGCCAGGGAACTAGTGTAAAAATTGGCAGAAAAAGAAAAATGCTGCATGAACCATGCAGTTCTATATAATTTATTTCTCTTATTTCCTCAAACGCTTTTTTCTTCCTTCTGATGGCCATACAGATAAAAGGCCTAAAAGCACAAATATGGAGAAAGGGATATAAAAATAGTGATTATGAGAGGAGATAAATGTTCTAAATTCCACGTATTATAAACCTTCACAACCTCCAAGACCTCTAGAAAATCAATACAACAGTGTTCTTATCATTAGGGCTTCACCGTGCTATGTCCCTGAAAAGGGCTTCTAGTAATTTTGGAATAAATTCCGGGAAGCCTAGCAAGTGGAAATAATACAAAATAACTTAAAATAAATCATTGCCTTTAATAAGAGACTTTTATTCCATAAAACTGCTATTTCTCATGAAGTTTCTTATTTCAAATGCGGCAGCCAAGTTCATTCGAATCAGGGCAGTGACGATCATTTGCACTTCTGGTGGTTATAGGACAGAAGATGTGAAAAGTCAGTACGGTCTACTTTGGAGTGGGACCTTCGTTAAGCTAAGTAAAGCAATGCACCAAGACTGTTTATCAAGGAGAGCACATAGGGAGCACAGAGATGCTGGGTTTGGAAAAGCGAGGGGATGGGGGAGAAGTAGAAGATAAGAGTAACCTCTCTTTGGAAAGGGTTAGGAAAATTAGATTCCAGTCCCTGCATCTGAGTGTGGGCAGAAGTGGTGAGATTTAGGCAGGTGATGGAAAAGAAAAATATAGTACTTCTTTTCTAAACCACCTTATAGAGTATGAAATAATATGTGAGAGGAGAGGCTGAGAAAAGTCAGGAGATGTAAAAACTGCCTAGTCCTTGACATTGATAGGTAACTCTTAAAAGAATTGGATCCCTCTAGGAGGATGGACTTTCTTCGTAGAGGGACAGAAAATAGATTTTGAGCAATGTTTAAAACTTTAAAGTATTAATTGATAAAGTATACCATAAATACAAAAAGTACACAAATTATGTGCTCCACTCTATAAAATTTCAAAAGGTGAACAGGAATGGAAATTAGCAACACCCCCAAAAGTCTCCTTGCATCTGCTTCCAATCACTAAACGTCATTCATTTCCCAAGATTTCATGAATCAGATTTACCTAATTTTTAACTTTATACAAATGGAAGAACACAGTGTAGGATCTCTAGGTGTGTGATGGAAATATTTTGCTTATCATGATGTTTGTGAGATTGATTTATGTTGTGTTACATAGCAGTAAATTGAATATTCCTTTGATACATAATATTCTACTGTGTGTATGAATATTCTACTCTCTGTATATTCCACAGTTTATTTATTCTACTGTCGTTACACATTCGATTTTTTTTCCCAATTTTCAGCAACTATGAGTAGAGCTGGTACAAACACTTTTGTACATGAACATTTTTGTAGCAATTCTGTTGGGTGTGTATGTACTACACATATGTTCAGCTTTAGTAGAAACTATCAAATATTTTCCCAAGGTGTTTGTGCCAATTTAGACTCCTAGCAGTAGTATGGAAAAGTTCCAGTTGCGTCACTGACCAACTCATGCTATGGCAATGTCGCTAATTTAGCCATTCTGGCAGGTGAGTAGGAGTGTCTTGTTGTGGTTTTAATTTGCATGCCCTGATGACTAATGAGCTGAGCACATTTGCAAACATTTTTTATCACTTTTTTTTTTACCCTCTTTTGTCAAGGGAGTACTCAAATTGTTTTGTATACTTGGTTGTCTGCCACACTGATTTGGGGAAGTTCTTCACATAAACTTGAACACTCTTGTCTTCGATATGTGTTCTTCAGTACTTTGCCCAACTCTGTGGCTTGCCTTGATAATAGTAAACAGAAAGCCTTAATTCATGGAGCTCAATTTACCTAATTTTTCCCTTAGGTTTAATACCTCTTGGGTTTTTTTTTTTTTTTTTTTTTTTTTTGACAAAACATTCCATACTCCAAGAGAAGGAAAATAACCTGCTATGTTTTCCAAGAAGGGGGTGCAGGATAAAAGATGACACATTGGGTGCAGTGTATGCTGCTCGGATGATGATGGTTGTATCAAAATCTCAGAAATCATCACTAAAGAAGTTATCCATGTAACGAAACACCACCTGTTTTTCAAAACCTATCAAAATAAAATTATTTTTAAAGTAGGTACAAATCTACAAATTACCTAAGTATACTACAGTCCAGTTTATTCTTTTCAAAAAAAAAGTTCATTGATTTACCTTCACATTTCGATCTATAGACATAGAATTGATGTTTGTATATGGTGTCATGTTGGAAACATTTATTTTTCCCTGTAAGTCTATCCAGTTGATCCGGAATTGTTTAATTGAAGATCATGTTTTTCTTACTGGACTGCAGGGTCATCCAGTATAAATCGAGTGACCATACACTTGTGAGTCTATATCTTAACTCTCTGTTTCATTGGTCTATTTGTCTATCCCTGTTCCAATACAACATACTTCTAATTAATGTACTTCTATAATTTTGTAATATCTTAAGATCTAGTAGTACAATATATTAATAATCATTAAATTGGTCAAAAATCATTGGTGGATGCAAATTCACGGGTGAAAGTTCAAGGAGAAAGAGGGTATTTATAACCTTAGAGTATCTCCCCAAAAGATACTTAGACATTAAAAAAGGAAAAGCAATGGTATCTTTACAATAGAGATACTCGGTAGCTGCCATCTTAACCAAGTGATTGCCGTCTACTTCACCAGCAATTACACAGCTCAACATTACATGCCTCTTGATATGATGCACAGAGGGAAACAATTCTTTCAAAAAGTGCATAGCCTGAGTTTAATCATGAGAGCATGTCAGACAAGCTCAAATGGAAGAGAGAGTCTACAAAACAACTACCTTGTACTCTCCAAAAATGCCCATGTTACCAAAGACAAACAAGACTGAGGAACTGTTTAAAGTAAAGCAGACACAATAATGGAAAGCAGCATGAAATCCAGGATTCCCTCTTGCTATAAAGACAACAAATACACAATGGGACAATAATAGGACAATCAGTGAAGCATGAATAAAAACTTCACATTAGCAAAAGTACTGAATAAACAGTAATTCCCTGATTTTTAGAGTTTATCTGTGGTTATTTATGAACATACCCTTGTTATTTAAAAATGCACACTGATTCATTTAACTGTAAAGAGGCATCATATCTGTAAGTTTCTTTCAAATGACTGATAAACAAAGTGTCTGCGTGGATATGGATGCCTGCAAATAAGGTGTTGACAACTGGGGAATGTGGGTGAAAGGGCTTTGAGGATTTTTGTGCTATCCTTGCAAATGTCCAGTAGGTTTGAAATAATATTAGAATTTTTAAAATTTAAGAATCTTTTTCATATTCCTTTTACTGACTGAGGTGCCTAGTGTTCTTACAATCCCCTGTAAGTCAAGATATGATCCATATATAATGCACATAATTAATCTTTGAATCTGTATAATTTTCTATTTCCAAGAAGTAAACCTTTAATTTATTCCACACAAACTATTAAATTGATATTGTGATGGTATTCAGAGGTTCATATTTTTATTATTTTCTCAAGAATAATATAGTCAAGATTTAAAGTTAGAAAACAGAGCCAGAGGTTGAATTTTGAGACCAGAAAACCAGATTCAGAGATAGAGCCAGTCACAAATAAAAAATGCATATTAACAATATGTGGGAAAATAATTTCAGTATATTTGAGTTTTAGTTACCCTGAGTATGAAACAAAGATACTGTACTCATTGAATTCTAAAACACCTTCACTTTTTCTAGGACTATTTGCTGGCTAATGAGAAAAATAGGTAAGTCAAAAGTGACACAGAGCCTTTTAGTTGGGTTAAATTGTAATTCTTCTTCTCAAATATAAGAAGTAGAAAAGTTTGAAAGCAAAAGATGGCAGTTTTAGAACTTAGAAACAGATTACAGTAAGTTCACTGCATATATATACATATATATGTATACACATACACATAATCCATATATTTATAAAATCCTTGACTTACAATGGAGTTACATCCTAACAAACTCATCAGTTGAAAATATGGTAAGTCAAAAATGCATTTAAGATGTCTATCTTACCAAACACCAGGTTACCAAACGATACCTGCTCAGAACACCTACATTAGCATACAGTGGGGCAAACCATCTAACGCAAACCCTATTTATAGTAAAATGTTGGATATCTCATAATTTATTGAATACTGCCCTGAAAGTAAAAAACAGAATGGTTGTATGAGTACGCAAAGTACAGTGTCTACAGAGTGAGCATCACTGTCACACCATCATAACACTGCAAAATCTAAGTCAAGCCATTGTCAGTTGGGGACCATATCTACACATGTATTTAACCTCTACTTAAATGCATATTGAAAGTATGCAAAAATACACCACAAAGGGTATTCTGAGGAGGATGCCTGGGGACTTTTCTTAGTTAAAATACTAATGACAGCTAATGGTTTGATGAATTTGCTGCCACTCCTCTCTCTGGAGCTTTCTGCGCTTACTCATTTCTATTTCAGGTTTTGTCATTTCTTGGGAAATCGGTAAAGTGCTAAAGTGTGGATTCTGTGATTCGTTACAAAAGCCTGAGGGTGTCACTAATCCTTTATAGAAATAAGGGTGAAAAACAGGTAATTATTTCAAGGAGCATGTGGTTAAAAATAGTTTGTTTAAATTCTAGGGTCCCTAAGCTGATTTTGGGGGGTGAACAGTTGTTCCATTGTATCGAAGCTTATGCTGCAAAGATTCATTACCCTAACCTCACTTCCATGCATGGTTTCCTCTGTGGTTTTCCATCATTTCAAACAAAATTGCCCTTTGGTTTCACAGAATGAAAACATTTTCTGTATGATGAAATTTCAATGTTGCTGAGAAAATGGCTGAAAATGAGAACACTGCGTTTTATAAAATTATTCAAATTGAAATGCTTCTAATCTAGTAAAATCTTTTTTATTTAAGATGGAGATTTATATTTTCTAATTTTTAAACTAAATCTCATCCAGAGATAATTGAAATTCAATGGCAACTCCAGATTAGATAAAGGTTCTAACGTGAAAAATCAGTCCTATAGGATATGTCTTGAGGAGCAGATATTTGTTTTGAGAGCAGTGTGCCAATTTCAAGAAGATTTTGTTAAGATTCATATCATAGAAAGGAAATGTCTGAGTGTAGATTGCTGCTTAGGTTCCTGTAAAGTAGTATCTTTTGATTGCCAAAAACAAAATGTGTCAGGAACTGTGAAGGGTCTAAGATTTCACTAAATTCATAAGCTAAAATATTAGTTTGCCTCGGTTTCACAGACTTTGGCAGAAGAAAAGAGAGTCCTGGATTTTAGACAAAGAATTTTATTAGCCATAGAAATAAGAGCAGACAGAGTGTCAGCATTTTCACATTTCAGTCCTCTGATCCCCAATTCCCACAGAGAGAACTGAGAAGGGGCAAGCCACTGAAACCCATGACTTCACGTTAAAAATGCCTAATACCCAACGAATCTCATACTCTTTTCTGTAATTGAGGATTTAAAAGTTAGTTTTCCAACTTGTCGGATAGCTCCCTGAAATCAGGAGCTGTGTTTCAGATATTTTAATCCTTGTGACCTGGCAGAATATCTAGCACATAGTCTGCACTCGATACCTGTATGTTAAAATCAAAAATGAAGTGGATGACACATAGAACCAGCCCTGTCCTCAGAGAGCTTACTTTTCCTCAGACAATCAATATCATCAGAAGTTCTTAGAAATATTGCTGAAATGTCTTTGATGATAGCAATTTTAGTAACTGCACATTGCCTTCTATGAATTCCCAAACTGGACCTGTTGCTTGGCAGTATTCAAAGTTGCCCTGATGGTGAATACTTTTAGAAGCTTTCATCGAATTTTATTATATGCCAATGACTCTGATAAAGCTTTACATATATAATTGTGTTCAATCATCAAGAAATATTATTAAGTAGCTGTTGTAATTTATCTCATTGTTTTAAAACAGGAACATGGTAAATCAGTGGCAGAGTTAAGACTTGAAACCAGCAAGTGTGAGTAGACCCTTTCATAAATATATTGCACTTACCTCACCTAGCTGTATCACCTATACAATGGTGAATTCCTCTTTTTATAAACTAATAATGAAAAAATAAACTACTGAACTGAAATAGCAATTCAAACCAATCCTTACAAGTTCAAGCTGAAATATTTCTCAGATATTGCAGACACTAGGTTACAAAATGATTTCAGAAGAAAAATACACAATATTGGAAGTTTTTTTTGGAAGACATTTTGTTCCCAGATTTAATAGTAGTACTTAAATGACTTCAGGTATGTATTAGCGAATTGATAATTGAAAAACATATTGTGTGATAGCAGTTAGAGTTACATATTAATTTTGATAATGTCTACTCCAAACCATCTATTATTGCAAAAAAGTCACTACACATATAAGCTATGCAGTTTGTAGAAAGTACACATTGCTAACACAGCATATTTAAATAGCTGCAGGTATTCATATGTCAAATTGAAAGGCATTATGTGGGTGTTGGGGGGGTTTCATTTATTTGTTTGTTTTGCTATTGATTTATTTGTTATAGTGGGAAAGGCTGTAGTTACTCAGCAGTAATATGATTCCAGTGGTACTTAACATTACCAAGAAATATTAGCTGAGAACACCACTCTCTCTATATATAGACCATTTTCAGATAATCCAGATAATCATATGTTGTCATAGAAAAGATCTTACAGTAGCTTTTTATTTGGCATGAGTAGTAGAGCAAATTGGAATATATATATTTATTTTTATACTTACAGGGACCCACTCTAAAAGGTTTTAAGATTGTATTTTGTTATAAAAAGGTAATTTTAGAAAATACAGAAAAATATGAAGAAGAAATCTCACTCATTGATAATGCCGACACTCAAAATTACATTGCAAACATTTTGGTGCATTTCCTTGCTATAGGCATACCCACACAAAGACACACGCACACTCAACATTAGAGGGGTTTTACATTCTGTGTTTTTATTTATCAATTTAAGACCATATTAATTATTTCATTATTAATTATTGTATTATGTTCTCCACTAACCATTATATAAAACATGATAATTAATGTCTATATAATGTTACATCATATGATTGTACCATAATTAATTTAAATATATTCTAAATATTGGGAATTGTTTGTTTCTTAGATTTTTCTATTAGTAAAATGTTACTTTAAAATATTTCAATTATAATATTTAGACACTGTATAGAAATCCCATCTCAATCACACAATGACATAACATTTTTATCTTACACAAATATGAGCCATTTCACTCCAAGGGTGTAGAATCTCCTTTACTGGGGAAAAACTCCATAATTTTCTCATAAGATTCTTGCGTATGATTGTAGTAGTAGTTGGATTCTGGCCTATAATTCCAGTCACAATGTTTTATAATCCAGAGTCCCAAATGAAGAAAAACTATCCTCTGGCTCTGAAAATAAAATTGCCTAAAATTTCCCTTTGCATTTATAACCCTTTCTAGGGATTTATTGTATGAATTTAAAGTACTTCTGCTTCTGAAGTCTAGGTTATAGATTTTGAATGAGACTATAACTTATTCACACTTATTTCAAATTGGGCAAATATACTTTTTAAACTCAAGCATATGTTAACCAAATTTATGCACATTCACTGACTACTGTAAAGTCATTCTGCTACCATATCAAGGGCACACAGACAGACATTGGACAAAGGTTCTGCCTTCAAAGGGCTTTCGTTTTTGTGGTTGTCATACATAGAGGTGAGAACGAGGGAAAATATCCATGAGACCCAGCAGGATTTGAGCTGACATGATATAAAACAGATTAAGAATGAGGTTCACAGACGTTCTTCCCCGAGGGTCGTCGGGGTTTCCTGCTTCAACAGTTCTTGGACGGAACCCGGCGCTCGTCCCCCCCATCCCGGCCGGCCGCCCATAGCCTGCCCTCCGTCACCTCTTCACCGCGTCCTCAGACCGCCCCAAGGCTCCCGCCGCTGCTCCAGCGACGCGCAGCCACCGCCGCCGCCGCCAGTCCTTAGCCTCCGCCATGACGACCGTGTCCACCTCGCAGGTGCGCCAGAACTACCACCAGGACTCAGAGGCCGCCATCAACCGCCAGATCAACCTGGAGCTCTACGCTTCCTACGTTTACCTGTCCATGTCTTACTACTTTGACCGCGATGATGTGGCTTTGAAGAACTTTGCCAAATACTTTCTTCACCAATCTCATGAGGAAAGGGAACATGCCGAGAAACTGATGAAGCTGCAGAACCAACTAGGTGGCCCAATCTTCCTTCAGGATATCAAGAAACCAGACTATGACGACTGGGAGAGCAGGCTGAATGCGATGGAGTGTGCTTTACATTTGGAAAAAAATGTGAATCAGTCACTACTGGAACTGCACAAACAGGCCACTGACAAAAATGACCCCCATTTGTGTGACTTCATTGAGACACATTACCTGAATGAGCAGGTGAAAGCCATCAAGAATTGGGTGACCACGTGACCAACTTGCGCCAGATGGGAGCACCCGAATCTGGCTTGGCAGAGTATCTCTTTGACAAGCACACCCTGGGAGACAGTGATAATGAAAGCTAAGCCTCTGGCTAATTTCCCCAGAGCCATGGGGTGACTTCCCTGTTCACCAAGGCAGTGCATGCATGTTGGGGTTTCCTTTACCTTTTCTATAAGTTGTACCAAAATATCCAGTTAAGTTCTTTGATTTGTACCATTCCTTCAAATAAAGAAATTTGGTACCCAGAAAAAAAAAAAAAAAAAAGAATGAGGTTCACAACTGAGGTACAGAAAATTATTGTTTTCTTTCTTTTTTTTTTTTTTAAGGAGTCTTACTCTATCACCCAGGGTGGACAGGGTGGAGTGCGATGGTATAATCTCGGCTCACTGCAACCTCTGCCTCCCAGGTTCAAGTGATTCTCCTGCCTCAGCCTCCTGAGTAGCTGGGATCACAGTCACATGTCACCACGCCAGGCATATTTTGTATTTTAACAGAGATGGGGTTTTGCCATGTTGCCCAGGGTGGTCTCGAACTCCTGAGTTCAGGCAATCCACCTACCTCAGCCTTCCAAAATCCTAGGATTACAGGTGTGAGCCACCACGCTGGGCCCAGAAAAGTATTTATGAGAACTAAAGGAGGCAAGACCAAGTTTATCTTCAGTAAGATGTTAAGAACATTTCATAAAGGAAGTAGACTGATGAGAAAATATTCTCCAAAAGAGTAGTTCCACCAAAATAAACTAGCACTTAATTCACTTGTTAAAGTTACTTTCTTGATTTAGGATAAAATTAAGTTTTCACCGTCATTCATGGTATGAACTGAGAATAGCCCAGATATGAGTAAATAACTGGAGTTGATATTTGATGCTTCAAAATACCTGTCATCATATAAACCACAATCTTATATCTGTTTTTTTAAACCTGAACCAACAGATGCATCTAGTTTGAATGAGCATTTTTGTGTATGAGAGAAATTGAGTCCCTGTGGAGTCCTCACCATGAAAATGTTTGCGAGAGAAGTAGGTCTTTCCTGTCTCTAAACCACAGGCCCTATAAGAGGTATTCTAAGAGATGAGGTAGGAATTCCACAAGTGTATGGAATCTACTCTCATTTTTGCTTCATGGTTACTAACAGCATTTGTACTTATGTGAGGTGTGAAAATTAGTTAAAGGCGGCTTCTAAGTATTTATACAAGTGCTTGGAAAAGAGAGGTGGACTGTGATAGGTTCTACCTTAAAATCATCTAGCACAGTGTGTTTCACTTATTTTTCATTTATTTTACCATTTTAAGACTACAGAATCACTTGACAAGGTTATAAAATGGCTAGATCCTAAGCCATGCCTTCTGAATCTGAATGTTTAGGGCTACATCTTCAGCTTCAATTTCACTAATATTCAAATCTGTTCTTAGATGATGTGTAAGATCACTGAATTGTGTATTTTACAGTTGAATGACTCCCGTCAAGCTGTTTCTCTCCTCAGATGATCCGGTTTAGAAAGCGTAACATTTATTCTACAGAGTTTAGCTAAGGGAAGTTTTGTACGTCCCTTAGCCAAATTATGTGGATGTAATTCTGACAGGCTACAAAACCAACAGTTGAAGATGTATAATTATGAACTTTTATATACCTAACAACATAGTTCTAAAACATATGAGTTAAAAACATAATGAATGGGATTTATATATTACCTTTACTTTTAAAATCTATTTTGTTCACAATGTAGCATGTCATCATTTTAAATGTTCTAGAATCATCCTAAATCATCCCATGATTTAAGAATTACAACATAGTTTATGGTCATCATGAATGATTCAAGCCCTTATTACTGGTTATTTAGGTTTGTAATACTTTGTTACCATAAAAAATAAGAAATACTTTTGTGAATCTACTTGAATATAACCTTTGTGATATTTACAACTATTCTGTATGTGAAATTGCCCCATCAAATGTATAAACAAGTGAGAGGGTTTCAAACTGATTTGCAAAGTATCCTCTGTAAATGTTACAATTTACACCAAAAATACCATCTTAGTGTGTGCAGTTCCTCACATGAATAAGAGATATTTTTAAAAACAATATTAGTTGGTTTTCACTTTTATCTCCCATAATTGATTTGCCTAAGATCTTGTTGTTTTAGTGAGTCCAGAACTTGTTAATAAGATTGAAAATTTTTCATAGAATGGATAATTTTGGGGGTGAATTTACATTTGTGTCCCTTGACAGCTTTTATGACGGAGTTTATCTTTCCTTATTGATATGTAATGCATCCAGATGTAATATATATGGTAATCAACTCTCTGTCATATATGTTCAACTATTTTTCCATCTGCTCTTCCTCACAGTTTTGCATATGTGCATATTTAAAAGGTAAAATTTCAGAAAATTATTTTTTCTTTGAGTCTTGGTAACTTCATTCTGAAAAGAAGTTGAAGATTAAAGAGACTTACTCAGTTTTGACAATTACCCTCTTCTTTAACATTTCTATAGGAAAAGGCATCAGATTTCCATATCACACTCTGAGATTTTTTTTGACAACATTCATGGTCCATTCATTTGTTTGACCTTTCATTTTTCAGCCACTGCTGCCAATGGAATGTTCGCTTTTGATATGTTCTAAATAGGAGAGCAAGGTGAATACAGAAATTTCACTGAAAATGCACAGGCTGCTTAGTTTTCTCATGACTGTAAAGATGCATCTGTAATGTAGTCCCTGAATCACACCACAGCATCTGGTTTAATAATACAGGGACTCGAATATGCATGTTACCCATTAACAAGCACTGTGACTCTCTGGAGGGTACCTGTGCTTCAAATTTCACAACACTCTACCTTTTAGTTTATAGTTGTCTCCAAGTCTTATAGCTAATAAGAATCCAGGTGCTTTCAGCTGGGTCTGCAGATGTCGGGAATTAGGACAGGCACACGGTGGAATGCTTGCTTTCTCTTCTTCCTCCTAGTGTCTGTGACACAGAAGCATTCATCCTCAAGAGAGGCCCAAAAAGGTCATCAGGAACAGCAGAGAAGAGAACGCCAAACTACTGATGCCAGAATTCCACAAATAGACCACACTATTGGAAGGGAATCTGACTTGCAGCAGTTTTAGTGTTAGAATCATTCTTCTTAATGGAATTGACTCACACTCAAAAAGATGTGCTTGGTTATACCAGGTGCCAAATGGAAAACACTACACATTGACTCCACTTCCTCTGTCTTTCTGTGACCTCTGCCTCCTTTTATCCTGCTAACTTTATTTCTTTAGTTGTTTTTTATGACATGGAAAAATGACTCAATATACTTAACTTTGGCTATTGCTTTTCAGAGATGTAGAAGTTGTAATAATGTTGAAGTTTAAGAATTAATCACATTTTTAAATGAATTGTTTACGCAGTTTATTCGGTAGTTTTTGGAAATCATTCAGTAGTATCTAGTGTGGAGTGTATCATCTTTTCACATCATTCCATAATTTGCCATATTAATGTTCATAATGTCTGAAGTAAGATTTTAGTTTTCCCCCAAAATATCACCAAGTAAATGTTACCCATTTTTTTTTGGTCTTAGGTCTCATAGGCTGAGCGGCAGGTAAGGTCACAGTTTTCCTGGCCAAGGCAGAAGAGAAAGCCCTGGGTTAGCAAAGCAGTGCCCTGTGGGAAGTCCCAGCCCTGTCCAAAACTGTCACTTCATCTGAGTCCTGAACCTAAGCATCACAGGAAGCAAAACAGCAGGACTGGCTCAAGCAATCTGCAACTTTCTAAAATAGAGAGTAAGGTTTAAGGAAACAAAGTTATTTTAGGCAAACCACCAGGGAATCCCACGATGTCAGTAGGTTGTCTCATTTGCTTATACATGTCTCACGCAGATAACAAAGGTAATAAAGTATCAACTTCATGATTTCACTGTCAGTTTTCTATTGGCAAGAATGCCTAAACAGGTAAAGCCTCATCCCATGATTCCTTCATTTTCCTGTTTTCCTTTCTCTCAAATGCATAGAATTCCCTAAATGTGTGTGAGATATTAGTCATCATGTAGAAAAACTTCCTCTGGAGAAACACACGTGGGTGTCCCCAGCTGCAGTCTTGCTCTGTCTCCATCAGCCTCAGCAAGAAACAAATGCAGACTAATAAGACTTTCCTTACATCTTTGGCTCGAGTTTGGTGTTTTTAAAGCATATTTGGAAATAGCCCTAACACACATTTTAAAATAAGAACTAATCATCATTGTGTAGATCACCCTTTCCCCAAATCCCTGGGTTTTATTACATACATATATATGTATTTCTTTTGTTTTTTGTTTTTTGTTTTTTTTTTTGAGACAGAGTCTCGCTCTGTAGCCCAGGCTGGAGTGCAGTGGCGTGATCTCAGCTCACTGCAAGCTCTCCCTCCCGAGTTCACGCCTCCCGAGTTCACGCCATTCTCCTGCCTCAGCATCCTGAGTAGCTGGGACTACAGGCGTCCACCACTCCCCCTGGCTAATTTTTTGTATTTTTAGTAGAGATGGGGTTTCACCGTGCTAGCCAGGATGGTCTCGATCTCCTGACCTCGTGATCCTCCTGCCTCAGCCTCCCAAAGTGTTGGGATTACAGGCGTGAGCCACCGTACCCGGCCTATTATGTATGTTTAAAATAAAATAATTATAGAAATAAGTGCTTATGCACAAATATACTAGAAAATTATCCAGGATCTAATAAGTTGAAAATGTATGCAACTTTATATTTTCAAATTTTATTGGAAATCAAACTTGAAGGTTTTCATTTGTTCAGGAGCATGAAAAGGCACGGGAACCCTCTTAGCCTGGGCAGGGGTGGATTCACTTGTCTCTCTTGGGGACCATTAGATCTTAGCAGTTATTGGGAAGGTATAAGGCACACTGTGCTCATTCTACTTCTAAGTTTAAATAATTGTGCCATTAAGCTTAAACAATGTTGCCACCTGATTCCCATAAGTGGGAGGCAAGCACAGTGACCCATCTTTACTTTTAAACTCAGTAGAAAGTATTGCAAGAAAAATTTCCAAAGATAAGATATCCAGAAGGAGGCTCAATACCAGTAAACTGTATATTACTGAGTGTGTCATCACTAATTACATTTGAGGAAGAAGAAAATACTATTCACCTATTTCTCAACTTTGATTTTATCTTCAGATCTTTATGAGATCTGAAATTGAACTCAAAGGACAGGATGTTAAGAAATTCCTCTTGGGATAAACAGCAGTTTCTATCTCTTATCAGGGAAATGAGAACAGATAGAAACAAGCCAAAAACAATGAAGATCACACAATAAATCTTTTCCCATGTTTTTGACTGGTACATCCACTCAAACTCAATCTCTAAAGTGATGGGCTATAAAACACTTAATGATTGTGAGGAAAGGGTGGGTTTTAATAGCCCCCAGCTAAATTGGAGTTTTAGTATCAAAGCAGCTAGCAATCTTGCCCTAACAAATGCACAGGAGCTGAATGTGGGAATTTACGTGGTGCCTTCATAGGGTACTTCTTTTACCTGGTGGACAGCCTAAAGTCTGGTGGTCCCACCCACGACCAGGGGATCTCTCACACAAGAAACTTGTTTAGACTTGGAGGCACCCTTGTGGTTTTGTCTGACCTGGGTCCTGAGTAAGCCTGCCTGGCCTTTCCTATGCACTGGGAGACTGACCTTGTGTTCTCCCCTTCCCGGGGGAACCCTTGGCCTGGTGCATCCCCTTCAAATGGAAGGTGGAAATTCAATACACCACCACAATAGGAAACATGGTTACAGATTTTACTAAGAGGCCCTGGGCCAGGAGGGCACTGTGAGTGGGGAGGGCAGTCCTTTGTCCCCAGGACAGGGGAGGCAGGAATGGAGAGTCAGGCAGAGAGAGAAAGAGAGACAGAGAAAGAGAGATCACAAGGCAAATAGCAGTGTACACAAGGGAAAAGGATGTGGATCACTTTAAGTTCATGAGCAAATTCCCAAATGGTCCCATTAAGGGAAGCTTTGGGAAATTGGGGTGCCCAGTCTGCTAGACAGGAGAGATGCCTCTAAGTGTTTATCTGTGAGCACCGTTTGAGCCCTGTGGGTGTAGTGTAGAGCTGGAATCTGTGTCATAGGTGATAGAGCCCTGCTTCCGGTATAAGAAAGTCAAACCTGCAATCAAAATCAATGCTGAAGCAACATAAAATTATTAGAATTCACCAGAGTATGTGTTTCTTAGCATCAACCAAGAGGAGACTTGGGAAAGTGTATTACACTCAATGAGGGTTGGGAAAACAATAATCAGAGATACGTATTTGAAGAAACTAGTCTGGGCACCTGGAACTCCCTGCAGAGAAAACTGAAGGAAAACAAAAGACACTCTAAAAATATTTACAAAACTTGTCATTATGTTATTTGTATAAGATTTTATGTGCAATGAATAAAATATATATTCTCCTGACTTATTAATAAGCCCCTTCTTTTCTCCGCACATCCCACCTGCTGGTACAACCTCAGGGAAGAGGGAAGGAAAAGGGGCAGGCCTGGAAAGAGACCCAGGAGATTACAGGAGAGATGGGAGGAAGGACAGGGAGGCAGACGGAGGCAGGGTCAGCCAGCAAGGTGACAGCAAGGACAAATGCCCTCTCTGGGCTGGATCATCTTAAGGGAAATACGGAATCAGAGGGGTACTTATAGGGCATCCTGTCTGAGACTGTGGGGAGGGATCTCATCACATTTCCCCGCAATAACTCAGAGGAGCAAAAATAGAGACTGTGAGAGTAACCACAAGCTACCCTTGCATTTGGTATTTGGTGGAGAAGAACCAAAAGGCCTACGTGTTGCACTAAAAGGGAATGAGAACATGGCTCAAAAGTGAGCCTGAGGAGTGTCAGTGGAAGGAACAAAATGACCCTGACAACAAAAGCATCAGGATGGGCCATTACAGCTCAAGCTAAAATCCAGGCAGTCAGCAGCCCAGAAAGGTGGCTGTGGCACACAGGTGCGTGAAAGAGCAGCCCTGTCTGTTTCTAAGACAGAACACACAGTACTCAGAGCCCTTCACAGTGCAGCAGAATTGGTTTTCTAGAGAAACTTTGAAACCAACATTGAAGCGTTAAAAACCAACCCAAAGAAACTCTTTGCTTAAGCTAAGTGATTTATACCTATGTGATGAGAGGCTAGACAGATATTAAAATCGTGGAGCTGGAGAATACTTATGAACAAACAAAAAGGCAGTTACCAGATTTTAATTCATAGCTAATATGTATGTATATGCAAATAAAGATAATTAAAGAAATACACCAAAGTATTTAGGAAGCTTATTGCTGGGAGATGGGATTATAGATTTTTCCTTGAAGATTTTGTTTTTTTTTTAGGGGTTCTGCACTAAACACACATATTAGTCAGGCTAAGTTATGTCATGGCAAGAAGACTAGAATCTATGTGGCTTAGCACAAAGACAGTTTACTCTCCTCATGCGAGTAAGGCTTGCAGTGTGCATCAGCAGCAGACGCTTACCTCATGGTTTCTGAGACAGGACAGCTGGGATGTGGCAACGTGGACCGTGGCTCTTTCTGGTTCCATCTCCCATTTTCTTAGTGAAGGCTGGTCACAGGTCCCCACCTGAAGTCACAAGCTGCCTGGAAAAAGCAAAGCACTGGCTGCCAGAGAGCAGCATGAATCATTTCTTCAGCATCGATTTATTTTTAAGTAAAAATGAAATTAAATAAAATTTTAAAAATTTGATTTGTAGAAAAATTTCTCTAATGCCATAAAAACTTGAAAATACCATAAATTTTAAATAATACATTAAAACACTTTCAAAGGTTCTGTAAGCAAAGATAGAAAATCAAAATTATACTTTGAAATATTTTAGAACGTGACTAAGGTTTTCTTTTCCCTCAGTCTCCATGAGTTATACTCCAATGTATTCTTTTTTTTTTTTTTTTTTTTTTTGCTTTTACTGTAATCATCCAAGCTTTATTTCCATAAATACATTGTTGATGTGGGTCTCTGCTTGAGGCTTCAATATCTATATGTCAGCTTGTCTGTCATCATTTTCGATGGTTTTAATTGTCCCTTGTTTTCTTAGAGGAATTCAAGTTTGGGATCTATTCAAGTGTTAACATTTTACACATCCAATATTTATGTATTCCATCTCCAGTGAGATTTTCATCTTGCTCATTAACGTCTCTGCTTCCATGTAACCTATGCTATTTTAACCCAGACCTCTTTAACCTGATCTTTCAGTCCTGCCTCCTGTCTGATTTTCATTCATTGTACTATGCTTTCCTTTCATCCAAACTTATTCTCTTCTTAGCGTTTTGAGGTCTTATTCCAAGGGGCCATGCCTTCTTCTGTTCTGTTAAGGAAGTCAAATAGCTTGCTGAAATTACTTTATGATGCCTTGCTTTACAGTGTTCTCAGAGACGCGCTTTTCTTTTCAGCCATGAGAAAAATCACTCTCCTCGCTTTCTTCTGCAGGATTTTGTTTCATACATTTCAAGATTATTCTTCTCTCATTACATTTACCAGGAAATAGATATTAAAGCAGACACTGGATTTGCCCGCCAAACCCTGTGGATTCCCCACAGCTGTTCATTTTCTGCCTACGTCATGGGTGGAGGTCCTTTCTGGTGCCCTGCAGAAGCCTGGCTGCATTGCTAGGATGCAGCCCATTGCTTAAGCTGGAGCCCTGCCATGCCCCTGATGCTCAACCAGTGAGAATGCTAATAATGAGGTTGCATGGAAGCCCACCCCTGGTGTCTCCCCTCACCACCTCCTAGCATGGGGATTTCTAATGGGAAACACCCCTCCCCGCACCACTCTCCTCATGTATTTCACAAATGCCTCTACCTAAATTTGTGCTCTGTTTTTCGCAAGGATACTCCCTACAATGGCTGTGAAAGAGGCCTCAGGGGTGAAGCAGTGTTCTAAATGATCAAATTATGGTGCTCATATCATAGAGAAGTTCTGAGGCTAACTACTAACAGACCAAGAAATGTCATCTTATCCTCTCTTTGTTAGTTGGAACTTCTCTGATAAGCTTTTTAAAGAAAATTTGCGCTTTTCGTGACATTAAATTAATTGAAATAGCTAAGCTATTGTTTTCAGCCTTCTATAGAATAATTTGATTTCAACACATAAGCTCTAATTCTAATCTAAGATTTGTGAAACACTTTTTCTATAAGAAATTGAATTATTTTTATCTGCACTATCTTTCCTTTAATAAAAATGTGTAAAAGAAATTCCTATTTTAAATTAAGATCAAAAGTCAACATTCTGTTTTGCTGATGATGAATTATGAGATGAGATATTTTAGTGGTTTAATATATATTATAACCTCCATGCTATTTATCTTCATTTTATTCTATAACTTCATGAAGAACAAAATATAGCTATCTCAGTGTATGCTTGGTGCAAAATGTTTTATTTGTTTAATATTTCCAACGGGTTGACGTTCTTCAGGAGCTCTTTCTTACCCATGCTGAGAGCAAACCAAGCACTGAAAAATGGCTAAAATGCTGAAAGAAGTGGGGAGAAAATAAAAACCCTGCTATTACTAAAAATAAGACTGCAGATGAAAATGAAGCATAAATGGTTAAGAGTGTGTCGACTAGGGTTCCAGTCCTTCCTTGCCATAATGTGTGAGCTCAGGAAAATCTTTTTTCATTACTGGCTCCATGTAGAATCTCTTTCATCATTGCACAGTTGTGTCAACCATTGTAAAGATGCACCAGGTTGGAGGCTACTCAAGCAGCGGCAATGCCCCCAGTAATGTCACTAAGTTGATGTATGGAGGACACCACTGCCCTTTGGAGGAGATGCCACTGTACTTCCCTTGCCACGACACTGCATCCAGCTGCTGCCCCCAGCACAACTCTGCTGCCCTGGGATGCTCTCTGTCCTTGAAGCCCCTACCGCCTCCTCCCACACCACCAACGGTGGCCACCAACCACCACAAAGGAGAGGGCTCTGGGTTGTTCCTGTGCAGGTATCACCAGCTCCAATGTGAAGTCGAGTGTGTGGTCTCAAGGACTGAGGAGCCAGCTGCAAGGAAGGCTGGGAAGTGAGACCTGATTTCCCACCAAGGTTCAGGAGGTGAAACAGGGTGAGCCTCAGAAAGAAGGACAAAGTTCCACTTGTAAGGAGAAGCAGACAGAATCAGGACTCGCCGTGGTTGGTTTGCTTTGCAGCTAGATACAGAGATTGCCTTTGCCCCATTGGGCGGAGGTGTGCTTGAATGGAGCCTCATGCAGGCATCCTCCCCCTGGCCTATAGGGCTGCAACTTCCTCGTATGCTCCATGGATTTTATGAACTAGTCACATGACTTTACCAGTGATTGGTGTACATAAGTCCAGATCGTCTGTCACTAAGCATTCTGACTGTGCAATGTGACCATCACAGCTACACCATCAAAAAAAAGATCAACAGGGTACTGATGCCTTCCTCTTGGAGCAGAGAGCTTCCAGCCACACTGAAGCCCAAAAAGATGTCTTTATGGGGTGCTGAGAGGCTGGGTTTTTGTGTCTTCACTGCCCTTCTGCCTGGAAGTTCCACCTTGAGCCCTGTGTCTCCTGCATTCTCAGTATCCTGTAGCATGATAGCCCGATTTCCAGACATACATACACATCCTTATTAATAGACAAACATGTAACCGAAGCTTCCTCCCATATGCTCCACATACCATGGGTCTTTTCAAAACGTGTACAAATCAATGAAACTATTAAAAATCAACATCAGGAAAAGATTCAAACAGCTCACCCATAAAAAGTTTCATCAATCTTGTTCTGTAAACTTAAAGAAGTCATTAAAAGTCTAAAATCCAGGAAATATTTTGAAACATTGCAGCCATCCAAAGCCTCATGGTCTTTGAATAGAAATATTAAAGTTGAAAAGTTGCACAGGAAGTTTAGTAACAAGTGTTCTACCCAGAATATAGTAGCGGAACATCTAAACATTGCAGCATTAGGAAAAAGTGATGTCATTAATACTATTCAGATAGAATAAGTCAATTCTAAAAAATTAAATGGATAAGAGAGAGGAAATAGAAACCAACAGAAAGGGCATGTGGTATCTTCTGGTGCAATCCTGCCAGCTCAAAAGGAGTGGGAGCCAGAAGTCTTCGCTGCAGGGCTCAGGGTCTGGCAGGGAGGGGCATTCCCTCCTTGCAAGGGCAATAGAGACTCGGGTTTTCATTTGTATATGGAAAAAGCTTGGGGTCTCACTCCTATCCTTACATGCAAAAGTAGGACAACCTGAAAAGCAATGACTTTTCTTGAACTCAATAGAGAACTGAGATGCAAAGCAAAACGCCACCCCAAAATCTGGAGAGACAGGTGTACCCAGAGAGACACAGTGGAGAGCTGCAGCCCTGGGGTAGAGGCTGCTGGAGCACACGCTGGTAGAAAAACTTAAATGTCAATTTTGATAAATTGCTGAAAATGAATGTGAACTAGCTAGAGGTTGAGAAATGTGGAAATGGAAAGTCTTCACCTCCAGGAACCTCACCGGGTTTTCACAGTGATTATATGAGAAAGCTATCTTTATGTCTCTGGCAGAGGAGGGTGAGAGGAATCATTGTAAAATATGCCCAGACCCTTCTCCTTAATGGAGGCTTAATTTGCCTAGAAAAAACTGCCAGAATCTTTTCCCAGTTGGGGGAAGGGTGTTCTGTCCCACTATCTCCCTCTCACTTCCGTATCACCTGACGATAGAACAGTCAACAGGGAGCAGACTTCAGGGATGTAGACGGGGAATGCTGCAGCCAAGAAGGGAGGAGGGGTGAGAATAAGGTGAGAATAAGGAAGCTACATCCGCAGACACACAGCTGGGAGGTCACAGGCCCAAGACACAGGCTGTCGCCAACACCGAGATTTAATTAGAGGATTACAGATGCTCTCTCTCCCCCACCTTCCTGCCACACCACCAGGACTCCAATGGAACTACCATAGAGGACAACTGAAGGAGCTGCAAGACACTCACCCTGGGAGAGGGGGAGCCAATAAGCACACCAAACAGAAACAGAAACAAACAAAAAACCCGATCATTAGAGAATGTTAAGCCCCCAGCACCCATACCTACAGCAAACTTTAAGCATTGCCCAACTTCCAGATGTAATAACATGAATTGTCACACTAAAGATCATTTACCTGAGTTCCTCTTATCTAGTAAAACATATCTGGCTAACAACAACAACAACAACAACAACAACAACAACAACAATAACAACAAAGAGGTGTGTCAAACACCAAGGAAAACATGGAGGAGACAATGCAGTGATCAGAACCAGACTGAGATATGACATGGATGCTGGAAGGAGCAAACAATATTTAAAATAATTAGAATTAATAGCTGAAGGGCTCTCACAGAAACAGTAGACAGTACACAGGGACAGATGAATAATAGAAATAGAGATAGAAACTAACAAAGGATCAAAAGGCAACGTGAATAATTAAAAACACTGCAAAAAAATGAAGGGAGTCTGTCATGGGATCCTCAGTAGAATGGAGTAGCTGAAGGAAAAAAAATTATCAAACTTGAAGCTATGTCAGCAGAATGTCCCCACACTGAAATGCAAAGAGATAAACAAAGAAAGACCAAGCAAACACATAGCATTCAAGAACCAGCGAGCCATTCCAAAGTTTATCACTTGTGTAACCGAAACACAGAAGGCAAGTCGGAGCAGGAAAAATACTTGAAAGTAATAATATTCCAGAATATTCCAAAAATAATTACAGACACCAAATCAGAGATCCAGGAAGCTCAGAAGCTCAGAGAACTCCAAGAAGAATAAATACCAACACACACACACACACACACACACACTCATGCATGCACACATGCACGCACACACAGACATATTTCAACTGCAGAAAACAAGATAATGGGAACATGTTAAAAGAAGGAAACGTAAAATGAACACCTATCTATAGAGGAAAATGGGTAACAATTTCAGCAGACATCTAATCAGGAACCTAACAGGCAAGAAGAGAGTGGGATATATTAGGTATTGAAAGAAAAATCACCCATCAACGTCTAATTCTATACCCAGTGAAATTATCCTTTCAAAATAAAGGGGTGCATTTTGAGAGGCTGAGGCAAAAGGATCACTCAAGCCTAAGAGTTTGAGACCAGACTATACAATATACAGAGATCCCACCTCATCTCTACAATAATTTTAAAAAGTAGCCAGGTGTGATGGTGCACACTTATAAATTCCAGCTACTCAGGAAGCTGAGGCAGGAGGATCCCTTGAGCTTGGGAGGTCGAGGCTACAGTGAGCTATGATGGTGCCACTGGACTCCAGCCTGGGCAACAGTGTGAGACTCTGTCTTAAAAAAAAAAAAAAAAGTAAATGAGCAGTAAATATCTTGTTAAATGAAAAAGTAAATTGATGATATATCCAAACTTTTTCTTGCAATCACTCAGTTCTGAATTTTATGAAGTTTGCAATAATCATTATTATATATGCTACATATGAACACCTTATCTATCTATCCAACTTTGTATCTTCATATAGCTAGCTATCCATTTAATATCTCTTTATTTATCCACATGCTTAACTACCTGTCCAACTAGCTCTCCATCTTTTCTTCTTTCTTTTCCAAACATTACCTATTCTGGAGAATTATAGAGGGGCGAAAACTCGGAACATAGGTGAATGGAGCATGTGTAAGTTTTATAATTACAATTTAAGAAAACTTTAAAAATTTTCAACTCACCTAATAGGAATTGGTTATTATAATAACATAATACTGGTTTATGCAGTTGACCCTAGAACAGCAGAGGCTTGAACTACTGGGGCTCACTTTTGTGCAGGTTTCCTCCCCTTCTGCCACCACTGAGACAGCAAGACCAACTCCTCCTCTGCCTCCTCCTCCTCAGCCCACTCAACATGAAGACAAGGCCTTTCTCACGATCGACTTTCACTTGATGACTAGTAAATGTATTTTCTGTTCCTTATGATTTTTATTATTATTATTATACATTAAGTTCTAGGGCACATGTGCACAACGTGCAGGTTTGTTACATATGTATACATGTGCCATGTTGGTGTGCTGTACCCATTAACTCATCATTTACATTAGGTATATCTCCTAATGCTATCCCTCCCTCCTCCCCCCTCCCCACAATAGGCCCTGATGTGTGATGTTCCCCTTCCTGTGTCCAAGTGATCTCATTGTTCAATACCCACCTATGAGTGAGAACATGTGGTGTTTGGTTTTCTGTTCTTGCAATAGTTTACTGAGAATGATGGTTTCCAGCTGCATCGTTGTCCCTACAAAGGACACAAACTCATCCTTTTTTATGGCTGCATAGTATTCCATGGTGTATATGTCACATTTTCTGAATCCAGGCTGTCACTAATGGACATTTGGGTTGATTCCAAGTCTTTGCTATTGTGAATAGTGCTGCAATAAACATACGTGTGCATGTCTTTATAGTAGCACGATTTATAATCCATTGGGTATATACTCAGTAATTGGATGGCTGGGTCAAATGGTATTTCTAGTTCTAGATCCTTGAGGAATCGCCACACTGTTTTCCACAATGGTTGAACTAGTTTACAGACCCACCAACAGTGTAAAAGTGTTCCTCTTTCTCCACATCCTCTCCAGCACCTGTTGTTTCCTGACTTTTTAATGATTGACATTCTAACTGGAGTGAGGTGGTATCTCATTGTGGTTTTGATTTGCATTTCTCTGATGATGAGTGATGGTGAGCATTTCTACATGTGTCTGTTGGCTGCATGAATGTCTTCTTTTGAGAAGTGTCTGTTCATATCCTTTGCTCACTTTTTGATGGGGTTGTTTGTTTTTTTCTTGTAAATTTGTTTGAGTTCTTTGTAGGTTCTGGATATTAGCCTTTTGTCAGATGAGTAGATTGCAAAACTTTTCTCCCATTCTATAGGTTGCCTGTTCATTCTGATGGTAGTCTCTTTTGCTGTGCAGAAACTCTTTAGTTTAATTAGATCCCATTTGTCAATTTTGGCTTCTGTTGCCATTGCTTTCGGTGTTTTAGACATGAAGTCTTTGTCCATGCGTATGTCCTGAATGGTATTGCCTAGGTTTTCTTCTAGGGTTTTTATGGTTTTAGGTCTAACATTTAAGTCTCCAATCCATCTTGAATTAATTTTCATATAAGGAGTTAGGAAAGGATTCAGTTTTAGCTCTCTACTTATGGCTAGCCAATTTTCCCAGCACCATTTGTTAAATAGGGAATCCTTTCCCCATTTCTTGTTTTTCTCAGGTTTGTCAAAGATCAGATGGCTGTAGATGTGTGGTATTATTTCTGAGGTCTCTGTTCTGTTCCGTTGGTCTATATCTCTGTTTTGGTACCAGTACCATGCTGTTTTGGTTACTGTAGCTTTGTAGTATAGTCTGAAGTCAGGTAGCATGAAGTCTCCAGCTTTGTTCTTTTGGCTTAGGATTGTCTTGGCAATGCGGGCTCTTTTTTGGTTCCATATGGACTTCAAAGCAGTTTTTCCCAATTCAGTGAAGAAAGTCATTGGTAGCTTAATGGGGATGGCATGGAATCTATAAATTACCTTGGGCAGTATGGCCATTTTCACGATATAGATTCTTCCTATCCATGAGCATGGTATGTTCTTCCATTTGTTTGTGTCCTCTTTTATTTCACTGAGCAGTAGTTTGTAGTTCTCCTTGAAGAGGTCCTTTACATGCCTTGTAAGTTGGATTCCTAAGTATTTTATTCTCTTTGAAGCTATTGTGAATGTGAGTTCATTCATGATTTGGCCCTCTGTTTGTCTGTTACTTGTGTATAAGAATGTTTGTGATTTTTACACACTGATTTTGTATCCTGAGACTTTGCTGAGGTTGCTTATCAGCTTAAGGAGATTTTGGGCTGAGACAATGGGGTTTTCCAAATATAAAATCATGTCATCTGCAAACAGGGACAATTTGACTTCTTCTTTTCCTAACTGAATACCCTTTATTTCTTTCTCTTGCCTGATTGCCCTAGCTAGAACTTCCAACACTATGTTTAATAGGAGTGGTGAGAGAGCATATCGCTGTCTTGTGCCAGTTTTCAAAGGGAATGCTTCCAGTTTTTGTCCATTCAGTGTGATATTGGCTGTGGATTTGTCATAAATTGCTCTTACTATTTTGAGATACGTTCCATCAATACCAAATTTATTGAGAGTTCTTAGGATGAAGGGTTGTTGAATTTTGTCAAAGGCCTTTTCTGCATCTATTGAGATAATCATGTGGTTCTTGTCTTTGGTTCTGTTTTTATGCTGGATTACGTTTATTGATTTGCATATGTTGAACCAGCCTTGCATCTCAGGGATGAAGCCTACTTCCTCATGGTGGGTAAGCTTTTTGATGTGCTGCTGGATTCGGTTTGCCAGTATTTTATTGAGGATTTTTGCATCGATGTTCATCAGGGATATTGGTCTAAAATTCTCTTTTTTTGTTGTGTCTCTGCCAGGCTTTGGTGTCAGGATGATGCTGGCCTCATAAATGTGTTAGGGAGGATTTCTTCTTTTTCTATTGATTGGAATAGTTTCAGAAGGAATGGTACCAGTTCCTCCTTGTACCTCTGTTAGAATTCGGCTGTGAATCCGTCTGGTCCTGGACTTTTTTTGGTTGGTAGGCTATTAATTATTGCCTCAATTTCAGAGCCTGCTGTTGGTATATTCAGGGATTCAACTTCTTCCTGGTTTACTCTTGGGAGAGTGTAAGTGTCCAGGAAATTATCCATTTCTTCCAGGTGTTCTAGTTTATTTGCGTAGAGGTGTTTATACTATTCTCTGATAGTAGTTTGTATTTCTGTGGGATTGGTGGTGATATCCCCTTTACCATTTTTTATTGCATCTATTTGATTCTTCCCTCTTTTCTTCTTTATTAGTCTTGCTAGCAGTCTATCAATTTTGTTGATCTTTTCAAAAAAAAAAACCAGCTCCTGGATTCATTGATTTTTTGGAGGGTTTTTCTGTCTCTGTCTCCTTCAGTTCTGCTCTGATCTTAGTTATTTCCTGCCTTCTTCTAGCTTTTGAATGTGTTTGCTCTTGCTTCTCTAGTTCTTTTAATTGTGATGTTAGGGTCTCGATTTTAGATCTTTCCTGCTTTCTCTTGTGGGCATTTAGTGCTATAAATTTCCCTCTACACACTGCTTTAAATGTGTCCCAGAGATTCTGGTATGTTGTATCTTTGTTCTCATTGGTTTCAAAGAACATCTTTATTTTTGCCTTCATTTCGTTATGTACCCAGTAGTCATTCAGGAGCAGGTTGTTCAGTTTCCATGTAGTTGAGCAGTTTTGATTGAGTTTCTTAGCCCTGAGTTCTAGTTTGATTGCACTGTGGCCTGAGAGACAGTTTGTTATAATTTCTATTTTTTTACATTTGCTGAGGGGTGCTTTACTTCCAACTATGTGGTCAATTTTGGAATAAGTGTGATGTGATACTGAGAAGAATGCATATTCTGTTGATTCGGGGTGGAGAGTTCTATAGATGTCTATTAGGTCCACTTGGTGCAGAGTTGAGTTCAATTCCTGGATATCCTTGTTAACTTTCTGTCTCGTTGATCTAATGTTGACAGTGGGGTGTTAAAGTCTCCCATTATTATTTTGTGGGAGTCTAAGTCTCTTTGTAAGTCTCTAAGGACTTGCTTTATGAATCTGGGTGCTCCTGTATTGGGTGCATATATACTTAGGATAGTTAACTCTTCCTGATGAATTGATCCCTTTACCATTATGTAATAGCCTTCTTTGTCTCTTTTGATTTTGATGGCTTAAACTCTGTTTTATCAGAGACTAGGATTGCAACCCCTGCTTTTTGTTTGTTTGTTTGTTTGTTTTGTTTTCCATTTGCTTGGTAGATCTTCCTTCATCCCTTTATTTTGAGCCTATGTGTGTCTCTGCATGTGAGATAGGTCTCCTGAATACAGCAAACTGATGGGTCTTGACTCTATCCAATTTGCCAGTCTGTGTCTTTTAATTGAACCATTTAGTCCATTTACATTTAAGGTTAACATTGTTTTGTGTGATCTTGATCCTGTCATTATGATATTAGCTGGTTATTTTGCTCGTTAGTTGATGCAGTTTCTTCCTAGCATCTATGGTCTTTACATTTTGGCATGTTTTTGCAATGGCTGGTACCGGTTGTTCCTTTCCATGTTTAGTGCTTCCTTCAGGATCTCTTGTAGGGCAGGACTGGTGATGACAAAAATCTGTAAGCATTTGCTTGTCTGTAAAGGATTTTATTTCTCCTTCACTTATGAAACTTAGTTTGGCTGGATATGAAATTCTGGTTGAAAATTCTTTCTTTAAAAATGTTGAATATTGGCCCTCTCCTTCTGGCTTGGAGAGTTTCTGCCGAGATATCTGCTGTTAGTCTAATGGGTTTCCCTTTGTGGGTAACCTGACCTTTCTCTCTGGCTGCCCTTAACAATTTTTCCTTCATTTCAAATTTGGTGAATCTGACAATTATGTGTCTTAGAGTTGTTCTTCTTGAGGAGTATCTTTCTGGCTTTCTCTGTATTTCCTGAATTTGAATGATGGCCTGCCTTACTAGGTTGAGGAAGTTCTCCTGGATGATATCCTGAAGAGTATTTTCCAACTTGGTTCCATTTTCCCTGTCTCTTTCAGGCACACCAATCAGATGTAGATTTGGTCTTTTCACATAATCCCATATTTCTTGGGGACTTCGTTCATTTCTTTTTACTCTTTTTTCTCTACACTTCTCTTCTCACTTCAATTCATTCATTTGATCTTCAATCACTGATACTCTTTCTTCCAGCTGATGAGTCAGTTACTGAAGCCTATGCATTTGTCACGTAGTTCTTGTGTCATGGTTTTCATTTCTATCAGTTCGTTTATGGTCTTCTCTGCATTGATTATTCTAATTATCCATTCTTCCATTCTTTTTTCAAGGTTTTTAGTTTCTTTGCGCTGGGTATATACGTAGTTTCTCCTTTAGCTCTGAGAAGTTTGATTGACTGAAGCCTTCTTCTCTCAACTCGTCAAAGTCATTCTCCGTTCAGCTTTGTTCCATTGCTGGTGATGAGCTTTGTTCCTTTGGAGGGGGAGATGTACTCTGATTTTTTGAATTTCTAGCTTTTCTGCACTGCTTTTTCCCCATCTTTGTGGTTTTATTTGCCTTTGGTCTTTGATGACGGTGACATACTGATGGGGTTTTGGTGTGGGTGTCCTTTATGTTTGTTAATTTTCCTTCTAATCATCAGGACCCTCAGCTGCAGGTCTGTTGGATTTTGCTTGAGTTCCACTCCAGACTCTGTTTGCCTGGGTATCAGCAGCGGAGGCTACAGAAGATAGAATATTGCTGAACAGCGAGTGTTGCTGTCTGATTCTTGCTCTGGAAGCTTCGTCTCAGAGGTGTTCCCAGCTACGTGAGGTGTGAGGTGTCGGTCTGCACCTAGTGGGGAATGTCTCCCAGTTAGGCTATTCAGGGGTCTGGGTCCCACTTGAGCAGGCCGTCTGTCCGTTCTCAGATCTCAACCTCTATGCTGGGAGAACCACTGCTCTCTTCGAAGCTGTCAGACAGGGACATTTACATCTGCAGAGGTTTCTGCTGCTTTTTGTTTAGCTATGCCCTGTCCCCAGAGGTGGAGCTTTTTCTCTAGCTTACTTTATTCTAAGAATACAGTATTTAATACACAAAATATGTGTTAATCAACTGCTTATGTTATCAGTAAGGCTTACAATCAACAGCAGGCTATTCATAGTAACTTTTTTGGGGGAGTCAAAAGTTATACAACGCTTGACTTTGCAAAAAGACAGTGCCCCTAACTCCTGCATTGTTCGAGGGTCAACTATAACTATGTATGATAATAAATATAATACCGGTAACATAGTATAACATAAATAGGATAGTTTGTCATTTCTTCTTAATTTGGAAGTGTAACATGCACATAAGAGATTATGCGTAAATTCATGCAAAGCTGAAGGAATGGAGAGTTTGCATTTTTACTGTAGCTGTTCTATGGAGAAGTGGAACAGCTTCCATTCTGACACCTCTTACTGAGGCCCCTTGTGATAAATTCTCTCTGGCCTCCATTTTTCCACTTCCACTGGGCCTATGAAACCCAGCTCTGGGGATGCCAGAGATCTTCAGATACACTCATAGAAAATGGATATTTCACTCTGCACTAGAAACATTTCAGCTCATGTTGTAACACTGGCTGTCTCATAAAGAACTGGTCCAACTCAAAATGTATTTTCTTAATAACCTTTAAATAAGAGTATTTTCAGTTGCAAAGATATGCTTATTAGAAAATATGTTTCCAGATTTTTCAGAATATGAATTTCTGAAGAGAAAATTATTTAAAGATACCTTTGGTAATCGGTAAAAAAGAGAATCACCAATAGACTATACAAATCTATAACAAGGCTCGCGCTTCCACAGTTCTAAGCTTGTACTATAGATTTCTTTCTAATACTATAATAAATTGTATTCTGAATATCCTTGTACATCTAAAAAAGCATTATTTTCCAATCAGGTACTATAATGTCTTGCTGAGTCAGAGACAGGAATTGTGCATGATGTAATGTCTTTCCAAATCTATTGGGAGTTTGTGATCACTAAGATAAGGCATAGCTTCCAAGCTTCTTCAATATCTGGTTGTTTTCTGCAACAACAGTTTATTTACTCTACTCATTTAAGAACAGCACGAGAATTTAATGGTGTAAGTGTATGTGTTCAGAATAAGGACTCTGAGTCTCACTTTTCTCCTCATCAAAACATCTGGCTTTATTATAGCTGCCTAAAAATTCTGTTAGCGAATAAAGCTACTCATCCCATCACTAAAATTAAATGGATAAGTCTTAGGGCAATAATGCCTTAGCAAAATGATTCATACCAAAGTGCATAGACTGACATAAATTTCTTCTTCCTATCCACAGGTGTTGATTAAGAGATCATAGAACATCACAAGGTTACTTGAGCACCATCATGAAAGTGTGTGTGAATGAAAGTAAAGTATAAGGACAATGATGGCTTTTTGGCCATTGCTGATGTTTATTTCACAATTTTCTGTAGAGTTAATCCTGATTGTAAAGACATTGCCTAATTAAGAAGAACGTGCTCTCTACATGTGTAAAAACTAGGTTAAAAATATATTTGGTTTTTATAATTCAGCAAAGGGAAAATTTCATTTTTAATAATGATTATTCAAATGTATTAAAGATCTACAGTTATAAAATCTTTAGGCATATTCAATAATGATATTCAAATTCATTGAAGATTCATAGTTAAGGAATTATTGGTGCTGATATTTGAACATCTTTGAAGGGATTGTGAAAAGCTAACAAAGGGAAGATCCCAAACTAAAAATCAGCATCTCCATAATCCCAATCCAAGGCCTTTACCTTACTGCTTAATACAGTTCATTTTTGTCAGGCAGCACAGCTATACGTTTTAATTGAAATTATAAAATGACAGACTTAATCAATAAAAATTCCCTGTGGTGACAATAGTTTTTAAATCTAATCATGATAGAAGAACTATGTGATTACAGACACTGGCCAAAATAAATATGTGCTATCCACTGAATAGGATGCTTTTCTTCCCTAGTTAAATCTGCTGGAAGACCTGCTTACTCAACAAGCTAAATTGATTATTAGCTTAGAAAATTTGCTTACCTAAGGGTATATGCTACCTATAATGGTGATTCAGACACATGTTCAGTACACAAATGAATCATTTCCTAAATCGAGTACAGCTAATCCAAAATGTTTAAAGCTATGTATGGTAAGAGCTGAATAGATTAGGCACCAAGTTACTCTCATATACTCGTGACTTCAGCTATTATATCTGAAACATCCACTCTCCAGCACAAAGCAATCAAGAGAGCAGGCAAATTGCCAGAAAAATCAGGGTTAACCTCATCTTTGGATAATACTCACTTACTATGTTCATCAGTTTAAAATTTACTATCAAAGATATCTATTGTGTCAAGAATTACAAGAATCTGAAAAAGAATTCATCATTTATTCTGTCATTAGATGGCATATTAGGGATCTCCAGGGGGACAGAACAAATAGAAAAATATATATATATATTTATATTTATATATATTTATGTATATGCTACTACTCAATAAATTCAATATATGTATTGAATAAAAAATATATAAAATATATATAATACTACTCAATAAACTCTCTCTCCATATATATATATATATATATATATTTTTTTTTTTTTTTTTACTATACTAATACTCATGTGAGTACTAACTCACCTGATCACAAGATCCCACAGTAGGCTGTCTCCAAGCTGAGGACCAAGGAAAACAGTCTGAGTTCCAAAGCTGAAGAACTTGGTGTTCGATGAGTGGATGTTTGAGGGCAGGAAGTATCTAGCATGGGAGAAAGATATAGGCTGGGAGGCTAAGCCAGTCTAGCCTTTTCATGTTTTTCTTCCTGCTTTATATCCTGCCCACACTGGCAGCTGATTAGATGGTGCCCACCCAGATTAAGGGTAGGTCTGCTTTCCCAGCCCACTGATTCGAATATGAATCTCCTTTGGCAACACCGTCACAGACACAACCATGATCAATAATTTGCATGCTTCAATTCAATCAAGTTGACACTCAGTATTAACCATCCCAAGTCCACCCCTTGTTAGATTGAACCCATACACATCTCCTGAGATTATACATAATCTTCAACTAAAGACAATAATGAGGTCGTAATTACACCTGACGTAATACAACTATCCTTCTTACAAATGGAAATGCACTAATCCCCAACCCAAATACTATTACATAAAGTTAACAATACTTAAGTGCTGATATGAAATCAATAAATCCTACGTCACATGATAAAGGAAAAAGAAAATAAAATGAAGATGTGTTCTTAGTACAAGTGTATACATGCACAAACATGCTTTTAATGAAAGAAAGAGGAAATGCTCATAACAATTACTGTCCTTATTTCTGCAACTGGTCACGTTATCATAGCTGGTATTGATGACTACCTTCTTCTGCTACTCATTCTGTATTCCTTTTGGCTTCAGCAAGCACCTCATCAGATTGTGGTTTTTTTCCTGGTGGAGTGACCTAAACCTTCATTCCTGAAGGGTCTGGACCATTTGTAGTCCCACATAGATTGGGTTATTGTAGGTTCCCATTGACCTTAATCACAGGGCATGGTAATACTAAGAGATGCCCTAATGGATCTCCTGTATTCCATGCATACTTTTCCTTACCCCTGTTGTGGAGTAGTAGACTATTTCATCTTGATAGTGTGGGTCAATCCCACCAGCAAACACTGTAACTCCCTTCTTAGCCTGTTGACTTAAAGGTAGGAGGAGCCCAAAGTGTCCAGGTGGCAATCTTAACTTCCAGTTTAATGAAACCATTGTTGTGTCTACTGGTGGCCGCCTTCCTCCCTCTGGGCCAGCAGAACATAATGTTGCAGACACAGGAAGCAAAAATTTTGCTAGCGGATAACTAGGGGGGACAGTGAATGGTGCCACTTCCATTTCCACCCCTTGATTCCTAGACCTGTGAATTCTGGCTGTGAGAGAAACAATACCATATATTGGATGCTAATTCAGAGCATACACAGATTTCTGGAGAATTTTGCCCCAGCCCTGCAAAGTATTGTCACCAAGTTGGCACCATAAATGTGACTTCAAAAGGCCATTCCACCATTCTATCAATCCAGCCGCTTGAGGATGATGAGGAACATGGTAAGACCAGTGAATTCTATGAGCAGAACCCCACTGTCACACTTCTTTAGTTGTAAAGTGATTCCTTGGTCAGAGGTAATGCTGTGTGGAATACCATGACAGTGGATAAGGCATTCTGTGAGTCCATGGATGGTAGTCTTGACAGAAGCATGTGTGCAGGATAGGCAAATCCATATCCACAGTAAGTATCTATTCCAGTGAGGATAAACCACTGCACTTTCCCTTATGGAAGAGGTCCAATATAATCAACCTGCCACCAAGAAACTGGCTGATTACCCCCAAGGAATGGTGCCATATTGAGGGCTCAGTGTTCTCTGCTGCTGGCAAATTGGACACTCAGCAGTGGCCATAGCCAGGTCAGCCTTGATGAGTGGAAGTCCATGTTCCTGAGCCCATGCGTAACTTCCATCCCTGCCACCATGGCCACTTTGTTCATGACCCATTGGACAATCATGAAAGTGTGTGGGGAAAGAGGCTGAGTGGTGTCCATAGAACAAGTCATCCTATCCACTTGATTATTAAAATCCTCCTCTGCTGAGGTCACCAGTTGGTGAGCACTCACATGGGATACAAATATCTTTACAGTTTTTGGCCACTCAGAGAGGTTCATCCGCATACCTCTTTTCCAAATTTCTTTGTCACCAATTTTCCAATCATGCTTCTTCCAAGTGCCTTACCATCCAGCCAAACCACTGGCTACAGTCCATAAATCATTATATAATCACACATCTGGCCATTTCTCCTCCCATGCAAAGGGGAAAACCAGGTGCACTGCTCAACCTTCTGTCCACTGGGAAGATTTCTCTTCATTACTGTCCTTCAGGGATGTCCAAGAAAGGCATAGTGCTGCAGCTGTCCGCTTTCAAGTAGTGCCTGCATATCCTGCAGAACCATCTGTGAACCAGCACCTAATCTTCTGTTCCCCTCTCAACTAATCACGGGGAACTCCCCATGAGACCAACGGTGCAGGCTGGGGGAGAGAAGGCAGGGTGGTAGGAGTAGAGACCATGGGCATTTGAGCCACTTCCTCATGTAACTTACTTGTGCCTTCAGGACTTGCTCAAGTCCAATCATGTATATACCACTTCTATTTGATGATGGAATGCTGCTCTGCATGACCTACTTTATGACTAGATGGGTCAGAAAGCACCCAGATCCTGATAGACAGTTCAGGTCACATGGTGGCTTGATGACACATTGTCAAACATTCAGTTTCCACCAAAGCCCAGTAACAGACCAACAGCTGTCTTTCAAAAGGAGAGCAGTTATCTAAAGAAGATGGCAGGACCTTGCTCCAGACTCCTAGAGGCTTCTGCTGTGACTCACCTATGGGAGTCAGTAAAAAGCTCCAATATCATCCCTATCTGCCACTGACACTTCAAGCATCATTGGATCTGCCAGATCATATGGCCTAAGTGGCAGAGCAGCTTCCACGGCAGCCTGGACATGTTGCAGAGCCTTCTCCTGTTCTGGACCCCACTCAAAACTGGTCACTCAATGAGTGGGCTGGAGTAACACACCCAAGTGAGGAATGTGTTGCCTCCAAAATCCAAATAGGTTCACTAGGTGTTGTACGTCTTTCTTGGTTGTAGGAGGAGCTAAATGCAGCAACTTATCCTTCACCTTAGAAGGAATATCCCCACACCACTGAATCCCTAGAAATTTTACTGAGGTAGAAGGTCCCTGAATTTTAGTCAGATTTATTTCCCATCCTCTGGGACACAAATGTGTTTCCAATAATTCCAGTGTGCTTGCTACTTCGTGCTCACTGGATCCAATCAGCATAATGTCATCAATGTAATGGACCAGTGTGATTTCTTGTGGAAGTGAAAACCAATTAAGATCTCTCTGAGGAAGATTATGACACAAAATCAGAGAGTTGATATACCCCTGAGGTAAGACAGTAAAGGTATATTACTGGCCTCGCCAGCTGAATGCAAATTACTTCTGGTGGGCCTTATGGACCGGAATGGAGAAAAAGGCATTTGCCAAGTCAATGGCTGCATATCAGGTACCAGGAGATGTGTTAATTTGCTCAAGCAATGAAACCACATCTGGTACAGTGGCTGCAATTGGAGTCACCACTTGGATAAGCTTACAATAATCTACTGTTATTCTCCAAGATCCATCTGTCTTCTGCATAGGCCAAATAGGAGAATTGAATAGGAATGTGGTGGGAATCATCACCCCTTCATCTTTCAAGTCCTTGATGGTGGCACTAATCTCTGCAATCCCTCCAGGAATGCAATAATGGTTTAGATTTACTATTTTTCTAGGTAGAGGCAGCTCTAATGGCTTCCATTTGGCCTTTCTCACTATAATAACCCTCACCCTACCAGTCAGTGAGCCAATGTGGGGGTTCTGCCAGCTGCTAAGTATGTCTACACCAATTATGCATTCTGGCACTGTGGAAATGACTACAGGATGAGTTCAGAGATCCATGAGACCCACTGTAAGTCAGACCTGGGCTAAAACTTCACTAATTACCTGACCTCCATAAGCCCCTATGTTAACTGGAAGAACACAATGACATTTTGGGTCCCCTGGAATCAACATCAGCTCAGAGCCAATGTCCATTAGCCCCTGATATGTCTGAACATTTCCCTGTTTCCAGTGAACACTAACCCTGGTAAAAGGCTGGAGATCTCCTTGGGGAAGGATGGGAGAAAGATTCACTGCATAAATTGTTGGTAAAGTAGTGAGGTCCTTCCTCAAGAGGACCCAGTCCCCCTTCATTCAAGGGGTTCTGGGTATGTAAACTAGCTCAAGTCTGGAAATTGTCTGAGGGGGCGTGATTCTCTGTTTTTATAATTCAAATCAATCTTTCATCCATTTGACTTGGAAGTTATCTGCTTATATAAATTAGGTAGGAATGCAGTAGGCTTCCTATCAGATTCACTTCTAGGAACACTGTGATTAATTAGCCAATGCCAGAGCTCTACATGAGTCAGACTATTCTGATTGCTGCTTTACCTCTGCTGTTCATTATGGTAACTGTGTCCACCTTTCCTTTGGCAGTTGAGTGCTGCCACTTGGCCCCTGCCACCTTGGGATCCAATTATTCCCATTGTATTTAAATTTCATAGTTGAGTGACTGCAATTCCCACTGTTAGAGTTGACATACAGAGAAGAGTAATTACAGGGCTCTTCAAAGATGCAGGTGCTGCCCTCACAAATCTATTTTTCAAAGAATTGGTCAAGGATATATCTTCTGGTCCCTCCCAGCTGTAATGAGTAGGTCTAAAGGGACTAATCCACTCCACCATCCCAGTCTCCCTAGGCCTTTGGATCCCTTTCTCTACATTAAACCAAGGGAGATCAGCCATCTCCAACTCACTCACAGTGGGCCATCTTTCAATCTATATTTCAGCTAACCAAGCAACTAAACTATTAGAACATTTCTTAACTCCCTCAGCTGCAACACTAAATGCAGAATCCCTACTTAGTGGGCCCAAATCAAAAAATTTAGCCTGATCCTACTCTATGTTCCTTCCACAATTATCCCATACCCTTAATATCCATTCCCATGCCTCTTCTCCAGATTTCTGCTTATATAAATTGGAAAACTCAAGCAGTTCTTTGCAAGTGTAGTGCAACTCCTCATGGGTCATACTCTTAACCTCACCTCTAGGGGCCCACAGGCACTTTAGTCTAGTTATAGGTGTAGAAACAAACAGGGGTATTAGGGTGGCTTCTGAGGAGAATCAATGTTATCTTCCCCAGCAACTGCCTCAGGGGAGGCCATCACTGTTGCCTGAGGTAGTGTAGGGTTTATCTCCTCAGACAAAGGTGGAAAGACTGATGGGAGCATGGGTTGGGGAGGGGATGTTGCCACTACTGGGAATGGGGAAGCTGTTTCTTCTGTCAAAAAAATTTAATCAGAGTTTATAAGCTCAGTGTTCCCAGCTTCATCAGGGTCCTCCCACACCCCATTCTGAGTTGCAAGATCCCATTCTTTTCTAATCAATGTCCTGACTTTAACAGTAGACACTTGGCAAGACAGTGCATGAACCTTTCATCGCAGGTCAGCCACTTGCATGATAAGAGCTTGTGTCTGTTTTTCCACAATTTCAGCTCTTTCTTTACAGAAAATAAGACTCTCACTTAAGGCAATCTTAGCAGATTTGAGGCTCAGTATCCACTTCTGAAACTGGGAGTTTGAATCCCTGAGTTCATCTTTTCTTTCATCATTTTGTCCAGTGAACTTAGGAGCAACCAACAAACTTCATTATGTTCCTTGGTTCTCCATACATAGTCAAAGGTATTATGTATAGGGTCACTAAACTTTTTGTCTCTCAATAGTTATGAATCAGGAGTGTCGAATGCATTTATTTTGCATAACTCTCTAAACAGTTCATGCCAAGGACTATCAGTGTTCTCCACACTATTAGAAGTAGAGTCCTTGGCATTTTTGGATCTAATCATATTAAGCAGCAACTCCAGAAACCCCAAAACCAATGAAAGAACTCCATCCTTAATATTCTGTTTCTCCAGAACCAGTCCTGGCACCAAAACCTGTATTAATCAAGGTTCTCTAGAGGGACAGAACTAATAGGTTATACATATATATATATATATAAAGGGAAGTTTATGAAGTAGTATTGACTCACATGATCACAAAGTCCTACAATAGACCATCTGCAAGCTTAGGAGCAAGGAAGCCAGTCCGAGTTTCAATGCTGAAGAACTTAAAGTCTGACGTTTGGATGTTTGAGGACAGGAAGCATCCAGCACAGGAGAAAGATGTAGGCTGGGTGGCTAAGCCAGTCTAGCCTTTTCATGTTTTTCTGCCTGCTTTGTATCCTGGCCACACTGGCAGCTGATTAGATGGTGCCCACCCAGATTAAGGGTGGGTGTGTCTTTCTCAGCCCACTGACTCAAATGTTAATCTCCTTTGACAACACACTCACAGACACACCTAGAATCAATACTTTGCATTCTTCAATGCAATCCAGGTGACACTCAGTATTAACCATCACAGATGCCTCATTTCACCTGAAATTTACTTAAAGGGCTTGCTTTGTAATGAAACTACAACCATTTACTCGTCCATCCAATTTATAAATATTTTTACTTACATTGTTTTCAGATTTGTCTTTATTATTTTTCTCATTTTAAATATAATTTCTTTACCAACTTTCTGCCATTTTATCTGATAATTTTAAAAATATTTTCCTGCAGAGGCTGAGTGTGGTGACTCATGCTTGTAATCCCAGCACTTTGGGAGGCTGAGTCGGGTGGATCACGAGGTCAGGAGATTGAGACCATCCTGGCTAACACGGTGAAACTGTGTCTCTACTAAAAATACAAAAAGTTAGCTGGGCATGGTGGTGGGTGCCTGTGGTCCCAGCTACTGGGGAGGCTGAGGCAGGAGAATAGTGGGAACCCAGGAGGTGGAACTTGCAGTGAGCTGAGATCATGCATTCCAGCCTGGTCGACAGAGCAAGACTCCATCTAAAAAAAAAAAAAAAGTAGTATTGTAGATGTCGTCAACTCATTATTTATTCTCCGTGTTCCTGACAAGACAGATTTTATAACTACAAGATCAAACAATCAAACAACAAACATAGAAACAAGTAAAACCAAGAATCATCAGAGTTTGGGAATATAACAACTGGAGGGTTTGGAGAACTCTGATGGTAGAATTTTTCAGCATGGGTCCAGTTGCATTTGATTTTACATGGACAGACAATTATACTTTAAATTCCATAATCCCTCTTCCTCCTTCCTTTTATACTCTCGCAGAAGAGGCACAGCAGTACCTCCTCCAATACGAATCAATACCTACACAATACAGGTGTCTTTCTAGGGTTTTTATTTGATTCTCATTCATTTAAATGTACACTTCTATTTTTCTATCCCTCACACAATTACGTTCTTTTTTATTAGTCTTATAAATTTGAGATTTTATCAGCATATGTGAACCATTTTTCATTTTTTATTCTCTCCTGTCATGGGCTTTCACGTGAAAAGCTCAGTGTGCTTCTTTCTATGTGGCCATAATATGATGATGATGATGATCATGACGGTTATGATCATGGTGGTGGTGGTAGAGATGATGATGGTGGTTGTGGTGATAATGACGGTGATAATGGAGATGATTGTGGTGGTGGTGATGATAGTGTTGATGATGATGGTGGTGATGATGGTGATGGTGGTGGTGGTGGTGATGGTGGTGATGATGATGGTGGTGATGATGGTGGTGGTGATGGGTGGTGGTGATGATGATGATGGTGATGGTGGTGGTGGTAGTGGTGGTGATGGTGATGATGGTGATGGTGGTGGTGGTGATGGTGGTGATGATGATGATGACAGTGATTGTGGTGAGGATGATAATGATAATTTCCATCGTTCTTTTCTTTCATCTTCTTCTGTGCTACTCATAGACAAATACTTTATTTTCTAGCTTTCACGCCCAATATGCGTACTCATAGTTTCCATCTCTTGATTATTTTACTGTGTTTAAATCAGTTCTCCTATTTGACCCATTAATTACTTTGAAAATATATTACACATCAATACTTTTAATTTACAAGACTTCATACTCTTTATTCAGTTTCATCACACTGTAGTTTTTGATAAGGATACATTGTAATTTAAAATCTATCTGTGAATACTGATTAGAAAAAAATATGATTTTTGTTGAATAAATATTTTTTCTGAGGTCAATTGTCCCATTCACTCACTTGCATTTTCTCTTTCATGCTCTAAATTTACCTGCTGCCTATTGATTCTGTGTTTCACATCAGTGACTGGATAGAGCGTGGTGAGGTTTTCATCTGTTTCCCATTGCTGCACAGGCCAATGGGATCAGTTCCATCACTGATCTGAAGGACTAGTAACATGATTCTTATATCTGTCAAGATAACTAATCAGATCCTGTTTTTCAGTACTGAGAACAGTAGGAATAAACTCACAATGAAGTATATTTACTTAGGCAGCATGAAGGTGATAAATTTTTTATTTCTCTGTGTACTTTAATATGCTGCAATCATTACAGCTATTGGCACAAATGAGTTTTTGTGACATGCACCTGAACCATATGAAATGACACTCAGTATATAAGACCAGCATATTTACAAAATGAGTACAAACACTCATATATAAGGCTGTTCCTGAAAGGGGATGTTGAAAAATACTGGAGGTCAGATGTGAACCTCATTCAAAAGATCATCCATAACTGAGCTTCCTCTGGTGAGGATTTTGAGACCAGAAGTTTATATCACTCTCTGACCTACCTTTTAGCATCCTCATACACTATTTGTATTGACTTTCTTTTGTCTACTTGGAATAACAAAATAAGGAGAAAACCCCTGTGTCCAGTATTTCCATTAATCTGAGTCTAATGTGGATAGTGGTGGGCAAGGCCTCTCCCTCAACGGGCATCTGGAACTGTGGACCCAAGCTGTGGACCCCAACGGTGACACCCAAATGGTGCCATCACAGACATCTTTATTTGTGTGTCATTGGAAGAGTGCTGAAAGGCCACTCCCATTTATCAATACTGTTTTCTCATGGACAGTGACTCGCAGAACAGCTGTGTTCTTTTTGTCCTTACTTTTTTGGTCTTGTTCATATTCTTTACAATGTCTCAATTTGCTTCATGCTCTATTTCTCTCTGGAGATTCCAACCTACATTAGAGACCTGCTGGATTTAATGGCTGGAATTTGTTTAGAAAACAGTCCTTTTAGCTTTACTTTCTGGGGTCAAATACAATATGCAATGAATCCTTATAAATAGGTGGAGGTGTGGGGCATATAGGCTTGGATGTTTCAGAGATAACCAGTGCATTATTTTCACAGTGATTTTCCATGGACATCTGCTGGTCCTTGCAGCTGTTGACTGCGGATTGCAGTTTCTCTGGATCTCATGGGTCAGCACCCTCTGTGCAGCAGCAAACTCAGACATCCTCAGGCTTGGATTTGCTCTATTCTAGTCTGTCTGTTGATTTGATAACATCTTTCTTCCTTATTAAAACCCTTGGAAATGCTTGGTTTGCTGGTTGTATACATTCTTATCTTCCAATAGTTGTATAATGGTCACGGAAAATATTTTCCCTGCTCTCTGAACTCTATGTAGAAAGAAAAGAGAAGCAAGCATGTTGGCTCAATCTATTATCTTGAAAAGAAAACATGTTTAGACAACTTTAAATTATTCTCAGTATAGAGGTAATTCACTGTTGCATTCACTTGGTAGTGACGTGATTATTCCTCTGAGATAATATTTGATTTCTGGGGAATGGATCAGGTTGTGAAATGCAAACGTGTACACTGAGATAAGAACTCAAAATAATGTGTTGTCAGAACGCTTAGTGTAAAAGGCAGAGTGGGGTGACCATGGAGAAGAGCAAGAGAGAGATTAGAAATGGAAGTGACATATAACACAGGATCCACAGAAGTGGAAATGGCAGAAAACCTTCCTGTGCTAAAAATACAGCAGCATCTTTTTGTTTAACAGTCAAAGCAGTTTTTTACTCCTGCTGTGAATTTTGGTGCTAGTTCATTTTATCCACTCAACAACTCCAGACAGCACCATGATGACCTCCTTGTCAATGTCCATAATCCCATCAACACCATAACCTCACAATTCCTTGGCCTCCTCCACCCAGTGACATTTGCTTCCAGTTTAATTCAGCTTCACCCTTCTTCAAGCTCACCCTTGACATTGGTATCACTACAACTATTTCATCATTAAAGTAAAAAAAGAAAGAAAGAAATGCTGTTCTTGTTCATACTTCACAATCTGTCACAATAAGCAGATTTTTGGCTGAAAGGAACTTCTAAAATAATTATGAAAAATACAATTACATATTTACTTTTCTAGATAAAATGACTGATATAAAACAGGCTATCAATGTTAATTTGTTTCTCTCTTTGCCTGTAATAAATCCAACAATCAATTGCTTTTTTCCTCCACAATCCAATTTGCACTCAGTCTGGGGTGCACCTTGTTTGATGGCGAGGTTGAAAAGGGAGCACTATGACAGTGGAGATAGGAGCTGAAGATCTCTTAAAGGCTCAACTCTGGCCTCAGCCACATTGTATTAGTGAAAATAAGGCCAGGCTCTACTTATCTTCAAGGACGGTGGAGTGAGACTTTACCTAACGGTGGGAAGAGTGGCAAAAAATTCCTGTCACCTTTATTTCATCACAAGGACCATACAATTGGACTGGACATAGTATGTATTAAATCCATCTCTAATATGTATATGAATAAAATAATAAATACACTAATCTCAGAATAGATACATTTTTACCTTCACTCTGTCAATGGAAAAAGTATTTATTTTTCAAGGTCTAGTTTACTGTCGCATTCTCTGGGAAGGTTTTTTTTTTCATCTATTAGAAATGATAACTTTCACTTAATTTTAATTTCATTATAACATTTTTTATAGCCAATATCCTACTTAAGATTTATATTCAATTTTTTCTTCATGAAATAGCAAGTTGCAAATGGAATATTTTATTAATAACTGTCTACAAGTGGCATTCACTGTATCTAACATACAAGCTCTTAATAAATAATTGCTGAATAGTTGATGTTAAATTGCAACATGAATTAAATATGATATTAAATATTTAACAAAAGGTTTGTTGATGGGTAGAATTCAGTTTAATATGTATTTTAACAATATATGTCTTTGTATTTATCTTTTTTGTGCTGTTGTTTTCTTTAAAAAAATCAGGTTCAGGGATACAAATGCAGGTTTGTTACATAAGTGAATTCATGTCATGGGGGTTTGTTGTACAGATTATTTCATTACTCAGGTATTAAGGCCAGTGCCAAATAATCATCTTTTCTGCTCCTCTGCCTCCTCCCACTCTCCACCCTCAAGTACATCCCAGTGTGTGTTGTTTCCTTCTTTGTCTTCATAAGTTTTCATGATTTAGCTCCCACTTACAAGTGAGAACATGTGGTATTTGGTTTCCTGTTCCAGCGTTAGTGTGCTAAGGATAATGGCCTCCAGCTCCATTTATGTTCCGGCAAAAGACATGATCTTGTTCTTTTTATGGCAAATAGAATTCCATGATGTGTATGTACCACATTTTTGTTATCCAATCTGTCGTTAATGGGCATTTATGTTGAGTCCATGTCTTGCTATTGTGAATAGTGCTGCCATAAACATACACGTGCATGTGTCTTTATGGTAGAATGATTTATAGTACTCTGGGCATATACCCAGTAGTGAGACAGCTGGGTCGAATGGTAGTTCTGCTTTTAGCTCTTTGAGAAACTACTGTACTGCTTTCCACAATGGTTAAACTAAATTATACTCTCACCAACAGTGTAGAGGTTTCCATTTTCTTCACAGCCCAGTCAGCACTGTTATTTTTCAACTTTTTAGATGTATAGTTGGCAAAATTTTTCTCCCATTCCATCCATTGTCTGTTTACTCTGTTGATAGTTTCTTTTGCTTTGCAGAAACTCTTAAGTTTAATCAGATCTCACTGTTGATGTTCGCTCTTGTTATTAATTGCTTTAGGTGTCTTTGTCATAAAATTTTGCTCATTCCTATGTCCAAGATGGTATTGCCTGGGTTGTCTTTTAGGATTTGTACAGTTTGGGGTTTTACATTAAAGTCTTTAATCCATCTTGAGTTGATTTCTGTATATGGTGTAAAGAAGGGGTTCTTATTTTACTCAAAGTAGAAAACTTGGAAAACATAAAAAGAAGAAAAAGATTTGTAATTGTATATCATTCAGATAATCACAGAGAACTATTGATGGATATACTGGCACTCTTTATGTACACTCCTGTTTTTTTAAGAACACACAACATCTCTTCACTGAAAATTTTGTATCCACTTCAAACATTTCAAAGTAAAAAAAATAACTCTAGTACGTTTTATCAATACAACTAAGAAAACAAAATCTACTGTAAGGAATATTTTGTGGCCAGAGTATTTAATCTGAAGTACTCATTCTGCTATTAGAAAATAATTACATTTTGATGTCTCCAGCTGTTTTTCCCATGTTCTATCAGAAAATATTTTATTTGTAAAATTATAACTCAAAATATACCTCAAATTATTAGCATGAAATTTTCTAAAATTATAAAATTAACTGAATGTTTTTATACAATATAATTTTCTGTAAAGATCTGCTATGTTACTTTTAATATTTCACTATTTTATATAATGTTGAAATGAATATTGTTTAGTTAAAATTGCCTGCTCACTAAAGGTTATTATTATTATTATTGAATGGATTACGTGAAATGGGATGGCTGAGAAAAACACAAACCCTATATTGACAATATATGAATTTTAAAAAGAAATGCTTATTTGTTTTTACAAATAGATATTTCTCTGTGACATTACTACAATAGTAAATTTTTAATAATGTATCTTCTAATGTTTTGCTTTGTGGTACATTTACATCAGTGTCCATATGTCACTTTTCATAAATGCTTATGATTTGCTTTAAAATTAACAAGATTTAGCTAGCTTTTTTACTTCAATGTGATGAGCCATAGCTTACAAGTCAGCAATCAGTAAAACTATAAAATACAGGAAATGCTCAATGATTTTAAATTAATAACTTGAGTCATATTATGAGCAAAAATGTTGATGATCTTGTAGTATCTTAGGTGAAGTAACATAATTGATTTTGACCATGATATCAGAATAAGGAAAAAAAAAACAACTTTAAACTACTTTACCTATTCAAAAATAATTGATTGATCACAATGTAAACCATATAACCTTCGGTGTAATATTGTTCGCTATATGTTATTCAAAATTATGTTTGTGAAATTCATCCTTATTTTGCCTTTGTAATTTATTCATTATCTTTGCCACGTACCATGTGGTTTGCTGCACCTATCAACCCTTCATCTAGGTATTAAGTCTCATATGCATTAGGTATACGTCCTAATGCTCTCCCTGCCCTCGCCCACCACCCTCCCATAGGCCCCGGTGTGTGTTGTTCCCCTCCCTGTGTCCATGTGCTTTCATTGTACATGGATGCAGTTTTGTAGGTACTTAGCAAAGAATGAAATATTTACATTAAAGGCTATGTTCATTGTCAGGAGATAATAAAAAATAGTTTTATACAGTTCCTGTACAATTTACATTCCAACCAGCAATCTATAGGCATCCCATTGATTCATATTGTCACAAACTGTTGATATCACTGGTCTTTATAATATTAGCCATTTTGCATACATTGTATTCAGGATTTAATTTGCAATTTTCTGACAAAAACAATGACTTTTGTGATTTTTTTCTATTACGTTTTTTACAAAATTTTGTATTATTGTATTACTAGTATTTGTATTTTTGTACTTTTGTATTATTGTTCACACCATTTGTATTTATGATAATTTCATAAGGTCTGAGGCTAACACCAATAATGTTTTGAGCTTTTTTTTTTTTTTCGAGAGAGAGAGAGAGAGAGTCTTGCTCTGTTGCCCAGGCTGGAAAGCAGTGGTGCAATCTCGGCTCACTGCAAGCTCGCTTCCTGGGCTCAAGGGATTTGCCAGGCTCAAACAATTTGCCAGGCTCAAGCTATTTGCCCGCCTCAGCCTCCCAAGTAGCTGGGACTACAAGTGTGTGCCACTGTGCCAGCTAATTTTTCTACTATTTGTAGAGATGGAGTTTCATCATGTCGCCCAGTCTTATCTTTAACTCTGAGCTCAGACGATCTGCCCACCTCAGACTCCCAAAGTGCTGGGATTGTAGGCATAAGCCATCACACCCGGTCAACTTTTGTAATTTTTATAAAGTGACTATGCAATTAGTTGGCCCATAATTTGGGAGCATTCCCTGTTTTTCCTCTCATTGATTTGTTGTTCGTGACATATTCTGGATACATGGTGGGCATATGATTTCTTTGTTAGATATATGTACACAAAATCACTTACCCCATTCATCTTAATTTTAAATTTTTCAATGGTGAATTCTTACGATGAGAAGATCTTGTTGGAATGTGGTCCACTTTGCAGTCTAGTCTTTTTAAAATTATATTTAGGTATTTTTGTAGCCTTTGAAGAAATATTTTTCTACTCGAAGCTCAGTAAGATCAACTGTGTTGTCTCCTCAAAGCTTTATTTTGCTTCTCATATTTACATATATAATCAGCCACGTATACATTTTTGGGTACAAGGTAAGGTAGGGTTACTCACTTTCCTATGAATATTCAAAAGGGAATATATCTTTCCCATTGTTCTGAGTGCAGATTTGTGAAAGTGAATCACAATATATGCCCAGGAGTCAAAAGAGCATGTATGCTTTGAACTTTCACAGTGCTTCAGATGTAGAGTGAAAATTATAAACGCTTCTTGTTAAGTCACTGCATCTGAAGTCACTGTTGTCAAAACTAACTCTTTCCAACATTTTGGGTTTGTTTACAGATTCTTTACGATGTTTAGTTGGTTTGATTGTCTATTTTGGTGCCTGTCTTCAGTGTCAGTTACTATAACTTTATAATGAGGGTTGGTGTTTAATAATGTTGTCTTTCCACTTCATTCTGCTTCATGATTGTCTTCCCTTGGTACAGTTGGATGTTTGCCCCTTAAGTATCTCCTGTTGAAACATGATCCCCATGTTGGACATGGGGCCTGGTGGGAGGTGTTTGGGTCATGGGGGTGAATCCTTCTTGAATGGCTTGGTGCCTTCCCCACGATAATGTGCAAGTTCTCTGTTAGTTAGAGCTAGAGTTCATTGTTTAAAAGAGCCTGGTACCTCCTCCCCTCCCTGTTTTGCTCCCCTTCTTTCCAAGTGATACACGGGTTCCATTTTTGCCATCTGCTGTGATTGTGACCTTCCTGAGGCCCTCACCAGAAACAGATCCCAGCACTGTGTTTCTTGTATAGCCCACAGAAGCATAAGTCAAAATAAATATCTTTTCTTTATAAATTATCCAACCTCAGGTGTTGCTTTATAGCAATTTAAAAAAAAGAAAAATTAATGCATCACTATTCTTGAGTCTTTGCATTTCCATATAACTTTTAGAAATAATTTGTGAATTTTTTACAAAAGAACCTGTTAAGTATTTTGATGGCGATTACATTGAATATTTAATCAATAAGGGGATAATTGACATATTTAAAATATGGATGTTAGCCGGGAGTGGTGGCTCACTCATGCAATCCCAGCATTTTGGGAGGCCAAGGCAGGTGGATCACCTGAGGTCAGGAGTTCAAGACTAGCCTGGACAACATGGTGAAACCCCATCTCTACTAAAAATACAAAAATTAGCCGAGCGTGGTGGTGTGTGGCTGTAGTCCCAGCTACTCGGGAAACTGAGGCAGGAGAATCACTTGAACCCGGGAGGCAGAGGTTGCAGTGAGCTGAAATCACACCATTGCACTCCAGCCTGGGCAACAAGAGCGAAATTCTCTCTCAAATAAATAAATAAAATTTGGATATTTACAATTATAAACATGTTACATCCTTCTATTTCTTTAGAAATTAAAAAATTCTCTTACTAATATTTTATTGTTTTCTCTGAATGGTCTCAGATAATTTTGCAGATTATTATCACATATATATAATTTTCTATTTGCTATCCTATTCCAGAAGTAATTTATTTTTGTTAATCGTGAGCAAGCACTTCATGTGTGAATTACCTTAATCCATTTTCTCTGTAAGTTGCTCAATTTAGGTTTCAGATGTACTCATGTCATCCTTTGAGTTCCCAGCTGAAATCCTGGGGCCTCTTATCTTTGGCAGGTCCTACACCCTACCCCCCTAAGCCTGCTGAAAGTTCTGCTCGCCTTATTATCTCAAATGCAAATCAGCCATTATCTAGAAAGGAAAACAGCCAAGTATCAGACTCCCCCTCACTACTTCCTCTTCTTTCATATGACCAAATGATTGGTCTACAACTTCTCACTGCTCAATCTCTAGCCAAAGTTATTATGCAGCTATATTTATACTTTGCCCTGCTTTTTACCAAAGACTTGAAAATTTTAAAGTATTTTCAGATAACGAATATCATATTTTGATAATTAAATTATTGTTTATTTTTAATTATATTATTTTTATCATCATTATTTCCACGCCTCCACCTTCTCGCTGATCATATATTTTAAGGAGCTTCTTTATTTTCATCACTGAAATTATAATCATCTTCTGTTATAATCTTCATGTTGAATGCATAGGCTATCTTGACTGGTACTGTTGGTATTCACAATACACCTGACACAAAATACGTGGGATTTTTCACCCACACCAGCCAATCCCTCCCCTTTCCAAATTCTAAATGGGCGTCCCAAAATTGAATTCAATTCTGACACCAACTACGAAGACTTAGCATAGACATCACAGGTTAAAGGCTCAGTCCCATAAAACTTTCCTCACTCCAGATGCCAGGTTCAAGTACGGGTGCCGAGGGTGCCTACCCTTCTGCCTGATACGGGTACAAAGTCAAGGATCTGCACGACCTTCTCCTCAGGTTCCATAATTTGCTAGAAGAGAATTCAGGGCAACACTTTACTTACTACTACTGGTTTATTCTGAAGGATATCATAAAGGACACAGATGAGCACACAGAAGAAGAGGTACGCAGGATGTGATCCAGAAGAGCTCCGAGCAACAGGAGTTTCTTATCCCGTGGAGTGCATGCATTCGCCAACCCGGAAGCTCACCAAATCCTATAATTTAGAGAATTTTATGAAGGTAAATATGATTTATTATCATTGGCCATTCGTGACTGACTCAATTTTCAGCCTCCTCCTCTCCCTAAAGATCTAGTGAGGAGGCTAAAACTTCCTACCGTCTAGTCATGCCTTGGTCTGTCTGGAGAACTGCCTCTGTCCTGACGCTCTCCAGATGCTCTGGCTGTTAGTCATCTATTAGCATATAAAAGAAAGTCCTGTCACTTCAGGGAGTCCAAGGTCTTAGCAACTATTGTGTTAGTAACTGGGAAGTAAGCCCAAAAATTATAACAAAAGAGGTTCCCATCATCCCCTATCACTCAGAAAATTACAAGGGTTTTATTTAGAAACTTGTGCCAGGAAACAGGAAGGAAGATCAAATATATATTTATTATTATATAAAAATTACATCATGTCAGCGAGAAAGTCTTTTATTTGTTATTGAATGTTGAGCATAAGAATGATATCAACAACCAGATAAATCTTATGTTTATAGAAACAATCCTACTTAACATTTCTTTGAATTTATTTCGTGGGTCTAGATTTCTATGGAAGAGGTTAATTATTAAAGTTTCAAAATGAGGATGTGACATGGGTCAATTTATTAATATGTCATATCTGACAACTTTATCTTCTAACATAGCTAAGAAAACATACTTTAGCGAACTTTATCATTTGTACAAAAGCATTTGGAAGAGCTAACTAAAAGTACTTATACTCATGCCTCCAGTGGTTCGGATTTAGTAATGTAGTTGGACTCATATATTCCTCATATGTATGTGTTGCATACTTGCTGTAATTGGGTTCATATGTTGCATTTTTTGCCAGTAAAATAGTTAATTCTGATACTTGCTCTGATGATCATAATTTAATAAATACTGCTTTAAAGTGAAAAGGAGTCATAATACTGTTAAAAGAGAATGTGTGTTTTGCGTTTTCAGAGGCAATATAAATGTGGTTTTACAAACAATTCTAACCTTTTCCTTTGCTCAACAGAACTCATCACTCTTGTCAAATTCTTCCCATCAATTGTGCATTTTTAATAAGGATAATGGAGATATCAAATATGTCATCTCCATAGTGAACAACTAATACATGTCTTGGCATGAAAGTTCTTTTCAAACCATAAGAAAAAGTAGTAGTGTTTACCTTTATTAATAATTCACAACATATTGACACTAATAATACATGGAATATTTAAAATACAAAATATGTAACAATACTTTAAACTTGGATTCTTGAATACACTTGATTGTTGTACATTTAAAATAATTATGGACAAGTGTTATTTGTCTACTTGTATTTTTAATATAAAAGATTTTGCCCACCCACAATATTTTATTGAACCATTTATTTTTGCAGTTTCATCAATCAATCATTTTAAGATAGGGAAGGTAAAGAATTTTGGAGTTTTTCTTTTTTTCTCATTATGATCTCACTTTCTCTTGACAAAATAAACCCACACAGTACTGTGTATTGTCATTGCTCAGGTCATCTATGAATTAATTAAACTAAAATAACATGGGATTATTAATGTTTACCTATCCTATAGCTCTTATGATAGTTTTGTGACATGAATTTTAAATTATTTTTTATTTCTTGAAGTCTCATGATTGCTGCTGCCTTCTAAATTATCAACATGCATTTATTTTTGTTTGAAGTCAAAAAGTTACAATGAATCTTTTCTATTAATTTAGAAGCAAATTATAAGCAATTATGAGCGCAACATATGCACCTTGTCATAAATGCATCACTAAGCAATTAACATTGGAAAATATATGACAGAAAGTTGACTATTAAAACCACTGAGAAACATCTATTTGTCAAAAATGTAAGCACTCCCTGTCTCCCTATTTGAGTGTCTGAGTGTATGTGTGTGTTATTAATGTAGTCTTTATCAGCCATCCCACTCCTCATTATTTATCTTCCCCCAAAAAGTCAAAGTACACGCAGTTTTACATAAAAGTTATATCATCCAATATTGAGAATAATTATAGAAATATGAATTTTAATATAAAAATCATAAGATATAAAACTATGAATTCCATTAAAATTATGTCAAATAAAAACATTCATCAGAAGGAAACAGGAAGTGTTAAAAGAAAAAATAAGAACATTCCATCTTTTTGGAATTTGAGGAAATTTTATATTTATAATTTGACATAATTTTATTGGAATTTTATAATGGATATTTTTAAGTGTTAACATACCACACATTTCACAAGGAGCTAAAGACAAAAAAAAAATTTTAATAATTTTCTAAGAAATCACTGACTACTACAGACTAAGCTGAGGCATTGACTTTGGCACCAAATATTAGTTATGGTAAGATTTTAGGTTTCTCAGCTGTTGTTAGTGAAATGTTTTAGAATTTCATGTGAAAACAAAATTTGAAGTGCAAATATGCCATGTATGTTGTTTTTAGAAAAAAGTTGTTGAGATGTAAATAAGAGGAATATTTAATGAAACTATAAGTATGATTTTCTCCAAATGGTAGATTATGTATGACTTTTATTTTCTTCTTTGTATTCATCTTTTTTTCAAATTTTGTATTATATCAGTAGTATACATTTCTATCATATTTACAACATAATATATTTCTATTATATTTGTGACAAAAATATATGTTGTTAAAATAAATATTAAAATTATATCTTCTAAATTTTTCAGTTTCCTACAAAGCAAAACAGTCTTACCATACAATCTAGCAATTGTATGCCCAGAGACTTTTTCTTAGGATTTGAAACTTATATCCACAAACATCTAAAATATATGATCTCACTCTCTCTTGACTAAACAAACCCAGACAATATTGTGTATTGTCATTACTCAGGTCATCTATGAATTGATTAAACTAAAATAACATGGGATTATTAATGTTTACCTATCATATAGCTCTTATGATACTTTTGTGATATTAATTTTAAATTATTTTTTATTTCTTGAAGTCTCATGATTGCTGCTGCCTTCTAAATTATCAACATGTATTTATTTTTGTTTGAAGTCAAAAAGTTACAGTGAATCTTTTCTATTAATTTAGAAGCAAATTACAAGCAATTATGAGTGCAACATATGCACATTGTCATAAATCCATCACTAAGCAATTAGCAAAGAAATCTAAATGCAAATGTTTATAGGAACTTTATTCCTGATCATCAAAAACTAAAAGCACTCAGCACATCTTTTAAAGGTAAACAGGTAAACAAACTATGATATGACATATAGTACTGTATTATATTATTCAGTGATGATAAGAAGAACTATCCAACTACAAAAAGTTGCAGCTGAAACTTAAATGCGTATTACTCAGTTAAAGAAGCAAGTCTGAGAGGCTACAAACACCATGATTTCACTTATTTGACAGATTAGTGGCTGCCTAGAATTGGGGTTGAAGGGAGTTGAATAGGTGAAAGACAGGTAATTTTTTAAGGAGATGAATTGTCTGATACTGTAATGATGAAACTAAGATACTGAGTATTGGTCAAAAACCCATAGAACCTTACAGGACAAAGATTAACCTTAATGTACACACATTTTTTAAAAGTCAGTTTGGAAGTTGGGGATCCTGGGATGGAATACAGAATGTTCCAATATCACTTAAACATATTACAAATGTGTGAAACAATCTCACCGAAGCAAGCAAAGGGAGGTGCCGAGCTAAGTATCTTTGGAAATTGAGGGAGTCTGTAAGACTAATGGCAAAGGAAATTGTACATAGCCCTCTACTATAGTTGATAAAATTGTTTCACACAGGGAACAGGTTGACAATTCTGAACCCAGTAGAAATGTACACAACTAAGTGAATGGGTGGCAGACGATGGGAGTCAGGTTTATATAGTTGGAGTAACAGGTTATAGGTAAGCAAGGAATGATCCGTGTGGTAGTGGACCAGAGTTGAAGACATTTCTATGAACTTATGTTTAGCTTAATATAGATATGGATGGTTCCAGATAGAACGTTTTGTAGGTATGTGTATATCTATGTAGATTAGTATACATACATTTTGCTCTGTCTGCTGAGAGGTCCTAGAAGCAAGGAAACAAAGTAGCAACATCCAGCCTGCAGATTTGGTTTCTATACCATTCTTCAATAAAAGGAAGCAGGTGTCCTTGGAGAAATGGCTACTGCTAGGATTGGGGCAAAAAATATACAAGATGAGCCTGCAACATCTTGTTTGGCCAGAAAATAAGAAGTGATACAAAAAAATCACAATGATGGAGATACATATCAAAGGGAGAGAGAAGCCAATTTCAATGGGGCATGACACACTCCTGTGCAGAAAAATTGAAAATGTTTTATGTAGATGCACTACCTCAAGCAGGTAGAGCAAAACTTCACTTGCTAAATGTGCTACAGGTAGGGTCTTCTTCCCACAAAGTACAGAGTATTTACATTTAGCTTGTAATCCTCCAAGGAGGGAGGGAAAATATTTCAGCAGAGAAACCTGAAAAAAACTGCCTCAAACAGGTGATCTAAACGAATATCAGCAATGTTAAGTCATATCATTAGTATGTATCCTTGATACAATGCAATGGAAATGTTACTTCTCTGTGATCTTCCTCCCAAAACCCCAGCCCCATTATGAGACAAATATCAGATAAATCCAAATAGAGGGGAATTCTACAAAACAGCTGCCAGAAATCCTCAATATCATCAAGGGCATCAAAAATGAGAGGGTCTGAGAAACTCACAACCAAGGGGAGCCCAAAAACCACGTCTGCTGAGTCGAATGTGGTATGGTGTGTGGGATGCTAGAGCAGAAACGGGATATTAGAGAACAACTAGTGTGAGCTGAATACAGTGTGGGCTTTATTTAATGGTGCATCATCAATATTGGTTCTTAGTTATAACAAATGTACCCTACTAATGTATAATTTTGATACCAGGGGAAATGCATGTTGGTTATATTGGAATTCTCTGTACCAACTTCAAAATATTTTTGTTAATCTATTTTTTTTTTCTTTTGAGATGAAGTCTTACTCTGTCACCCAGGCTGGAGTTACATTGGCACGATTTCGGCTCACTGCAATCTCTACCTCCCAGGTTCAGCTTCAAGTGATTCTCCTACCTCAGTCTTCTGAGTAGCTGGGATTACAGGCATACACTATCGCACAAAACTAATTTTTGTATTTTTAGTAGAGATGGGGTTTCACCATGTTGGCCAGGTGGGTCTTGAACTCCTGACTTCAGGTGATCCATCCACCTCGGTCTCCCAAAGTACTGGGATTACAGCCGTGAGCCACAGCACCCGGCCTAATCTAAAATTTTTAAATCAAATTTTTATTTCAAAAAACATGTATTCCCATCAACAAAGTATTCCCATCAACAAAGTTGCTTTCAAAACAACTTTTAAGCCTCTGTTTAAGTCATACTTAAATGTCAGTAATTTAAAATATCAAATATTTAGCAATTATTTATTAAGGACTAATAAAAACAAGACTGGAAAAGGCACCTAGTGAAAATATATGAACAACATACAGTCTTTTTATCAACTTGCCTGCATTCCAGTGAAGATAAAGAATGAATATATTATTCAAGTACAACGCTGAGCCTGAAGAGCATTATAATTTAATTAAAATGAAAAGAAAGCCATTATCTGATAGATGAATTAAAAAGCCTTCTCAGAGAATGGATAATTAAAATACATATTGAAGTATTAGTGTTCTTTCAAGTGGCAAACTGTGAAAGAAATGTGTTCTTGGTTGGGATAAGAGCAACGCATTCTTTCATTCAGTCACTGTTTCAAAAAGTATTTACTACACATGTAAGTCTAGATGCAGCTAAGTAGACTCTGGTGGATGCGTTTGACGACTACTCCAACCCAGAAGTAGAGACCACTTCCACTCTGCTGGAATCTAGGTTGACTCTGGGACTGTTTTGACTGGAAAAACGCAGTGAGGGTGGTGGAAAGTAACTCCTGAGGCAGAGCCTTTCAGAAATCGGCAAGTCCCATTCTCATTTCTCAAAATGCTCCCTTTTGGAACCCAGTCACAAAATTAGAAGCTTAAGCCACGTGGCTTGTTCAAGTGGAGGAAAATCACAGGGCAGCAGCCTAAGCTGGGCTCTCTCAGGGCAGAGCCTGCACCTACTGCTGCGCCTTCCCCGGGTGCTGTGATCCAGCGGCCACCTGCAGCCCGCACCTGCTACTCCCGCGGAAAGAGAACCTGGGAATGCTGGGAATAGCTGTGTGCATTTTTACATGGAAAGAATGTAAATAACCTATAGTCAGTCAGCCCACAGAATTGTGAGATCTTAACTGTTTTAAGCAATTAAGGTTGGGGTCTTTGGTTGTTCAGCAACATGTGATTGAAACAGAAACTGGCATTGTACAGTTGGCTTTGGGGCCAGGCATCAGTCTCAGGCTGTTTGTGAAGGCTAGAAAGACAGTGAGAAATTTGCCACAAAGTTAGTATTTGAGCCTATGAGAAGAAATTCCAATTTAGATACTGTGTAACTGATAAGTAAACATTACTTGTAGTAGGATGAAGTGACAAAATGTTTGAAATGACCCTGTGGATCTGAGTAAAATTTCCAATTGGAGCATTGAAAGGGCCAATGCGAGTACAAAAAATTAGCCAGGCGTGGTGGCGGGTGCCCTGTAATCCCAGCTACTGCCGGGGCTGAGGCAGGAGAATCACTTGAACCGGGAAGGCGGAGGTTGCAGTGAGCCGAGATCGCGCCACTGCCCTCCAACCTGGGCAACAGAATGAGACTCCGTCTCAAAAGAAAAAAAAAGGAAAAGAAAGTGCCGATGTACTTACTTGAACCGAGTATGGAAAATTACAGGACCACTCCCACAAAAATTCTTAAAAGCAGCGTCTTTTTTATTTTTTTCAGTATGCACTTTCATTAATTGTTTAATTTATAGGTAATAATTATATGCATTTGTGAGGTATAATGTGATATTTGATACATGTATACATCATGTAATAATCAAGGCAGAGTAATGAACAAATCTATAGCCTCATGTAATTATTATTTCTTTATGGTAAAAAGATTCAAAATCTTGTCTTCTAGCTCTTTTGAAATACACAACAAATAATTGTTAACCATAGTCACTCTACTGAGCAATAGCATACCATATCTTATTCCTCCTTCCTCCCACGTGACTGCAACTTTGCACCTGTTGACCATCCTCTCCTTAACTCACAGGTGTGGAAGCTGGAAGTCCAAGGTCAAGGTGCTGGCAGCTTTGGTTTCTTCTGAGGTCTCTCTTCCTGGTTCGCAGACTGTGCCTCCTGGCTGTGTCCTCATGAGACCGTTCTGCATGTGCAGCCCTGGTGTGTTTTTCTTTTTTCTTATAAAGACATACTGGGCCGGGTGCGGCGGCTCACGCCTATAATCCCAGCATTTTGGGAGGCAGAGGTGGGTGAATCACCTGAGGTCAGGAGTTTAAGAACAGCCTGGCCAACATGGTGAAACCCCGTCTCTACTAAAAATACAAAAATACAAAAATTAGCAGGGCATGTTGGCAGGCGTCTGTAGTCCCAGCTACTCAGGAGGCTGAGGCACGAGAATTGCTCGAACCCGGGAGGCAGAGATTGCAGTCCAGGATGGGCGATAGAGCAAGACTGCATCAGAAGAAGAAGAAGAAGAAGGAGAAGGAGAAGGAAAAGGAGAAGGAGAAGGAGAAGGAGAAGAGGAAGAAAAGAAGAAGAGGAAGAAAAGAAGAAGAAGAAGAAGAAGAAGAAGAAGAAGAAGAAGAAGAAGAAGAAGAAGAAGAAGAAGAAGAAGGAGGAGGAGGAGGAGGAGGAGGAGGAGGAGGAGGAGGAGGAGAAGGAGAAGGAGAAGGAGAAGGAGAAGGAGAAGGAGAAGGAGAAGGAGAAGGAGAAGGAGAAGGAGAAGGAGAGGAAGAGGGAGAAGGAGAAGGAGAAGGAGAAGGAGAAGAAGACATATTAGACTAAAGACCCATCCTAAGGGCTTCAGTTTAATATAATCGCATCTTTGAAAGCCCTTTCTCCGAATGCAGTCACATTCTGATATACTGAGGTTAGGACCTCTATATATGAATCTGGGGGCAACACAATTCAGCCCATAACACCTCCTTTTTGAGCAGGGGTTTCTGTTGTGGTGATCTGCTTCCTGGAATCACGTTTTATGTTGGAAAGAAAGGTTGTTTAAGCAGATAGATTTCTGTGTCTGCAAAAAACGCATATGCAAAGAACTTCATCTGCAATTGGACCTAATTTATAGGATAAAAGAAAAAAATCTATTTCTCTTCTCACAACACTTCTGACACCAAATGTGTGTGTGGAGGAGTTTTTGCTTTGTTTTTTTTTTCATTTTGTTTTTCCCAACAAATAACAAATTCTCCAACTGTCTGTGGACACCAACTGGTTGTCCTACAATGACACTGACTACCAAGAGCTAACACAGACTCCACAGGCTAGCGGCCCAGGCCCACAAGGCGGCCTCTGTTTCTCACACCAATTGTACATAGTGGGTTCCCAGGGTTACCCACACTTCTGTATAACTTGGCTACAAATCGGGGATTTTCACAACCCTTCCTCAGGTTCAGTGATTTGCTCAATGGCTTACAGAACTCAGGTAAACAGTTTATTTACTATTTCCAGGGTAATATAGAGGAAATGATGGGGAACACAGATGGATAGTCAGAAGAAGGGGTACCTGGGGTAGGTAGGGAAGGATCCCAAGCAAAGGAGCCTCTGTCCCTGTGGAGTTCAGATACATCATCCTCCCAGCAGATGGATGCATTCATCAGCCCAGAAACTCTCCAAATGCCATAATCTGGGAACTTTTAAGGAGGTTCCATTATGTAGGAAGGATTGATTAGACTATTTGCTATTAGTAATTAGTTCAATCTCAAGCCCCTCTATGAAGGTCTTGCATGAGACTGAAACTTCCAATTCTCTAATCATGCCTTGGTCTTTCTTGTGACCCTCTTGAGGCTATCTTAGGGCCATAGATGCCAGTCATCTTATTAACATTTAAAAAGGGAATCTCGGTATTCTGGAGATTCCAAGGATCTTAGCAGCTCTTATGTCGGGAACTGGGGGCCAAGATCAAATATTATAACAAAAGATGCTCCTATCACTCCTATTAATCAGGCAATTAACAAATGTTTTAGGAGCTCTGTGTCATGAAATAGGGAAGAGAAAACTATTCATATACATACATACACACACATGTGTGTGTATACTTAAACGCATATATGCCTGTGTGTATGTGGGTATGTGTGTGTTTCTTATTATGTCACAGATGATGAAATCTTGGACCTTAAACCTGAGCATGATACCACATAGGAGGAGATTTCAGAGGGTTTAAAAGTGGTGAATGTACTTTGCATGTGGGAGGAATGTAAATAATTGTGATCAGTGACTGACTCTGGGGACTAAAGATACCTGCAATAAATTGCCACTGCTCCTCTTGAAAGGGGAGCCTATTTCTACTCCCCTTCCATCTTCCTGTGACCTTCTGTGACCCAGATAATGAGACATAAGTGGTCCCATGTGTCTTCTGTGACATCTGCCTATGGTGCTATGAAGGCTCCCATTAGGAACCAAGCGTCAGTGGTGACACAGGCCTAAGTCACACTGAGGTGCCATGGGGTGGAGGATAGGTGCCTCAGCTGATAAACCTGGCTGAGTCCTCGCTAGAAGCCAGAGTCAGCTGGACACCATATGATTGGCCATCTTGAATGTTTCCAGTCAAGTCAAGCCTTCAGGTGACTGCAGCTCCAGCCAATGCCAAAGGGAGCAGAAGAACTAACTACTTGAGGCTGGCCAACCCACATGACTGGGGAAGATCATCACGGCAGGTTTCAGCCTCCATGTCTTGAGATAGTTCATTACACAGCAGTAAAAAATTGAAACTGTCCCCATACACATGATCATATATTGTGGAAATTTTAAAAATAAAATAATTATTTTAGAACTGTTTGCAGGCTACGAAATAATAAAGAGGTTTTTAGATACGGAAAAATATGTGTTTGATTTTATATAAAACATACTGAATTTAAAGTGGAAATAAAGATTCCAGTTTCGGACATGTTAAATTTGGCATAATTATTACATCTCCAAATGGTATTGAATTAATTTAATTTGATGTTTAATTTTATCAGTAGAGGAGTTCCAATGGCAGATAAAAATTTTGGAAACATTTGTCTATAGAAGGTATTTAAAGTCACATGATAAATACCTATCAGATTGAGTGAGAATTCTGAGAAGAACAGTAGATAGAAGCCCAGGGCATAAGAAAGGAATTTAGAAGGAGGAATGCCTAGGTGTCCTGAGAATCTGGAACCACGAATACATAGTGTAAGGAGCACAGTGCTGTACGTCTGGCACAGTACAGGCGAGGTACAACATATATTCATTTACCTCAAACTACCATAAGTTTAGCAGATTCAACAAGTCCTACAAAATAAGAAACATGTGTTACTGCAAGGGAACAAGTGATACAGGAGAAGAATGGCAGGAGAGAAAATGTTTTCCTGTGGCAAAAGGAGATCAATACAGACAGGAAGTGGTATTGAGGAGAGGCGAGAAGAATCTCTATGGGATGATAAGTGTAAGGTCCACTAATTGACTGTGATGGTGCACCTTCATGCTTTGCACAACTTTCCTATCTCAATGTCTTTCCAAGAAAGAGATGAAAGTTTGTGTTTGTGCATGATAATATGATATATGACATGGTATGATATGCTATGATATGGTAAAAGTCAGATTTTAAAACTAAACACTACAAAACTAGGTCTACTCTCTTTAATTTCTGATGAGAAATGGAATCTTTAATTGAAAATAAGGGGAGCGTGTTATACTTTATCATATCAGCACACACAAACATGTAACATTTGATCTCTTTCTTGGAAGGATGTTGCAGTATACAAGTTGGGCAAACTGTGAATGGGACACATGATAGTTGGTTAGACTCACCTGACAATTATTGACAACAGAGATTCTAGTTCACTTACATGAGGTCTCTATAACATTCACACTCATGGAAACAGAGAATGTAAACCCTGACTGTAGTTGCCAGGGACTGGGGGCTGGGGGAACCAGGGAGCTGCTCAGCGAGTCTCAAGGTTCAGTTTCGCTAGGTGAATACATTTTAGAGACTTGCTAACAGCACAGTGCCTGTAGTTAACAACATGATATTGTATACTTCAAAAATGATGCAAGGCAACTTTGGAAGCATGGGGGACTTGCATGTGTCTGCCTTCTTGATCACGAAAATTGTATCATAAATGTCTGCATATGTACAAATTCATCAAATTGCACGCATTCAATATGTGAAGTTCTTTCTATATCAATTATACTTCAAGAAACTGTTAAAAATAAATAAAGCTCACAGTATTTTCAAAAAAGTCCAATTATTCCTTACTGAGAGAAAAATGAAAAGTTATGTCAACTATCAAGAATTCAAACTCACTTTCACAATTCTAGAATCTTTGCCACCATGCCTTATCTTTTCAACCTCACCCTCACATCCATCACTTCTATGCAGACTAAAGCAAACTTCCTGCTCTCTCCTTTACATTATCCACTCCAGGGTTTTCATCTTTTCTCTAAGTCCCTCTCCTCCAAATCACTTCTGTTAAAACCCTGAACACTCTTGAGGCCCATATCAAATTCCATTTTCTGCTCAAACAGCCTCAAAATAACTGAATAAATTATGCTTTTTCTCTGCAACTAACTGTGGCTCTTAAATATATTATCTTATATATGTAAAAAGAGAAATTCTAGTAGAGAAAAGAATTCCAATTATGATATGAAAAACAAAGAAAATACCGGGAACATACTTTAGACATGTGAACTGACATAATGAAAACACTAAAATTCGATTGTGGGATCTCTTAGTTCCTTGAATGAATAAAATAGTCCAATGTGGCTGAGCAGGAGGGAGAGTGTGAAATCATCAGACCAGCATAAAGAGAGGAATGGGTCCACACGTTCACATGATTGCATGCCACCATGAAAAGCTGAGGCTTCAACTTAAGGTCAATGTGAAATCATTGAAGAATTTTAAGAGTGTAAGTTGCATAATTAGATTTGCATCTATGAAAGAACATAAGAAAGTAGATTTTGTGGGGGCAAATATTAGATGTGAAGAGAGATTTTTTTAGAGGGCTAATGAGAGACATTGGTGACTTTTAACAATCCCTACAGCAATCAGTCAACTGTCAAGGAATTTTCTGAAACAGGATAGCCTCAGCAGGGGCAGGCTTGGTAGAAAAGATGATAAGACTTGATTTGTGAAATGTGATGTGCTGAAATTCCTCATAGCCATATGACTCTGGATTCGGGAGTGCCAGTGAGGCTGGCTCATAGCAGACTCACAACAAGTCTGTGTTGACTATGTAAATGAGTCATGGGCATATGATTGGAAACTGAGGTAACTGAATGAGATATATGTGTTCAAAGAGCATGTGTCATGTGAGATGAGAAGGCTGTGAGAGAGGCATGAGGAACTCCAAACTTTAAGATGGAGGTCAAAAGAGAAATCCCAAAAGAGACTGAAAGAGACCAGCCCGTGCTGTAGGAAGCACTCCAGGAGGACTGGCCCCAATGAAGTTAAGGGAAGACAATGCTTTAAAGTCTGAATGGTTCATGAGGGCAAGTGCAGAGAGAAGCAAAGTATGATAAGACCTTAAAATATTTAGTTAGAGACATCAAAGTAATTGATGCCTGTGGCAAAGCTTTTTCAGTGATGTGAGAGTCCAGTGATGAGTTGAAAAGTGATTGGGTCAATGATAACAAGGACTGGCAAGGGGCTGGCACTGATGCTATGATCCGTGGCAGCGACTGGGTCACATTTTAAATTGGAAAGTCTTACACAGGTTCAGAGGATGGTGGCAAGGAAACAGAAGCAGATGAAACTAATGGAGGCCAAGAAATTAATCACTGAGGAGGCACAGGATTTGCAGTCTGGACTACCGTTGGAGGCTTGGCCTTAAACTGGAACTTTAATCTGTAGTTTCATTGTCTTTATTTTTTTACTTCCCATTTGGAGACTTTTCAAGTCATCCACTGTATAATTGATTTTATTTCTAGTTATTCTTCATATTTTTAGCCTGGATTTAATTGCAATTACTTTTATCTCTACCCTGTAAAATGTAATTTTAAAAGTAAGCTGTTCTGTCCCAGCCACGTTTCCTCTTGCCCTCACATTGCAGGTTATTTTCATAGACCAACACATCCTAAAATGAGGCAATGTCATAAAGACACAATTAGAGGAACAAAGGCACAATTAGAGGATAGCTTTTTATTACAGGATTATAGAATTTCCTATTATTTGTGTGAAAAAGACACTAGCATTACTCATTTTCTAAAAACTAACCCGCAATTTTATCAGCTATTTCACAAAGTGAAGAGAAATGATGCAAAGACAAATTGATTCCATATATTCTCTTCTTTTGAAATTCTATGCACTGACAAATTACTGTCTAGAATGCATGTTCTGCAGGAAATGGAGGCCGTTTTGCTGGAAGGCAGCATGATGTTAAAAAGACAGGTTGTGAAATTTGGTGCTTAGTAGATCGTCCACTCATTAGTAGTTTATCTTTACTCAAGTTGTTAACTCAATTGTCAGCTTTCTCATCTGACAACGGGGAACATAATGTCTAATTCACAAGTAGGGTGAGAGATTTAATGCAATAACCTGGCACTGTTAAGCTCTGAATAAGCATTGAAAATGAAACACTGCCATTATGAAATGGAATTTACATATAGACACAAAAGTTTGTCAGCTCATTATCATATAAACCTGAGTCATATGGTCAAAATATAAAAATTTGTAAGTATAAATGAGATGAAAATTATAGACAAATATCAATCACTGGTTTAGGATGAGTTGCTTATGGTGATGTATCAGGCCAAATCACTGGACACAAGGCAATCATACATCATATTACTGCATGCAAGCAAAATTTCTTAGAGAAATGGCATTTAGAAGTTAAGACAGTGCAATGAGTTCTCTATGAGTTGACATTTCATAAAAGTGTTGTTACTTCAGAAGTCTGTAGTATCGCCATCTAGTTCTCTTGCTAGTACTTGGCCTCACAATGACTGCTGTATTTTCTGAGTAGCTCCTGCAGATCTGACAGGAGCTGTGCCTTCAGCTCAGCCTGTCTAGTCACTGTTATAACTGTAGACAGTGTTATCATTATATAACGGACAGAGCTTTTCTCTAGGGGCTGACAGTTTCCTCCCTACTCAGTTATTGTATGTCAGAATTTATCTGCTCTCTCTTTAGTCATTTATATGGTAAGTTACTTAATAATAAAGTTTGTTGAATTATTAGTAACACCAATGGACGGTAGGCATGCTAGCCTTGATGCTGTTCTGTCATTTCTTGTTACCAACATCAGTGGAATTTGACAGTAGATTCAGTTCTGTGGAGTTTCTTTCAGAAAGGCATGCCTTAAGATATAATTAGAAACTTGGCAGTAGTACAATGATAAATGTTCAGTATTCTGAAATTATCTTTTTCCCCCACATCAATAAGCTTTATGCAGCATCTAAAGGCAGTCATTCAAAATTTCTTAATGGTGGTGATTGCAGCATTTTGCTGACTATTCTGCAGTCACTATAGCTGTAAGAGCTGACAATTAACTTCAAAGAAACTGAATTCATGTCACAGTCTACACTATGCATAATCCACATGCTGTCCAAATTGCATACGGGCAATTCAAACCTGAAAGATTACTCTGAATTTTGCTGTGTTGGCAGCAGTTCTAATAAACAAGGAACTCAAATACCAAATAAGAAAATCAGATTTGACAACATCTGGTGTAATGACATATTTATAGGAGAAGGTATAGAGAATCCAAAGAAAGGCAAAGACCAAAAAATATCACTAAGAGCAACTTACGTAAGTGTTAATGATAGGCAAGAAGAATAAAAAAGTCCACAAACTCACTAGTCCTCCTTAATAGATCGTATCATCCTAGATCTGATGTGTTTCTTCTATTCTGGTAAAATATATCATGACAGGAATCATTAAATATATGATAAAAGGCTGTTTCAGGTGACAATATTGAAACTACCTTCGAAATCTGCCTGGTAACCCACAAGAAACTAAAATAGAATCATAGCGTCTCACAGCTGGAATGCCATTAGGTATATAATTGATGTGAGAATCACTTCTATTCAGCCTTTATATATATTTGTTAATGAGAACTTGAATAGTTCCAGTTTCAGGGAACTCATTATACAGAAGGTAAAATGATATTATCAGAAGAACAGAGTCTTCTGGGCTTGATAGACATGAATTTGAATCTTTGATCTACTATTCCAGTAAATGATCTTGAGAATGTTATATAAAATTCCTAATTTACTCATTCTGGAATAGGGAGGTAATCTCAAACAAAATACCATACATATTATTTTTCAAAAATCATACATTGTTTATTTGTTTTCTTTTGCCAACAGTCCAAGGTCTTGGCTCTGAACCAATTTTGAATTTCATAGTTATTAGACTACCAATTGTTTGTGTGTCCTTCCTACATTTTAAAGCACAACTAGAAAATCTAGAAGAAATGGATAATTTCCTGGACACTTACACTCTTCCAAGACTAAACCAGGAAGAAGTCGAATCCCTGAAGAGACCAATAGCAGGCTCTGAAATTGAGGCAATAATTAGTAGCCTACCAACCAAAAAAAGTCCAAGACCAGATGGATTCACAGCTGAATTCTACCAGAGGTACAAGGAGGACCTGGTACCATTTCTTCTGAAACTATTCCAATCAATAGAAAAAGAGGGAATCCTCCCTAACTCATTTCATGAGGCCAACATCATCCTGATACCAAAGCCTGGCAGAGACACAACAAAAAAAGACAATTTTAGACCAATATCCCTGATGAACATCGATGCAAAAATCCTCAATAAAATACTGGCAAACGGAATTCAGCAGCACATCAAAAAGCTTACCCACCATGATCAAGTGGGCTTCATCCCTGGGATGCAAGGCTGGTTCAACATTCGCAAATCAATAAACGTAATCCAGCATATAAACAGAACCAAAGACAAGAACCACATGATTATCTCAATAGATGCAGAAAAGGCTTTCAACAAAATTCAACAGCCCTTCATGCTAAAAACGCTCAATAAATTCGGTATTGATGGAAAGAACCTCAAAATAATAAGAGCTATTTATGACAAACCCACAGCTAATATCATACTGAATGGGCAAAAACTGGAAAAATTCCCTTTGAAAACTGGCATAAGACAGGGATGACCTCTCTCACCACTCCTATTCAACATAGTGTTGGAAGTTCTGGCTAGGGCAATCAGGCAAGAGAAAGAAATCAAGGGTATTCAGTTAGGAAAAGAAGAAGTCAAATTGTCCCTGTTTGCAGATGACATGATTGTATATTTAGAAAACCCCATTGTCTCAGCCCAAAATCTCCTTAAGTTGATAAGCAACTTCAGCAAAGTCTCAGGATACAAAATTAATGTGCAAAAATCACAAACATTCTTATACACCAGTAACAGACAAGCAGAGAGCCAAATCATGAATGAACTTCCATTCACAATAGCTTCAAAGAGAATAAAATACCTAGGAATCCAACTTACAAGGGATGTAAAGGACCTCTTCAAGGAGAACTACAAACCACTGCTCAGTGAAATAAAAGAGGACACAAACGAATGGAAGAACATACCATGCTCATGGATAGGAAGAATCAATATCGTGAAAATGGCCATACTGCCCAAGGTTATTTATAGATTCAATGCCATCCCCATCAAGCTACCAATGAGTTTCTTCACAGAATTGGAAAAAACGGCTTTAAAGTTCATACGGAACCAAAAAAGAGCCCGCACTGCCAAGACAATCCTAAGTCAAAAGGACAAAGCTGGAGGCATCACGCTACCTGACTTCAAACTATACTACAAGGCTACAGTAACCAAAACAGCATGGTACTGGTACCAAAACAGAGATATAGACCAATGGAACAGAACAGAGTCCTCAGAAATAATACCACACATCTACAGCCATCTGGTCTTTGACAAACCTGAGAAAAAGAAGAAATGGGGAAAGGATTCCCTATTTAACAAATGGTGCTGGGAAAATTGGCTAACCATAAGTAGAAAGCTGAAACTGGATCCTTTCCTTACTCCTTATACGAAGATTAATTCAAGATGGATTAGAGACTTAAATGTTAGACCTAATACCATAAAAACCCTAGAAGAAAACCTAGGTAGTACCATTCAGGACATAGGCACGGGCAAGGACTTCATGTCTAAAACACCAAAAGCAATGGCAGCAAAAGCCAAAATTGACAAATGGGATCTAATTAAACTAAAGAGCTTCTGCACAGCAAAAGAAACTACCATCAGAGTGAATAGGCAACCTACAGAATGGGAGAAAATTTTTGCAATCTACCCATCTGACAAAGGGCTAATATCCAGAATCTACAAAGAACTCAAACAAATATACAAGAAAAAAAACAAACAACCCCATCAAAAAGTGGGCAATGGATATAAACAGACATTTCTCAAAAGAAGACATTCATACAGCCAACAGACACATGAAAAAATGCTCATCATCACTCGCCATCAGAGAAATGCAAATCAAAACCACAATGAGATACCATGTCACACCAGTTAGAATGGCAATCATTAAAAAGTCAAGAAACAACAGGTGTTGGAGAGGATGTGGAGAAATAGGAACACTTTGACACTGTTGGTGGGATTGTAAACTAGTTCAACCATTATGGAAAACAGTGTGGCAATTCCTCAAGGATCTAGAACTAGATGTACCATATGACCCAGCCATCCCATTACTGGGTATATACCCAAAGGATTATAAATCATGCTGCTATAAAGACACATGCACACGTATGTTTATTGCGGCACTATTCACAATAGCAAAGACTTGGAATCAACCCAAATGTCCATCTGTGACAGACTGGATTAAGAAAATGTGGCACATATATGCCATGGAATACTATGCAGCCATAAAAAAGGATGAGTTTGCGTCCTTTGTAGGGACATGGATGCAGCTGGAAACCATCATTCTTAGCAAACTATCTAAGAACAGGAAACCAAACACCACATGTTCTCACTCATAGGTGGGAACTGAACAATGAGATCACTTGGACTTGGGAAGGGGAACATCACACACCGGGGCCTATCGTGGGGAGGGGGGAAGGGGGACGGATTGCATTGGGAGTTATTCCTGATATAAATGATGAATTGATGGGTGCTAATGAGTTGATGGGTGCAGCATACCAACATGGCACAAGTATACATATGTAACAAACCTGCACGTTATGCACATGTACCCTAGAACTTAAAGTATATATAAAAAAAGTAAATATAAAATTAAAAAATAAATAAATAAATAAAGCACACCACCCTTGAAGACACAGATATATCAGTAACTGAGTATTGGTTTCAGCTCATCTTTAGTAATTATTACTGTCATATAGACCTATAATCAACCAACCTCTAGGCTAGCTGTAGTACCTGGGAAACCAGTTTGGCATGGTACTTTTAATCTTAAGTAACAGAAAACCAGTTTAAAGCTAAAAGGATTAAGTTCTGACTCCTACAATGATAAATTTTAGAGAAATATGGAATTCAATTAATCAGGTATATGATATCACTGAAGACCTACTTCTGCCTCCTATATTATCAGTTTCATTTTAAGATTAGTGCCCTCAAATGACCACAAGATGAATGCTAGGAGTTGTTAAGATTTTACTATTCAACACCCGCACAAAGGCCATTAGCTTCACTCCAGACTAACTTAAGGTGTACACCATCCCTGAAACAGTCAGTATGTGCAGACTACATGCTGATAATCTTAGATGTGCATGGGATGATCAGCCTAAACCAAGCCTTGTGAGTCGCAGATGTGGAAAGGAGGAAAGGGTTAATCTATTTAAATTATGCTGCTGCTACCCAGTGGTACTGAATGGATGTTAGAAGGCGACTATACTGCCCATCACATTTTTGTTGCCTCCAAGACTTCTGTGTTTTCCTAATGCCCTACTCTGTTTCTGGATAAAAAGTTTACAGTTGCACACGTGCAGGGGATTGATGTCAAAATTTCCTTTCATGTTTACTTTTCTGTTGCTGTTTTAGCAGCAGTTCTAATAAACAATGAACTCAAATGCCAAATAAGAAAATTGGATCTCACAACATTTGGTGTAATGATGTATTTATAGGGGAAGGTATAGAGGTTCCATAAAAAGGGCAAAGATTTAAAAAGTTATGAAGAGCAACTACTGTAAGAGTTAATAGCAGACAAGGAGAACAAGAGAGCACATAAACTCACCAGTCTTCCTTAATAGACCATATCATCCTATTTTTGTTCTTTTCCTTATATTTACCAGAAATACAAGTATCCTATCTATTGATTATTTCAAAAACTCTTTATTACTAACTTAAAATTGTGAGTGTTAGAGGCAGAATGATTGCAGGAAGACTACTCTATAAGGAAGATTTCTCTGCATTGATGTGTTGGTATCTTGCAAATCCCACTCTCCCCAATCAAAAAACAATTAGGAGTAATGAAGATATTTCTTACTATCTCAAGCCAGGGAGAGAGGCTTCACTGAGATAGATCTAAGGGATTACTATGAAACTTTTCCTGTGCAGCTTGAGATAGGGACAAAAGGCAAACACAGTGGACTCCTGTCAGCCTCACAGGTTAAAAAGCCAGAGGTGGACTGGCTAGCTCCTGATATCAGTAGTGAGGATGCCCATGCTGGACGGCTGCATTCTAAGAGTTTATAGTAGCAAAATATAAGCTAGATTTTCACATGACTGAGACCTGGTTAATGTGAAAGAAGCAGTGAGTATAGGGATTTTTTGGAGGTGAAGAGGTTTTCAATGTGAATCCTCATTTCTCCCTTGTGGCCTCAGCAAAGGACAGGCTTTTGCATATCTGATTTGTCTATGTGTCCTTTGGCTCCCCCTCTTCTGCTCTTTGGAGTCAAACTGAGTCCAAAGAAACATCTGTTGCCAGCTGTTGGACCCCACTTTGTTATTGTAAATGATAATTTTGATGTTGTATCTCAGGTATAAACCTGCCCTCCAAGAATCATCAGCCACAATGTCTTATCCTGATTGCTTTTACAGAACTTCTTTTTCAATTTCCACTGGCTTTTGGCAGTTTTGTGCATTTAGAGTTTGGAATTTAAAATGTTTCCTAGCTTCAGCACTAATTGAATTTGTGTTTTTATTTTACATCATCTTCACTGCTTTTAAATGTTTTCTAGGAAAAAGGTGGAAAGTGATAGTTTTAGGACACTGTCACTATACCAGAATTCTCTCATTGTCTTTTAACTGAGGAATTTGGCACATATAAATTAATAAGCCCCTTCAGTTATGATGTATATGATTTCCTCACACCATGCTTGATCTGTATCAACAGTCTTTAGACATATAGCTTGTGTTATTTAGCTATTTTACTGATTTTTTAAACCAGTCATATATATTTTCCAGATTGATGGTTATTTCTTGTGTATAACAGCTGGTTCTTGTTTTATAGATGTGATATTTCTTTTATTCACTCTCTCTCTAAATATTAATTCTACTGATTTTAATTTCCTTTTTTGTTACATGTGTTTAATCTTTTTTGTTTACTATTCATGTTTTTTGGTTTTTTTTTTTAGTAGTTGTAATTTTTGGACATCTGTTAACACCCACAAATGAAAGACTTGTTTGTTAAGTATTAATATCTCTGATGTGTTTTCCTTTTACTTACACAGATGTCTCCTCATAGCCAGTTATACTCTTTAGGCCCACTATTTAACCCCTGTGTGAACTTCAGATGATCTTCCTGCTTGTCGTTTCAGCTGGGTGTTTCTCCATTTCTCCCACATTGATCAGCACTTAGTTGAATACTTGAGGGGCTCCCTCCATGCAGCCTTCTCCCCTCTAGTACTCTTTGTCTCATTGACCCTAGCCAACTTGATCTTGGTTGACTCTAGCTCCATGTCCTCTACTCGGGTAGTTGTTCAGGCTATTTGCCATTCAAAAGGGATTTTAGATGGAAGAAAAGTTATATGTATGTGCTCATTCAATCTGCACATACTTTATAGTCAAGTTATGAGATCCAAGCATAAGAAATATAAAGACATGAGAAATACGCATTACATGTATAAATAGATGTGGGGAACTCCCATATTATAAGCAATTTGTACCTCCAGTTCCATAATAAATGACTTTCTCTCAAATGATGATTGTTGATTAAACCTGACTTGGGGCCCATAAAGACTACAAGTGATGAGAGTACACAAAATCACATACACTTGTGGCCACACACAATGTGAACTCAGTAATTGCATCAATAATATTTGAGAAAAAATCAGGAATCATAACATCAACTATATATGAGAAGAACACTTGAATCATGAGAATTTGTGAATTTGGTTTTTTTTTTTCAATTTCTACATTCTACTATGCTTTATCTTCAAATTAACAACTTGAAATTGGAAATAAAATTTAAATTGCCTTGCTGTATATTTGATAAATTGTTAATGGTCACTCTATGAAACTGGCTTTAAAATAGTCATTTTATTTATTTTGTTTTATGAACAGCCCCAAAATCCAAATAAAGTTCATAAGAGTAAAAAATTGCCCCAGACTAAAGATCCAGGGTGTGTAGTACATCTCATCAAAAGAGATCTATTTTACTTGAATCTTCACTACAAAGTAAAATTCTGAATTACTGTGTTTGGGATATGCAGATATGCTCACAGTGTATATCACCCATAATCCCTTGGCAAGAAAAAGAGGGACATATTATTATGCCATACTCATTTAAAAATTTTACACAAATCTTAAAGTTTTGCTCATATATATCTAAAAATATAACACTCAGTTTTCAGATCACTTAATTTTCTTTTAATTGTGGCATAAATAATGCCAGTTTAACATCACTAGTGTGCCTCGTATTTGTGCTGATTTTTGTCCTGCAAATAGGAAAAGGGCATAACCTTTAAATGTATAAATAAATAAGGTAAACATGAAGGAAAACAGAATCTCATTCCACTTGTCCAAATGCCCCCTTGAGGTCACCCCTGTCTCTTTGTTTAGACTCCCTATTGAAGTCCTCTGCTACAATGTGTTCAACAGAAACAAAAACATTTACATCTTTGGAAATGAATATTTCTAAATATTATTGATGCAATTATTGGGTTCGTATTGTATGTGGCCACATGTGTACGTGATTTTGTAGACTCTCATCACTGGTAGTCTTCATGGGCTCCAAGTCAGTTTAAATCAATGATCATCCTTTTCTGTGATCTTTGTCTTTATTTTTCTCCACGATCTTATCCTTTTGTCACTTTCTTAGCTTAGGTATTTGTATTCAAATACACCACCTCTGTAAACTTGGAAATTCCTTCAAATCATCTCTTACTAGACTTTATTTATCTTTACTAACGACCACAAAAGTAAGGGTAGTGCTCTACATAGAGAGGGAAATGAAATGGATAATACTATTCACTAGCAAAGAAAAGAGAAGTATGATTCTCCATGAAGAGATTTTGACAGATAAAATAAGAGGCAAAGCTGCGTGATATACACAAATAATTATTTGCGTCAGTAAGTTTTAAAATGCTTATCTCCGCAAATTACTGTAGGTTTTTAATTGTTAACTATGTGTCTGATGCTTTAGCTTAAGAGCACATATAAGCATTACAGTAGAACTATCTGAGCTTATGTCGATGAATCCTACCGAGTCTTGGAGGTACAATACAAAATCGGCATGCTGACAGAGGTGGTTACAGAATTGGATTCCTGCCCAGGAAATTATTACCTTTAGACCAACTATGGCTGCAATAGAGAAAAAAATCATAGCTCTTGAGAAATAACCAATGTCAGAGGCCTTGAAGTTAAATTGATCTGGAAGTTGAGGCTGTCCTTCATGAAAGGTCGTCTTTTACCTGCGTCCCTGAGAGATTGAGTGCCTAGAGGAAAACAAAGATTATTGTGGAGATATGACATTATAATGTCAACATCTTAATTTTTCTCAAGATAGGATATTACTTGTAAACAATTTATCATTAGTTATGTTAGGAATTTAAAATATATATAAACCAGTTTCACGTATGTAATAAGAAAATACAATGTTTGAAAAGATAGCAAATTTTTCTTTTTTAATTCCAGGCAAAATACAATTTGGTAGTGCAGACAAGCTAAAATAATCAATTGTAATGTTGATATAGTGGACACTAGAAGTACACACAATGACCCATGGGAACAAGACGAGGGGCTCAAAAACACAGCTTATGTCAAGCACATGGCCAGAGATGGCTATCCTCATCCTTGTGAAGTCAAGTGATGACTGAGTATTGAAAGATGAGTAGAAGCATTTAGATGGGAAAAACAATAGGAAATCCATGTCACAGACAAAGGTCATGTGGAAATTACTCTTTACACACACACATAAATATCAACCAAATAAAGCAAATTTCCAGTGTCAAATAAGGAGAAAATATATCATAAGGCAAGAAGAAAACTAGTCAGAGATGGATCTACACTTCTCAGAGTTATAAACAAAACAGAAATAGCTCAGTGGCTGGATTGCCATGACCACATAGGAGATCAGTAATTCAAACTGCATGAGCCATGACTGTTACAGAGTGTGAACCAAAAAGTATGTGAGACAAGTCTCAATCAATTTAGAACGTTTATTTTTCCAAGGTTAAGGACATGCCCATGACGCAGCCTCAGGAGGTCCTGAGGACATGTGCCCAAGGTAGATGGGACACAGTTTGCTTTTATACATTTTAGGGAGACATAAGACATCAATCGATACATGTAAGATTTACATTGGTTCAATCTAAAAGGGCAGGACAACTCTAGTGGGGCTTCCAAGTCATAGGTAGATTTAAACATATTCTGAATGGCAGCTGGTTTAAAGAGTTATCAGTGGAAAGGAATGTTTGGGTAACAATAAAGGGTTATGGAGACCAAGGTTTAACCATGTAGGTGAAGTCTCCAGGAGCCAGGCTTCAGAGAGAAGAAATTACAAATGTTCCTTATCAGACTTCAGGTCTGTGTTAATGTAAATGCAGGGGTGGTATAATGAGGCATGTCCAACCCTTGACTGGACCCCATCTTGGGACGAACATGATGTTAGCTCCATCATGGCCTAAACTAGATTTTTTTTTTTTTTGAGACGGAGTCTTGCTCTGTCACCCGGACTGGAGTGCAGTGGCCGGATCTCAGCTCACTGCAAGCTCCGCCTCCCGGGTTTACGCCATTCTCCTGCCTCAGCCTCCGGAGTAGCTGGGACTACAGGCGCCCGCCACTTCGCCCGGCTAGTTTTTTGTATTTTTAGTAGAGACGGGGTTTCACCGTGTTAGCCAGGATGGTCTCGATCTCCTGACCTCGTGATCCGCCCGTCTCGGCCTCCCAAAGTGCTGGGATTACAGGCTTGAGCCACCGCGCCCGGCTAAACTAGATTTTTAAGTAACCTCTGGAATGCCCTTGGCCAAGAAAAGAGGTTCATTCAGATGGTTGGGGGGCTTGAGAATCTTATTTTTGGATTACATTCTCCCTTTTCTGGCCAAAATTTGCCCCTAACAAATTTTTTTTTGTCCCATAAGGTTTCTGGGGTGGCATGGTTGCCTGCTCTGGGTCCATCGTGTCTCTTGATGGAACTTCTTATGGCCACTGAATTTAAGAGTCAAAAGACTTATTGCCAATTAAATGTACTGGGCCAGATAGGAATGGATGTGAGCAAGCATTTACTATCTCCTAAAAAATATGTTTTTAAGCAAAAAGTCAACAAACAAAAAGTCAAAGGTGAGGTTACAACATTGATTTATCTTTAACTTCTATGCATTGAACTACTGTAATCTTGGTTTTAACTACAGCCTGATAGCAATTAGCTATACAAAACATAAGCATTGTTCTGAAAAAAAAATTTTAATATGTATGTATTCACATAACTCATAATGGGGAGTATTATACTGAGGAAGCTTTGTCATGAAGTATCTTTATCCTATCAGTAATTATTTTATTTTAATTTTACAGGAAGTATTACCAGTGGAAGGTATCTGAGTTACCAGCAATGAATCCATGGGGGCTGCAGCAACCTCAATTCTTGCCTCCTTAGAAGACAGAATTCAACTCAAGGGCATAACACAGAAAAAGAGAGCAAGGCAAGCTTCAGAGCAGGAGTGTGAGTTTATTTAAAAAGTCTTTAGAATAGGAAAGAAAAGAAAATATGCTTGGAAGAGACCCAAGCAGGTGACTTGAAGAACATGTGCAGTGGTTAGCCTTGATCCTAGGTCTTTAGAGGTAGCCCCTTTCCCATGATTCTTCCCTTAGGGTGGGCTGCCCACATGTGCATTTCCCTCCTTACTCTTGGGAGGTGAGCATGTGCAGTGTGTTTAGGAAGCTGCATGCACGCCCATCTGAGGCTTTCTTCCCTTTTTTGGTGGTATGACCTTGGAAGGTCACATTTCGCCATTTTGTCTCTTATTCCACATGCCCGGGAAGTTGCTTCTCCCTGGCATCTGGATTCAATTAACGCTTTAGAGCAACAGGTGTGGACCATCAGGAAATGGCCTCTCCCTGGCACCAGCTGCCAATTTATCACTTTTAGATAGGCAATGTGATAATTGCCAAAACATCACCCAATATTCCTGGTGGCTCATGCCTGTCTAACTACTTGTGTAAAAAGCAGGAAATTCTTGCAGTGCCTGGATTCTTTAGGGAAATGGTGCCACATAATAGCTCAGAAGTCAAAGTCCCTTGTTTTACCAGCTGTTTAGGCATCTGTGTACCCAGCCTTGATTTGGAGAGTCTGAACTAATTCTATTCCTCAGAAATGGCCCTTACAATTTCATGCACCCTCCTCCTCCATGACAGTCCCTGGGCCTAGAGGGAGGGTGCTTGTATAATCTTATCAGCAGGGCATTTGCAATGAAAAACAAATCAGGCCAAGTGGGATGCCAAATAAACGAGATTCGCATCTCTAGTTTTAAGAATATCGCAATTCTGGTTTCCTTGGATTTAAAACTAGGAGAGATAAATAACATTAGTATTTTGATAACCAAAAAAGTATTTGTGTGCCAGAACAGAAAAAGGAACCTATTCTATTAGGGCACCAACTAAAAATGTGGAGAAAAATGATAATCTGCTACTCTTTAGAAGATTATTGTAGCCAAGAAATAATTAATGATTCAGTCTGCACTCAGAAACAAAAGTCAGGGCTGAAGTTTAGTAACAAGTGTTACACTTTTCCTTTGAAACAATTTCTATCTAGCCCTCCTTTTCTATTGAAGAAAAGTTATGTACAAAATAAGTTTTAGGCTTATAATATTTGGCTTGATTATTCACATGAAGTGCAGCAAGAATTGATTGGCCTTATAGGCTGCTATTAATTTGACTTTGCTGAAACTTTACCTAAGAATTTGTTATTATAGTCAAAGCCTTGGTAAAATAAGCTGTGTCTCCATCTGTCCTGTTGTAAAAGAAAAGACTCTTACTAAACTTAGGCAAATAACTATATTGTCATAAAATCAGAATACTCATGAACAGTTTCCAAATTTTGGAGAATCCAGAGAGAAAAGTAAATTTGCTCACAAAAATACACTTTATCCAATTGCTCTAAACTATAAATAACTCACAAGAAAAAGATTTGCTTGACTCTTCTTTAACTGAGCAGTGGCTTTCAAAGAGGATGCCATTTGTTCACTTTGGAACTGCTATCCATAAGCCAAACAACTCTTGCTAGATGAGAGTTGTCTATTAGGCACTGTAGAATCTAGCAGCTCTTCACATAGTTGGAGTTACTCCTAAGGGAGAAAAGAAGTCCTCTGCTTATGAGTATTCTCATTCTTGCATTTGCCAGATAGCAAGGTCCTACATGAAAAAGATTTGGGTTCCCAGCAGGGGGCGGGCCAAGAGACTGAGATCTTTTGGTGAATCTTTATCTTAGTTGCCGCTACATTGCCCCAGGCAACATAACCTATCTCATGATAACCTTTGCCTTTTGACTTTTTTTTTTTTTTTTAATTTTCCAAATCCGGGGCAAATCGTGAATAACCATCCAAAAGCTTCCATCACCCTTCTGGGGCAAGTCCTTTGACTCCCTTTTTCCTCCCATTTCCACCACCCTCCCCACCTTTTATTTTTGTTGTTGTTAATTACTCCAATATTTGATTAAGCATCTGTAAGACCCATCAGGAACAGCCAATTGAATAAGGCTTCTCAACAGTCGTATGATTCTGCAGGAGGGGTGCCCCCCTAACACCCAAATTTACCTTGATCTGGGTAATAAGCATATTCGATGGGAGAATATCCTGGCCATCATAGAGCCAGTTTCACGCAGCTTGCATGTGAAGGATATCAACTGTTTCATCTCGGGTGTTTCACTTACATTTTATAGGAAGAGTCAGGCAGTCCCCTTTCAGGACAAACAGACCTTACAGTGGCGTTTATCCAGTCCACCAGGTTTTTTGTTCTCTCAGAAATAACCTCCTGTGCATTTGGATCACATATATTCATCAGTGATTGCTCAGTAGTGAGCTGTGGGCCCTGCATCAACCCAAATAAGCTCTTTCATTCTCTAGAATTTAAAATTAAGGATTTTGTCCTTAAAGTAGTTACTTTTACAATTCATTGTAGTGAAGATTTCTCAAGAAGCTGATTTTACCAATCTACAAAATGAAACAATTCCTTTACATTACACCCTTGGTCTTGACAACTACTTGGCTTTGCCCTTCCCCTCATATTGACTGTCTTCTTGGTAACCACATGTCATGTCTCAGAGGTAACTTTTGTTGCCCTGGCTTAATTTTTCTTTTTATCCACTTAGCTTTATCTGTACAATTTCTCCTTTATTATAAAGAAATTCTTTCTTAACTAGAAAAAAAATTACATTTCCTTTAGCAAAATCCACATCCTTGTGTTATAAACATCACCAAAAACACTTTTTGTGCTCCTACTATTTTACTTCTTGGTGACCAAAATTCTCAGTGGGGAAAAAAAAAATGAGTTTTTTTTTTTTTTTTTTTTAAGATGGAATCTAAAGATGGAGTCTAAAAGATGGTGAGATCTCAGCTCACTGTAACCTCCACCTCCCAGGTTCAAGCAATTCTCCTGTCTCAGCCTCCAGAGCATCTGAGACTACAGGCACCTACTACCAAGCCTGGCTAATTTTTCTATTTTTTTTTTTTTTTTTTTAGTAGAGATGGGGTTTCACCATGTTTGTCAAAGTCTCGAACTCCTGACCTGAGGTGATCCACCCTCCTCGGCCTCCCAAAGTGCTGGGATTACAGGCATGAGCCACCATACCTGGTTAAAAATGAGGTTTTAATTTAACATAACATGAATTTAAGATTTTAAACTATTGGAGAGGATTTTGAGATTAAATTTACCAAATTAATCTTCCTGAAGATTACCAAAGTAATGTGAGTTAAAAGAGACCTGAGCTAGCTTCCATGAGTCTGATAAGCCCTTACTTTTCTTTAAGTCAATTGATTATAGCTCTTTCATACAGTTTAATTCTAAAATATCACTTCCACATGACACACATAAACATATAGATACAACAAACATCAGACAAAAACAGATTCAAAAGATTTTTCATTTGCCTGTTTTCAAATATTACCTCCCTTACTTTAGATTATTAATTTTTAAAAGTTACAACAAATATTAAAGGAGAGAGTTACCATCCCAGATGTTCTCAAAAGAGACAAGGAACTGAGGCAGCAAGGTACAACTTCTGAGATATCATTCTGAATAATTAAAAAAAAAAAGATAATAGAATTTAAAAATTAAAAACTTCTTGCATATCCAATAAGTTCCTCAACTCAGTATCTTTAATAAAATCTCTTTTTTTAACAATTCCTTATTTTTGTATAAGTGTATTTTAATATCAAAGTTCAATTTTTAGAAAAACTATTATAATTTACATTAATTATAACCAGTTAATCACATAACATTTATATAAATTCCTTTTTTACCAAACTTATTATGACTTACACCATTCCCAACATGCTTTGACTTTCTCACTTGTCCTAAATATTCCTCTTTTTTGAACAACCCAGTCATTTTATTTTAGGACAAAAATTCACTATAAAAGACTCTTTCTCATATAAAGTTACTTTTCTTTAAGCTTTCTTACCAAAAATATCTCTTTATCTTTATAACATTGTTTATATCTCTCTTATTTCCTAGTTCCTTTTATGTTATTTTATACATAACCTTTAAGCTTTGAATTAGACAAAAATTATTTACCTTTCAATAAGAACATATTTATTAGAAAGAATGTCTTCCTACAATATAATTTAATTGGAAAATACCCAAATATTTAATAAAATATCTTATTTAATTTCATATAACTTTAGATCCTAAATTATGACAAGTTTGTTTAGAAGTATTTATTCCATCACATTTATCTAATTATTTTATTTTAATAGTTTACCTACATTATTTATGAAAACTGTGATAGTGATCAAAGTTATTTTTCCAATGAAACATTTTTGTAGCCTGTGAATTTCAGGTTATTACCCAAGTAAGAACCTTAAGGTTAAGTATATGTTTGTTTTACCAATAATTCAAGATTTAGCTGTTTTCATTAAACTAACACTATTAATATCTGATTTATTAAAAATTGTATAAGCAAAAATTATTCTGGTTTTGGCTGGATTTATAGTTTTCTAACCCTTATACCAAAGTTTGATACCTTATAGTATTTGCCAGGGATAAGTATGAAATCATTTGACCAATGAATGCAAATACAAAAGTATGCTGATAATTCTTAAGACATTTCTAATATTACTTTATCAATAATTTTAAAGCCAGCTTATCTATTAAAGATTTTACTTAAGTCATGTGAATTTGAAAAGCACTGGGCTTATTATTTATGAGTACTTTTAAGTTTAAGTCAATTTGGTACCGTGTGGCCAAAACATAACAAATACCATGTGGCCAAAAACATAACAAAATATGTGTAGATACACACACACACTCATACAAAGATCCTATAGATTTTATTTCAGAACTCTAGCCGTGAGATATTCATATAAAACTCACTGGTTTGCAAAAATAGATGGTTAGATGTAAATAGTGGATTTTAGCTCAGTAGAAAAGTAACAGCTGACTTAAAGCAGACAGAAAAGAAAGCAGAAAGAGAATTTAGGAGCATCACAGTTGCAGGTCGACCTTTGGGCTCTAAATGTTCCTTGGTGTAATTTTCCCTTCAGTTTAAAATGTGCACAAGAGCAGACTTAACGTGTGACCAGCTGGAGTGCTAGGAAACCTGGCATGCCCTTCCATTTACATAACCGCTTGCAGGTAGAGGCACCATAAAACCAGAGCGGTTGAAAGGGATCATTCTCCTTGTTGTTCCTCATTCTTACATGATTAATTTCCCACATTTTTTCTTAAAAGGAGGAACTGAGTTGGGGCCTAGAATTTACTGTGGTGGATTGAAATGTGCTGACTGTGGGCAGGGTTCCACAGTATGTCACCACCAAGTCATTTCTGCCCTGCTATGTGCCTCCGTTTCTCTCTCTGGAGGTCTAGCACCTCTGGGGGACTCAAAGCACAGAGAGACCAAGATCCTGCACGTGCTTCCTTGATGAGCCCTTTAAACTAATTTTGTTGGGGGTTCCCTGTAGGGCCACTGCATGTCAAGAGGGATCAGGCCCCAAACATTCCCACTTGGTTTCCAGTCTCCCAGGGGCACCTTTTGGCTGGGGGTATTGAAATGCCCTTCCTCTTCAGAGCTGAGGAAACTCAGTGTCTCACTTAACTATGAAAATGACAGTTCAGTTCCTCACACAAATGTGCAGGCAAGCCAATTGAGATTAATTTTGGAAGAAAGAGCAATAGAGAAGACTCTTTAAAATGCACCTCCAAAGTAGAATTAGGATCCTAAATAACAACTTCCTAGGAGGAAAAAAAATAGATAAGACCACTTCCTGCAAACTGTCTTCAGTCACCCCTAACTTTGTAGCTCTCTCATCCGCCATAACACACACCAAAGTCAAATCTGCTCACGGTACATGGTAATCTCTGGTGCCCTGAAAAGCCAAAGAGGTCAGGTAATGCAATGCAGGAAACCAAAGCTTTCACGCCATTACTCTGGAAACACCATAAAAAAAGAGAACACCCCAAAAAGGAATGAGTGGTGCCTTTGGTTTGAGGTTTGAGACATTAGAAGACTTCTCAAGATTTTTCTTGGTACCAAACACAGTGAAGAGGGAAGGAAGAATAGAGTGAAATAAATGTAAACAAAAGAACAATTTTTTTTTAGCACAGGATGCAAACACGGAAACCAAAACCAAGTACATGGTTATTTGTTTGTTTGGTTTTTGTTTCATTTTGTTTTGTTTTGCAGCTGCAAGGAATATTGCCAATTCAAAGGCCTTGTTCCCCATAAATTGGAATTCACATTTGGACTTAACCAAGTCAAGTACAGTTGGTCAAATCCAATGACAGAACAAAAAGAACCCCAAAAATATGATTACTGAGTGCTTTAATGGTAAGGCAAAATTAAGACCAGCTGTTAGTCAATTTCAACCATTAGTCATTTAGGAGAATTTCCAACACACACAAAAAAAGCCCCAATTCAAGCTACTTACCTAGGATTGGGGTCCCAGCTGAAGACTGCTCTCTACCATCCTAGAAGCAGGAAAAAACTGAAACTCGTCTTCCCTGTTGGAAGTGAGCTGAAACTCCAAAAGGAGTTACCTGTCTTGCATCATCATGGAAGCAGGAAAATTTGCCTTTTTTGTTGGAAGCAAATAAAACTCCAGATAAAGAATCGTACAGCAAAATAAACATCGGATCTCAACCAAATTTTGGGAGATCAGGGATTCTCTGAAGGGAGGGGAACTCCCAGGAGTCAGCAAATTGTCCTATTAGTTTTAGCCACAAGGATGGTTCAAGCTGATGCCAAGCACTGATAGGAGATTTGTCAAATCTCAGAACCTCCACGCAGAATCCTTCTGTGGTTACCAATTCGTGATTCAAAAAGTATCTGCGACAAGTCTCAATCAATTTAGAAAGTTTATTTTGCCAAGGTTAAGGACGCATCCATGACACAGTCTCAGGAGATCCTGACGACATGTTCCCAAAGTGGTTGGGGCATAGCTTGCTTTTATACATTTTAGGGAGACATAATACATCAATCAGCACCTGTAAGATTCACATTGGTTCAATCTGGGAGGGCAGGACAACTCAAAGTGGGGGCTTCCAAGTCATAGGTAGAATTAAAAATGTTCTGATTGACAATTGCTTGAAAGAGTTATTATTGGTAGAAAGGAGTGTCTGGGTAACAGTAAGGGGTTGTGGAGACCAAGGTTTTATCATGCAGATGAAGCTTCCATGTAGCAGACTTCAGACAGTATAGATTGTAAATGTTTCTTATCAGACTTAATGTCTATGTTAAAGTTAATACTGTGTTGATGTTAATGTATAATGAGGCATGTCCAACCCCCTCTTCCATCATGGTCTGAACTAGATTTTCAGGTTAGCTCTGGAATGCCCTTAGCCAAGAGGAAAGGCCTTAGAATTTAATTTTTTGTTTACAAGAGTTAGAAATCAAGGTTGCTTTTTTTCTTTCACAAAACTAAAACTACCAAAGAGAGGATATTGAAAAAAGTGTATTAAAAAAAAAAACCTGAAAAATTTTTTTGAAATGAGAAAATAGTATATTTTAAGATAGAATAAAGCACACTGTATCCTGGAAAAGATAAATAAAACTAAATTCATCCCTGGATGCATCTAGTAATGCTGCATAACAGCAAGCATAATGAAAAAGATTAGAGTCCTAGAAAGAGAATATAGGCCACTTAAAGGAGAACAAACATTGTAATGAGAGCATCTTGAAATACAGAAGCTAGAAGTTATCAGAATAATATATTTGAAATAGTTGCATAAAGTAATGGTCAGTTCAGAAATCTATGTTCAATAATTAAATATTAAAGAGTGAAAATAATATTAAGGTAGTTAAACGACTACTAAGAAAATTTATTAGTATATATACTCGCTATTATACGTTCATATGTATTCTTTAGGTAAATGTCTATTCAACTGCTTGGCCCATTTTTAAAATTGGGTTGTTTTGTCTTTTTATTGTTGTGTTGTGTTTTTTATATATTCAGGATACAAGTCATTTTGATAGAGAATAAAGGAGGAAACCAGTCAGTCAGGCAGTTAGGGCGGGTGGGTCCTCGATTGAATTCTTTCAAACAAAAGAATAGCCTGAAAAATCAAGCAGCAGGCACAGATAAGGAAACTCACACAGTGGGGGGCTTGCCTAACTATGCCGGTAGCCACACAGATAAGAAAGGCAATGCAGGTGACTTGCCCAGACATGCTCGCAATGGAAAATTCTGTCCCCTGACACATGCACTGCAAGGGGAGCAAAGCACTATGGAGTAACTCAAGCTGAGGGCCTGCATGCACATTAGGAGGATGGGGTGGAGCTACCAGAAATTTGCACCTTATGCAAATGAGACACCCAGCCCTAAACAGTTTCTTATATAAGCCTTTGCATTCAACTGTAAAACCGGCAACCCTCTTTTGGATTCCCTTTCTGCAGCAGAGAGCTTTCTTCTTTGGCTTGTTAAACTTTTGCTCCAACGTCACCCTTCCACCCTTCATGTCCATGTTCCTTAATGCTCTTGGTCTAGGCACAAAGAACTCCAGGTGATACATCACAATGAGAGACTGCTACGATGAGGTGCATTGGCATAACTGTAACATTATATCTGATATATAATTTGCAGATATTTCCTTCTATTCCATGGGTGGTCTTTTCACTTTATTGATGGTGTCTTTTTGAAGCTTTTTTTTTTTTATTTTGATGAAACTCAATTTATCTCTTTTTTGTCTTGCCACATGTTATTTTGCTATTATATCTAAGACAAAATTGTCTAATCCAAGGGCAAGTTTTACTTCTGTGATTCCTTCCAAAAGCTTTGCAATTGTAGCTCTTACATTTAGGTCAATGATCCATTTTGATTTCATTTTCACATATTGTTTGAAGTAGGGGTTCAATTTTATTATTTTACTCATAGAGCTACAGTTGTTCCAACATCACTTTTTCAAAAGATTATGCTTTTCCCTGTTGAATTCTATAGGCACTTATCAAAAATCAGTTGAGTATAAATGTGGAAATTTGCTTTTAGAATCTCTCAATTCTATTCAATTTAGAAAGGATTGTCATCTTAACAATTTTAAATCTTTTGATCTATGAACATGGGATGTCTTACTATTTACTAATCATGTTTGTTAAATTTATTCCTAAGTATTGTTTTGTATTGTTTTGTATGCTATTGTAAAAGGAATTGTTTTCTAATTTCATTTTTGGATTGTTTACTGATAGGATATAGAAATACACCATTCTTTAAAAATTCAAGGTAAGGCATCATAGCTCATGTCTGTAAACTCAGAACTTCGGGAGGCCAAGCTGGGAGGATTGATTGAGGCCAGGAGTTCAAGGCTGCAGTGAGACTCAATCCAGTATCACTGCCCTCCTGCTTGGTTGACAGAGCAAGACCTTGTCACAAAAAAACAAAACAAAAACAAATTTATATTCTCTCTTGCAGCCTTACTAGCCTTATGACCTCTAGTAATATTTGTGTTTTCTTTATAATTTATATATATATGATCAGTTCATCTGCCAAGAGAGAATTTTTCCTCTTCCTCTTCAACGTTGATGTCTTTTTAATTCTTGACTAGTTTCCCAGGCTAAAATTGCTAGTATGATATTCAGTATAAATTGACAGAACTGACGTCTTTGTCTTAATCATGAATGTAGGAAGAAAACACACAGCATCTCACCATCGTGTATAATGTTATCTATGTGTTGGTTCTTTTTTTTTTTTTAGATTTCCTTTGTCAAGTTTAGAAAGTTTCCCTTTTTTCTTAGTTTGTTGACAGTTGTATCATGAAAGTGTACTGTATTCTAAGGGTTTTATTTGGCATTAACTGGGGTTATTATTTTTTCTTTATTCTATTAATATGATATATTACATTCATTAACTTTTCTATATTGAAACAATTTGGCATTCCTGGCATAAATTGTACTTACGTCACAATTTATAATCATTTGACACAGTACTAGATTTGATTCACTATTGTTTTGTTGAGGATTTTGTGTGCACTTTCATAAGAGATACTGAAATGTAGTTGTGTTTGCCAGGTGTCACGGTAATACTGACTTCATAGAATGAGTTGAGAAATGTTCCTTCCTCTTCTAGTTTTGGAAGATTTTTGTGAAGAATTGGTATTAATTATTCCAAGAACATTTGGGTGAAATAATCAATTAAGCCATCTGGACCTGATCATTTCTTTTTGGCAGGTTTTAAAATTTATTACTAAGTAAATATATTTGTTTTCAGTCTATTCAGGTTTTTTATTTCTTCTTGACTCATTTGTGATCATTTATGTATTTCTAGACTTTTATCCTGGTTATGTAATTTGATGAAATACAATTGTTTCTGGTATTTCATTTTAATCCTTATTTATAAGGTTAAGTAATAATGCTTCCTATTTCATTCTTGATTTTAACTATTTGAGTCTCCAAAACTTATCATTATTTACATTTTACAATTAATCTTGATAAAGGTTTGTCCATTTCATTGGTCTTTCAATAAGTAACTTGACTTTTTAAATGTACCCTATTGCTTATCTACTCTCTATTTCACTTTTTTCCTTTCCAATCTTTGTTTCTGCCTTCTTTCTGCTTGCTTTGTATTTAATTTGTTCTTTTCTTTCTAGTTTCTTTAGGTAGAATGTTAAAATTTTTTTAAGACAGTTTAAAGTATAGGTTGCTAACAGCTACATATTTCTCTCTTACTGCTGCTTTAGCTCCTTCACATAAACTTTGCTGTGGGTTTTTGTTTTTGTTGTTTTTTTTTTTTGTTTTTTGAGACAGGGTTTCACTCTTGTTGCCCAGGCTGGAGTGCAATGGTGTGATCTCCGCTCACTGCAACCTCTGCCCCCTCGGTCCGGGTTCAAGCAATTCTCCTGCCTCAGTCTCCTGAGTAGCTGGGATTACAGGCACACACCACCACACCCAGCTAATTTTTGTATCTTTAGTAGAGATGGGGTTTCACCATGTTGGCCAGGCTGGTCTCGAACTTCTGACCTCGTGATCCGTGCGCCTCGGCCTCCCAAAGTGCTGGGATGAGCCACCGTGCCCGGCAGCTTTGCTATATTTTGTTTTGATTTTCATTCATCTCAGAATATTTTTATAATTCCCTATGTCATTTTTTCTTTGACTCACTGATTGTTCAGCACTGTGTGTGGGTCTTTTTAAAATTTCCACATTTTTTAAATAACCCAGTTATTTCTGTTTTTGATTTCCAGTTTTATTTCATTGCAGTAAGAGAACATACTCTGTATTACTTAAATTATTTTAAATTAATTGAGGCTTATTTTGTAGCCTAACATATGCTCTGTCCTGGATAATTTCCATACACAATTGAGTAGAACTTATATCCTGTTCTTTTTGGATGGAGTGTTCTGTGCATGTTTTATCATCTATAATGATAGATAACATCTGTCATCTATAGAGGTCAAAATGATGTGCAGAGTTGTTTCGAGTCCTCCTTATTAATTTTTGTCTAGTTGTCTTAACCATTATTGAAAGTAGGGTATTGAAGTCTCCAGCTAGTTCTCTTAAATTGTTATTTCTCCCTTTATTTTGACCAGTTTTTGCTTCATATATTTCAAGCTTCTGTTGTTAGGGCATAGGTGTTTATATAATTGTTATGCTTTTCTCATGGATTGAATGTATCATTATAAAATTTCCCTCTCAGTTTCTAGAAATAATTTTTGTCTGCAAATGCATATTGTTTTCCATTAGCATAACTATTCTAGCTCTCTTTTGTTTATCATTTACATGATATATCTTTTTCATCCTATTATTTCTAAATATTTTTGTCTTTGTATATAAATTATGTATTTTATAGACAGCATATAATTAGATTATGTTTTTGTATCTATCAATCAATTCATTTACATGTAATATAATTTTTGTTAGGATAAAATTTATGATTACCATTTTGCTGTTTGTTTTTTTACATCTTATTTCTCTTTTGTTAGTCTATTTCTCTATTACTGTCTTTTATGTTAAATAGATATTTTCTGATATATCATTTTAATTCCATTGTCATTTTTAAAAATATTATTTTAGTTTTTTTTTAGTAGTTGGCATGAGATTAAAATGAGCATCTTAATTTGTAACAACTTCACAAGTTTGTCTATAACTTTTTATAAACAATGTATTTATACTGTATTTTATAGTTATTTTTACTGGTACTACTATTTTTTCATATGTGTTTGAATTACAGTCTAGAGTCCTTTCATTTCAGCCTAAAGAACTCCCTTTAGTATTTCTGATAAACCAAATCTGCTAGAGATAAATCCCTTCAGCTTTTGTTTACCTAGGAAAGTCTTAATTTCTGCTTCATTTTTGAAGCAAAATTGTGCTGGATATTGAGTTCTTTGTTGACAGTCTTCTTTAAGCACTGTAAACATGTCATCCACTTCTTTCTGCCTGCCATGATTTCTTGTGAGAAACCTGCTGTTAATTTTATTGAGGATTCCTTGGACATGACAAGCTATTTCTCTCCTCCTCCTTTCAAGATTTTCTCTTTAATTTGGGATATTGATATTTTGATTATGATGTGTCTGGGTGTGAAAAATCTTTGAGTTTATTCTACTTGCTATTATTTCAGGGTTTTTTGATGTGTAAATTAAAAGTTTTCATTGAATTTGGGAATTCTTGGCAATTATTTCTTCAAGCATTCCTTTTCTTCTTTCCTACTGGAACTGCCAACATTTACATGTTCATGTGTTTCATGGTGGCCACAGTTTGCTGATTTTTCATTTTGCTTCTTTCTGTTTCTCAGACCAGATAATCTAAATTAATGTATCTTCAAGTTCACTAAATTTGAAGATACGTTAATCACCAGTTGAAATCTCCTGTTGAGCCATTTTAATAAATACGTTATTTTACTTACTGTCCTTTTCAAATTCAAAATTTCTATTTGGTTTATTTAGAATTTGTATCTTTTGCATTGATATTCTCTGTTTGATTTACTTTTATAGTTTCCTTTTATTATTTGGACATATTTTAAATAGCTGATCTAACATTTTTATCTAGTAAGTTCAATCTCTGGTGTTCTCCCTGGATAGTTTATATTGAGCTTTGTTTTCTGTATATGAACCATATTTTTTGTTTCATTTTGTATCTCATTTTTTTCATTTTGTATCTCATAATTATATAATGTAGCAACTCTGAAAATCAGATTTCTGCTCCCCATAATTTATTTTTGTTATTATTGTTTGTCATATTGATGTTATTGTTATTCCTGTAGTGACTTTCCTAAGGTGATTTTGTTACGTGTGCATTCTTTGTTATGTATGGCCACTGAAGTCTCTGTTTTTGTAGTTCAGTGGTCAGCTAATGAGTGGACATTAATTTTCTTGAACCAATAAGGCTCCCAATCTTGCTGTTGGGGCATGTATCTGATGCTCTGGCAGGCGATTTATATACACTGTTTTATTCTTTACTTTCTACTTTCACAGAACCTCAAAATCAGTCAGAGATGAGAAATTGGAACCTTGTCAGATTACTTCTCACCATGTGCCCAGATCTGCACATGGATTTGGCTCTCTGGATTCCCAGGATATTTCTAGACTTTTCAAAGCTCTTTATGACAGTCTCATTCCCCAGCTTTTCAAGTTTTTTAGTCAGTTTCTTATTAGCCTTACCTACATCACTGCCTTAGGCAGATGTGAAGTTAAACCAATTGTCACTGATTTCTTTCCAATAAACATCCCAGGGAGAAGCCTATTTGCATTGGACAAGCTCTGAGTCAGTTCTAATAAAGACAAGCTCCATGTAATGGCTTTTCGGAAAACTGCCAGACAGGTCAAATAACGACAGTCCTCTGGAAATGAGGTGGTTGAAAAAGCCCCCAACCCATTCTTCCACCTATAGTGGCTGATTGGCTGCTGGTTTTCATCCCTACGTGATTACAAGACTGGTGGTTTTTAAGGTTTCCTTGGAACTGAGAAAAGCAGAAGGGGAAGAGCGCAACTTAAAATGACTCAAAACTCGATCTTACTAAGATTCAGCTTTTTTTCTTGATTAAGCAGTTTTCAGATTATTGCCTGCCTTTGATTACTTTCCAGGGTTCTGTAAAAGTTGATTTTGACAATTTTTTTACCAGTATTCTTATTGCTTTTATAGAGAAATAAATTTTTGGAGGCATTACATGATTATTCTGGATGTGCCCTCTTATATATTGTTTTAAAATTTCAGTACTGGTTATTAAATTTTCATTGAAGTCAGAGACCTAAGGCACTAACTAATAGTTTGAGCATAAATACATCCTTTAAATCCAAAGTTAATGTCAAAGTTTACTTACCCCGGCAAGGTTTGTAGCAAGATTCTAAGCAAGTAACAATATGAAATATTTTGTAGTATAACTGAAGAAAGAGAGAATTGAAATTAACTGAGATAAATTTAATTCAAAAAGATACAAAAGGGAGTAAATCCACAGGAAATAGAAAAATTTAATAGTAAAAATTAAATATTAAAATTAAATAATAAATTAAAAATTAATAAATTTTATTATTTTAAATACAATTTTAAATAATAAAAATAATAAAGGTAAGAGAAGAAATTAATAAAACAGGAAAAGAGGAACTATAGATATAATAAAGTATCAGGATACTTTTGCTTCAAGTATCAAAAGTTCAGCTCAAATTGGCTTAAAATTAAGAAAATTGCATAATTCACTGTATTAGGTAGGTTTTCCCAAAAACACAGCATATATATATTCTGTTATATTGTATAATATATATATAACTGTATATTGTTATCTAGAAATGTAATATAGTTTCATACATACAAATATTAAATATTGAATTGAACAATGAGTATATATATATATGTGTGTGTATATATACTCTATATACACACATGTATGTGTATTATGTATGTATATGTATCATATATATGCATATATATGTGTGTGTATATATATATTTTTAAAGCCAGTTTTTGTTTGGAGGTGGACATTGTATACACACACACACATGTGTATGTATATGTATATGTATATAAAAAGAGAGAGAGAGTTATTTTTATTTTAAGGAATTTGTTCACACAATTATGGGGACTGCCAAGTCAGGTTGACTTTCTATGTTGTAATTTAGAATCAGAATTCTTTCCTCTCTGGAAAACCTCAGGCCTGCCTCTTCTGCTTTCAACTAATTGAATGAGACCTACCCACATTATAGAGGGTAATTAGCTTTACTTAAAATCAACTGATTTTAAATGTTAATCACATATAAAAACTATCTTTACAGCAACATCTAAACTAGTTTTGACCAAACAACTGGTTACCTTACTCTAGCCAAGTTGACAGAGAAAATGAACCATTACAAATATGAAGGCAGAGTTAGAACAGGATTCAAGTGTGTTGCAGCCAGTGACCTCAGGCCCATTTCTCAGCAGTCCCTCCATATTTTGGCTTCATCTTTAAAGAGGTAATTAGATATCACAGTATTTCCAGGCCTTACATTTTTGCAGAATAAATCCTAGAAGAAGAAAAGATGTCTTCCAATAACTCGCTTAGAAAAATAATATTCTCAAATTATTTTACAAATGCCTACTGGCATCACACCAGGACAGATGTGTTCACACACCCATTTGAGAATTGATCACTGTCTAGGAAGGCAGAACTACTCCTACTGTGCTGAGGTTCATGCTCTTGGTGATGCCATGGTTGGCTTCTCTGTGTCCCAGGGAGTGGAAAGGGAGACACAGATGAACAAATTAGAGATTTTTGGGGAAAGATGGAGGAGTATGGATACTAACTAGCAAGCAGCAATGTCTACCCCAAACAAAAACCAGTTCTAAAAATAACAGCCAACAACAGCAGTGGCAGTAGCAGCAAAATTCAAAATTCAACCAAAGAAAAAAATACAAACAAGAATAATTAAATAAGAAAGAAGCAGAATAAACACTAAAAGAAATAAAAATGGGCATGATTATAACTAAAATATACTTAATGATTAACAAATATTTTGAACATATTATGCCAATATTTTATTTTGAACTTAGATGAAAGGAATAAAGTTAAAAAGCTGTAAATTACAAATATTTGTTTTAAAAGAGGATCTGATTAAAACAACAAAATGAAGAATTTAAATTGTTAGTCACCTTTACTCCTTAACCAAAGGAACTAATTACAGACGGTTTTATAAACAAGTTCTAATCTTCAAGAAAAAAACAATTCCTACGAAATTCAGACTGATTCAGAGAATATGAAAAATGTAAAACTTTTATTTTTTGTAGGAATGTAATGCAACATTGATAAGAAAATAAGACAACTAGAGCCGAAAAAATAAAATTAAGGCCCCATCTAACTTATGAGCAAAGTGAAAAATCCTAAATAAAAAATAGTAAATGAAAACTAGCAAAATGTCATTACGTGATAAATTTAGTCTCAGGTGTGAAAAAATATTTCAAAGTGTTAAATCTATTAATGTATTAATGGATTTATGTGGGAAAAACTATGATCAAAAGGATGTAAGGAGATACATGAAAATAAAATGAACATTAATAACAGAAAAGTTTGAGATCTTTAACACATACTAGTGACAAAATGTTCCAAGTAGACAAAATAAATAACTTTAAAATGAAAACCACTTTTCACAAACTCTTAGTTATATCACAGTTGGAATTCAGTTTTTACAATATTATAGTTTAAAGTCAGATGGAAGAGAATCATAGCCGTTGTAACCCTTAGTGCACTGTTGCCACAGAAAACCAGAGCTGGACATTAGTTAAGTTAAAAAAAAAATATTTTTTTTTGAGACGGAGTCTCGCTCTGTGGCCCAGGCTGGAGTGCAGTGGCCGGATCTCAGCTCACTGCAAGCTCCGCCTCCTGGGTTTACGCCATTCTCCCGCCTCAGCCTCCCAAGTAGCTGGGACTACAGGCTCCCGCCACCTCGCCCGGCTAGTTTTTTGTATTTTTTAGTAGAGACGGGGTTTCACCATGTTAGCCAGGATGGTCTCCATCTCCTGACCTCGTGATCCGCCCGTCTCCGCCTCCCAAAGTGCTGGGATTACAGGCTTGAGCCACCGCGCCCGGCCGTAAAATTTTTAAAAAAGATTTTGTTCGTAAGCTATTGCAATAAAGGAAAATACACCTTGGTTTAGAATTGGGCTAAATTCTGAATACAGTAAAGAAACTCAAGTGTGTGGGCCTGTGTGTGTGTTTGTGTGTGCGGTAGGAGTCAGTGAATGGGAACTGCTAAAAGCAGACACAAAAGGTAAGGGAGATTCTTGCTAAACTAACCTCACAGAATTCCAACTGAAGACAGGCTAGGGGATCAGGAATCCTCTCTAAACTGACTTAGCAGGATTCTTGCTACAACCAGGCTATGCAGTTCTGCAAGAATTGGGGCCAGTTGAGGCCTAGAAGAAAAGAAGGTTGGGAGGAGCTGGACAAAAGTTTGGTCATGGAGAGTGTCTTGTCAATTCCTCCTCTTGACCAGATGAATTCTTTTTCCTCTGAATAATTTAAGTCCTTTTCTCATTCAAACATCTTTTGTTAATTAGGAGCAGCTGAACCACCTGTTGCAACTTGGTGAACGCTTCCAATTGCTGTACTATGCATGCAAGCCTTATGACATTTAGAGAAGAATAGCTATGAAGAGAAACAGCAAAGATAAGAGGCTGAGTCAATCTATAAGCCCAACTTTGCAGGTCTTCGGGGATTTCAAAAATATCCCAGGACCTACAATCTTTCCTTGGTGTTGGTAATGGCAGTGATGAAACAGATTTCTTTTTTGCCTCTAGAACCTTCTTGGTTATAGCAAAGATGTAAGACAGTTTGTCAGGAGAAAGATGCAGCAGTTGTTTCCAACCAGCACTCAAGCACCCACTTCTACAGCCAGGATCCTGTTGAGGACAATTTGTCTATGGAGGGCAGCATGCAGGGTTTTCCTGTCATGGGTGAACCAGGAATTGAAGGCCATTGGTGGCACTGTTCAGGGAAAAGGAGAGTTGCTTCTGCAATGAGTAGATGATGCTGTTGTGGAATTGAACTTTTTCAGCCAGGTGATAGGTTCCTTGGGATGGTTTCCAAAAAGTGGCAATTCTTTTCCACAAAGTAGGGAGATCATGAATGGAATGTAGGCCCAGTTCTGTAGCTGCTTTCTATAAATAACCTAACGGAGCAGAGATCATCTACAAAGGAACTTGTGATGTCCTGGACACCTCTTTTGTTTCCATGATGAGAGAAAGGTGAACAGAAGATAGTGACTGATTGGTTTAGAAATAATTCAAGAAAAGGTTATTGAACTGAACTGGGGTCAGCTCTCTTGGTGCAGTAAGGCCAAACACCCACACTGAGGTTTGCAGGGGGAGAACGGGCATTTATTTGCAGGACACCAAGCAAGAAGAATCACACAGCTCATTCTTAAGGCTCAATCTCCCCAATGGCTTGCAAGTAAGGATTTTTAAAGGCATAGAGACAGAGGGCATAGGCAAAGTCATCCATCAATACATGGAGGCTATACACTGGTTTGACCTAAAAGGTGAGTCATCTTGAAGCAGAAGCTTACAGGTCATAGGTAGAGTTTCTGTTTTGTGATTGCTTAAGGAGGCAAAGATTTGTCTTAAAACTTAGGGTCAGCAGAAAAGAATGTTAGCTCTGGCTCATGGGTATGATTTCCTCCAGACTCTCAGGAAGAACAATGAATGATGGCCAGAGTTCAGTTTTCAGTTCCCTCTTATCCAAGGTCTATGTATCCATGGATCCAAGGGGTAGGGATCTGCGCTTCTGAAAAACAACTCAGAGACCTATGTTAAAATGCTACCTTTAGTTGCTACAGGGAATAGCTCATGACTAACGTCCTTGGCTGTTGTTTTAATCTGCTATTGCCTAATTGCTACCAATGGCTCATTTACTTCTCAGGGCTAGCTAGAAGACTGGAGTGCCCCTAGAAGGAATTCAAGATTTTCCTGTATTTCTGTGCTTGGTAGGGGAGAGAATCCTGACAGGCTCCTAAGGCAGGTCTCTGCTCTCTCTCAAAAATAAAAACATTATGAGGAGTTGAGTACGACAAAGGGAATAGCAAGATTGGAGAGATAACAAGAATCTGCCCAGTTGGCTAGGAACAGCCAATAGGCTTGAGTTCCACAGAAAAAGTTAGAACCATCAGGAGCTAGCCAGAGTCATATAAATAATTAGCCGATTGCTGAAGCTGCCAACATAAGTCACATTTTGAGGATGTAAAATAATTTGCCAGAGGTGGTTAGTCCACCTGTGGTTCATTTGGGTCCAGTAAATTAGGTTGGTGGGGCGGCAGCGGGGGCATTGAGGAGAATTCCATTCATATGAGGGATGTCTCAGGAATTTGTAGCTTGGAGGCTTTATTTTGGATTTAGTGTAATGCTAGATAAGTGTAATGGCAAATTCTTGTTCCCAGAAAGGGAACACCGAACATTGGTATAACTAAAATAATACAGACATGACCTTTGTGGAAATAGAAAGGCATAGATTCAAGGTTTTCTCACGATGTATAGTGGTCTGGTTTAGAAAGGTGAAGGGAAAGAAAGGGTCATAGCCAAAAAAAAAAAAAGAAAGAAAGAATTTAATTGATCAGAGAAGTCTGAGAAATTCTAGATGTGTCCGTGGGAAAGGGGCACAGCATACGGGCTGTGATGTTATGGGAAGAAGTGACTAGTGGGGCCAAGTTTTCCAAAGGTGGTGTGGGTGAAGAAGTCTCACTGAGAGGTAAGAAAAGAAAAGGGCAGGGAAGGGGCAGAAAATCCTAAATGTAGGGACAAAAACATGAAGTTGAAGACTACAGTCAGGTGAGAAAAGTTATGCTGAAGGCAGGAAGTTACTGTGGACAGAAACGACTCTTGAGAAATGAATTGGGAAGAGCAGGGGGTTCCTAGGCAAAGGGCAAGGAAAAAGCAGGAGGACGTAGGAAGGGGAATTAGGTGTGTGCTGCTCCCTGGTCCTGGGCAGAAGCTGACTGACCCCCTCACAACATCATCTGCTTGTTCCGCAGATATTAGGACAGTTGATGCTTCTCGCTGTCATTTGCCTCTAGACACTCTCCATAGAGCTTGGTTTGAGGTCTCTGATTGGAATACTTCTCCAGTCTTAATAACTTTTGCATTTCTTTAATGGAAAAACTGGAACACAAAATTGAACACCCTGTAATTTAACACCAGTGTTAGCAATAAGTAAAACAGTATAAATTTCCTTCCATATAAATTCTAGTTTTTTGATGGTATTGTTTCCAGAGCACCAGATCCCCTGGTAAAGCTGTGTAAGGGACAATCAGAAAGTTCTAAAAGGAGGCAGCCCTGACACATTAATCACAGTCCTGAGTATATTTCATTGCCCTCCACAGTATCTAAGAATGTCAGATGAGTCCCTTAGAATTTTCCTCTAGCGCAGATGACTAAAGCAGCCGCATGTACTTTCCTGTGATAATTTGAAAGGGCATCAACTTATGTGGAGACAGCAGGGAGGATCTGAGAGTCATAGAGGAACGAGCAGCACTGTTGGCCACGGGCAGTTCAATTCTTTAAATAGGTTAGCCAGCTTAGTCTTGAGGATGCTGTCGGCTTTTTCTATGGTGCTTGGGGACTGAGATTGGTAAGAGAAGTGGGGTGTTAGTCTAATGTTTATTGTCATTTGAATTTCCTGTATAATTTTGCCAAAAGCATGTGATTCTTTGCCACTAGAGATGGTATAGGGGATACCCCAAGTGGGGAAAATTCATTCTAGGTATGCCGAGGCAACTGATATTCCTGAGGGATTTTATCAGGAAGAGTCCGGGTTGGCAGAAGGAAGTGAAAGTTGCTTGCCATCCTTGCCCTAACTTTACAGTTTTTTTCCAGGGTTATGTTTCTGGCAGATGAGGCAAGTGGCAATCACTTTGTCCAAACACAAATGAAAAGATCCAAACTATTGCTTGTTCAAAATATCTCATATTTTGTCCTTTCCATGCTGAGTCATGTTGTGTGACTACACAGTGGCTCAGGCAGTAGACTTCAGAGCAGCCAAATGGCTGCTTTGGTGTGTCCTAAGTTCATCTGAAGCATTTGTCTGAGCCACACAGCCAAGTAGGGGATGAATACTTCCACCAGGGGCTCAGGGCCTTGAAGTGGAACCCAGACTCATCATTCCAAAGTTTGGAAAGGCTCTGGCTGCCTTGAGTGGTTGGGAAAAGGGCTGTTAATTTAACACACTTACATGGCCAATTTATTTCTCCAGGCATCAGCCGAGCTTTTCCTACTTTGTCCCTCAGTTTTAACACTAGCCATCTACCCGGGTGCTAACAATGCTTCTGGAGGTTCTGCTGTTAGATGTCTGCTTTTGCCTGGTGCACAAGCTGCTGTCATGAATCTTCTTTTACAACTTACCCGCATCTTGTACTACCTCACAAGTACAATGGCTATGACAGTACTATAAACCCTAACCTTTATTTCCTCTGCTTTTTTGCAAGCCTGAGTGAGAGCAATAACTTGGTCACCCTGGCTGACTTAACATATGTCAGGGCTTGATATTCAAGAGGTTTGTGTTGCTGAGTGATGATATATCCCTTCCAAAAGGTACCATTCTCCCTCTGAAGAGGGAGCCATAGACACAGAGACTGAGGTCAATTTGGCAGAGAGGCTCTCCGATAAATCTAGCCCAGACAAGATCTAGTGTTAATTACACGTTCATGGGGGCATCCCATCAATGTGCAAAGAAAGCAAGGTTGGCAAGGTTAGGGTTTTGATGATGATATATGGTGATTTGAGAGGGAGAGTGCACTAAACTTTCATGAGGTAAGTCAAGATGCAGAAAGTGTTATGTGTTTTCATTAAGCAAGAAGGGCCTGCATAGCAAGGGGAATATGTGTATCAAGTGGTTGACCCAATACCACATCAGTGGTATTTTGTACATGTTTGGCAGTTCTAGCCACAGCTCAAAGGCAACAGCCATGGCTCAAAGGCCTTAGCTAATGGGTCAAGCTACTGGGTCAAGGCCAAAATATAATATCATAGAGGTCTCTGGTAATCACTATGTTTCTAGAATAATATCTCAGGGCATGACCTCCTCATTCATCCACGAACAAGGGAAAAGTCAGGAAGTAAATGGGGAGTCCAAGCATGGGGGAAGGGTATGAAAGTAGAGAGTCCTTAAGGTTATCAAAAGCATCTTTGGATAGCAAGTCTGGGCTTGGAGATGATTCCCTAATCAGAGCACAGAGCACTGGAGCAATCATGGAGAAATTAGGTACCACATCCTACAACATCTCACAAGGCCCAAAAACTCCTCAGCATTACTTTGTTTCAAAGAAAAAAAAGTATTAAATAGTAGAGGTTTGGTCTGTGGGGAGAGTTTTACCACAGCCCAGATACCAGAGACATAGTGAACGCCACTGAATTTTGTCTCTAGCTACCCTGTGATCCTCTCTTGCTCATGCCTTAAGGAGGTGCTCAGTGACTTAACTTTCAGTACATAGAAGGAGGTAATCCACATACTGGAGTAAAGTGGAGTCACTTGGGAAGACTAAAGTTGACACCCAGAGTATTCAAAAGGTAGGTAGAGACCTCTGTAAATCCTTGGGTCATGCTAGTATGCATATATTGTTGGATATTTCCAGTGAAGGCAACCAAGTATTGGAATTCCTTATGAAGGAGTATACTAAAAAAGGCAGAACAAAAATTGATGACAGTGAAACATTGGGTGTTATAGGTGATAGCAGACAGTATAGTGGCAGGAGTCAGCACTCAGGGAAACCCAGGTTTGACCATTTTATTGAAGATCTTAGAGCTTGGATTCAATGATACCCTTCCCATTTGGGATTTTAATGACTAAGATGGGAGCATTCATAAACTACAAGTGGAGACTAGAAGTTGTTTTTTATTTTGTTTTGTTTTGTTTTTGAGACAGAGTCTTGCTCTGTTGCCCAGCCTGGAGTACAATGGCATGATCTCGGCTCACTACAACCTCCATCTCCTAGGTTGAAGCTATTCTCCTGCCTCAGCCTCCTGCGTAGCTGGGATTACCAGCATGTGCCAAGTATGTGCCACCACGCCTAGCAAATTTTTTGTATTTTCAGTAGAGATGGAGTTTCACCATGTTGGTCGGGCTGGTCTTGAACTCTTGACCTCAGGAGATCCAACTGCCTTAGCCTCCCAAAGTGCTGGGATTACAGGTGTGAGCCACCACACCCTGCCTGAGACTAACAGTTTTTGTCAAATTGAAAGGAATCAGACACACTTCTCAGCTTCCTGGGCCCAACACTAACACATTCCTCCATACATCACAACTTCCAGGGCCCAGTGTAAACATTCCAAACTTCCAGGGCCCAGTGTAAACATTCCAAACTTCCAGGGCCCAGTACAAACACCACCTGGAGAGTACCGTTTGTACTGAAAGCATGGGAACCAATTGTAATGCTGTAACCTAAAGAATTCCCTTGTTTCTCTGTAACCTTACATATCCTGTTTTCATCGGGCTATAAAAAGCAAGCGCACGCATTGTTCGAGGCCCTCTTGTATGTTATGGAACGGAGGGACCAAGTTCGAACTTGCAATAAAGATGCTTGCCGCTTGGCTTTGACTCTGGACTCTGGTGGTCTTCTTTGGGGAATAAACGGTCTGGGCATAACAAAATAAACCTGGGACTATTGAGTAGAGCCCTCATGTCCTTCTGATTTAAATGATATTGGAGAATCCTGAGGACAGGCATGGAAGGACCTACTTCTGTTTTAAGGGATTGTACATTCCATACAAATCCAGTATCAGTGAAGTGTGTTTGTTTGTTTGTTTGTTGTCCATAGAGAAGAGAAAAATCTGTTTAGTAGTTGATTTAAATTTTTAGCTAAATGTGTGGTAGTTTGAAGGGGAAAATGGACTCAGAGAAGTCAGACAGAGCCACTGGGGGAGGGAGACTTAAGGAGTACCCTGGGGCACAGTGAATTTGACACCCCTGTGGTGAGATGATCTCTTCCTAACAGGTTTCCTGGGGGCAGAGCTGACCAAAGGGCTGTGTTTAGCTTTCAGGAGTCCCATAAGAATATTAAGAGATTGAGGCAGAGGCAAAAAAATGAGGCAAATTATAAAAACCCAGCACTGGTAATTTGTGGTGGCCCTAAGGAAGGGAAGAGGAAACGAGGTTATTCCAGTTACGGGTTAGTGGTGGTTGAGGGCATTGGACATTTTCTTTCTTGGAGGGGTGTCAGTCATTTCCTGGTGAGGCAAGGACTCAGGCTTCTTCCCTCCTCTTGGTGTCCTGGCAACCTCGGGTCCATTGTCCCCTTTTATGATAATGCCAGCAAGTGTCCCAGTCAGTGGGAGCCCACAGTTTTAGAGCTTGCTATTGATTACATTTTCCAGGTTTTTCTATTTCAATTGAAATGCCATAAACTCATGCTGATTATTTTTCTTTTTATTAAACAAAATACTGCTTTCATAACACTGGGCTAACATCTGCAGTTTGGATATGTCTGCATTTACCAATTAATTTTATTATTCTGTGATGTGTCATGCAGCTCTGGTCTCAGACCGTTTACAGTCTGTGGCCAGAGCAGAAGCTGCTTGGGAAGTAAGTTCCAGGCCCAAATGTTCTTCCATGTTGTTTGTAATCGATGGTGGTGGTTAACCACAGTTTCAGCCCTTTTTGTTTTATAATTTTGAATGCATGACCAATTTCAGTGAGATAGTCCTGAGGGGTAGTACCTAGTACTTTTTCCTCTACTTCCCTCAGTTTCTGATGGGAATCAGGAGAAGTCTGAGTTTTTTTTTTCTGAGACGGAGTCTTGCTCTTTCGCCCGGGCTGGAGTGCAGTGGCGTGGCCGGATCTCAGCTCAGCTCACTGCAAGCTCCGCCTCCTGGGTTTTACGCCATTCTCCTGCCTCAGCCTCCGGAGTAGCTGGGACTACAGGTGCCCGCCACCTCGCCCGGCTAGTTTTTTTTTGTATTTTTAGTAGAGACGGGGTTTCACCGTGTTAGCCAGGATGGTCTCGATCTCCTGACCTCGTGATCTGCCCGTCTCAGCCTCCCAAAGGGCTGGGATTACAGGTTTGAGCCACTGGGCCCGGCCCGAAGTCTGAGATTTTTAATGGTTCTCAAGGGTGACAAAACATGTGGCTTTTTCAAACCAATGGGAGGCATCTCCAGGCCCCTTGAATAAGGATAAATTGATGAGTCAGAGAGTTACAGAGAGTATTTTCTCAGAAAAAATTTTAATTGTGCAGTAAACCTTTTCCTTACCTCCTGGGGGTCATGAGAGTCCTTGGTGGTAACAAGTAACTGAGTATTATCTCCTCGGTGGGCCTCACTTGGAAACAAGTACAGGCTGCATCTCTGGCTTCACCTACAGGAGAGAGGGCCCAGTTAGCCTGGCAGCTCTAGGGAGCTGAAGGACTAGGGGTGAGACGTGCAGGAGACATTTTGAGAAAGAAAGATACAGAGGAGGGCTGCAACGGGACTCCGGGAATGTCATAGGAGGGGTGCAAAGGGCTTACTGGGTCAGAAAATGTTTTCTGAATACCTTGTTTAAGAATTTCTTCTTGTTTAAGAGTTTTGAGTACAGTTTGAATCATTTAGTCATTTTTCAACTTCTTCATACCAAGCAGAATAAGTGAATTGTGCATCCAAGATTTTTGTTTCCTGTTGGTCTAGGTGTCTTCTAGGTGAACTAATATCAAGACAGACAAGGATCCCCAGAAGGGCCATTGTAGGTCAAGAGGGGTTTTAGTAAAGGTTTTCCAGGGTGAAAGAAGCCAATGGTATTACAGTCACAGCGGCAAAGCATACCGTCCACAGGAGTTTGAGAAGAGGGGGTACTGTGGTTTAAATGTGTCCTCCAAAGTTCATGTGCTAGAAACAATCTCCAATGTAACAGTGTTAAGAGGCGGGGCCTAATGAGCCATGATTAGGCCAGGAGGGCTCTGCTTTCGTGATGAGGTGAATGCCATTATCACAGGAGTGAGTTCCTTTTCAAAGGATGAATTTGTCCCCCTTTTTCTCTCTCTCACCATCTCTTTGTCCTTCCAAGCAGTTGGAGCTGCTGCCCAAGCAGTAATGAACTGGAGAGAAACAAGTCCTGGGTTTCCAATGGTTATGCTGGTCTGAAATAAAAGTCCCCAGATGCCTCTGAAGTCTGACATCTCTGCATAGCCCTTGGATTCTGGTTCCCTGCCTTCAATTGCAGAGTGGTGTGCTTGTGTCATTGCTGATGTCACCTCTTAAAAAGACCTTCACTTTCTTGCTGCCACATAGCCATATTTGTTGCTCCCAATGTATAGCCTGACAGAATAAATGGAGAGGGAGGTGCTGGATTTGTGTATCACTGGCTGTCAGCTCCTAGTGTTAAGCCTCACACAGGTGTGCCAGCATTGATCTGTAGAGTGTCACATATCTAAGTTTGAAAATAAAAGCATATTCTCCCCCAAAACTGAGAGAGACGCAGCAAGAAGACCCTCTCGAGATGCTGGCCCCTCAACTTTGGACTTCCCAGAATACAGAATCATGAGCCAATAAATTTCTGTTCACTGTAATTCCCCAGTCTGTGGCATTCCATTACAGCAGCACAATTTGGCCGAGGACAAGAGTTTTCAGTAGAGTGAGAACACACAGTTTCTTTAAACTTAGAACAGAGAAACTTGGGACAGTATCCCAGCCTCTGCTTCTTACAGAAACTTGCCTCTTATACACAGTGGTGCTTACGGCTCTGTCCCAGTCTCTGTTTGCTTGGAACTGTAATCCAGCCTCAAGCTATACTGAGAATCTTAAGACTCAAAGTCTGTAAACAGACATTTATCTATAGCACTGGGTTTTAGGGCCAGACTTATCACTGCAAACCCAAACAAGCAAGTAGACTGAAGACAAAAAGTCTTGATGCACACTCTGAGAGGTCCAGTGATCCTATCTAAGGGTTTGATGGTGGTTCTGATCCAGATCCAAGTTTCAGTAGCAAGAAACTGTCAAAAAGAGAACCAATGTCAAACATTAGTTAATACAGTAAAGACAGATTTTATTCAGAAACTATTGCAACAGGGGAAAAGAAGCCTCACTATAAAGCTGGGATAAATTCCAAATACAGTAAAGGCTGCTAGAGTTTTACAGCCAAGGAGTAGGGAGAGGTCAGTGGATGGAACACTCCTAAGAGCAGGCATAAAGGGTTGGGGGATTCCTGCTAGACCAACCTCACGGGATTCTTGCTGAAGACAGGCCAGGGGGTTCAGATTGAAGGTTAGAGGGGATCCTCTCTAAACTGACTCACCAGAATTCCTGCTAAAACCGGGCAATGCAGGTCTGGCAAGGATGGGAGCCAAGGTTGAGGCCTAGGAGAAAAGAAGCTTAGGGGAGCCTGATGAACGCTTGGTCAAGGAGGAGTGTCTTACTGCCATATTTGATTAGAAATCAAGCCAAACGCTGAAATAAGCAAAATGTGTATGTACATATCTAGTAAAAGATTTGGAAATAAAAACCTAATTTTTCCTTGTTTTAAAATAATACTGTCTATCCAGAAAATAGAAAATATACAGGAAAATGTATATTCAGGCAGATTTGCTGGATAAATTAAAATGTGGAAAACCAACAGAATTTAACAGCAGTAGCTACTTAGGAGAGCAAAACCAGCAATAAAATATCTTAACTTTTATATTAGAGAAAATATTTTGATTTAAAAAATAATTTTGCTTATAAAAGTGCCATTGAAATACACCAAAGACAAACTGAATAAAGTAGATAGTCCATTTCATGAATGAGAGAATTCAATTCTGATATAATTAGTAGTGATAATAATAATAAAACCAACATTTATTGCACGTCTTCTATGGGCCAGGCATCTTTTCCAAGTACTTTACAAAAACCATTTTACTTAATTCTTACAATATTATTTTGAATATTATAAATGGTTATGCTCATTTAAAGATGGGGAAGCCAAGGCCAGCAGGGTTTAAACAATTTTTGATGGTCACAGTGAAAGTAAGGAACAGAAGTGGGGTGTCCGTTTTTTAATTACATAAGCTAAAATTTTAATGAAATTGCAATAAAATGTCCCAATAGAACAAAGTGTTTCTGAAATTTTCATAGAAGGTTTATTTTCAGAATAGCCAGGAAAATTTAATTTATTAACTTATTTAATCCTTGCAATATGCCCACAAATAATCTACTATTATCCCAATTTTATAAATAAGAAAATCGAGGCACAGAAATTTCAAGTCTCAAGCTTGATGTTACATAACTAGTTGGTTGCAAACTTGGATTACCCAATTCCAAACTCTATGCCCTTAATAATTACACATTAAATATATCTGTTTTTGCTGCAAATATGAGAAAGTGGCAGCATTAATTTTGATGGTAGATGTTTCTGTTATATAACTATAAATATATCTATATTCATATTTTAGCAATAAGAAATAAAGCAAAATGTATTCTAAGTAGGCAGAGCTGTAGAGGCCAAAGACAGCAATGTGTTTTCACTATCACTATCAGGTATGGGGCAAAGTAAGATGTATTTGGAAATGAGACTGGAGAAATAAATAGGATCAGGTCAACATCTGTCAGGCTAGTGAATCTGAGGTGCATGGCTCTTTGAAGAATTTGAAATAAGGGATGATGATTCCTGTTATACATAATTTACCCTGGCTACAATGTACAAGGTAAAGAGGTCAAGCAGGAGACAGGCAGAGAAAACGATTAGGAGAATGCAGTAACAGTCCCAATGAGAGATGACGCTTACTTAAACATAAACAGTGCTGGTGAGGAGGAGGCCTCGGAGGAAAATATCTAAGTACAAATGGCTAGATGTGGTGCTTAATGGGACACGTTTGGCTTTCATGATTAGAGTCAGAGTGGAATCATTCGACATATTGAGATGGGAAAAACAGGACTGAAAAGGAAATTATTGAATATTCTAAGCTTGAATGTAAGAAATCCAAGGTAACACTTAAGCATTTGAGTCAGAAATTCAGGAAGGATGTAAGAACACAGCCAGGAGCCAACCACTGCAAAATTAGGAAGAGTGTGGACTAAAGACAGAAGGTTGGTGAAATAGGCATGTTATCCACAATCAAAGGAGGAAGAGGATTTTATGAAAAAAGCAGGACAGTGGGAACTTAAAAGATCAGAAGCATGAGTGAGCTTGGTAACAATAGTCAAGACGATAGAGTTTGAATGAGTAGAGACCTACAGTAGAAACAATAGCTTAAATCAGACTGAGGTACAGGGAAGTAAGGACAGAAAGAACTGTTGTGTTTGGTGGGATGTTATCATCAGAGGCATTACAGTGCAGCATTAGGTAGGGCAGATTAAATGCCATGAGTTATCAGGCAAGAAAGGATTGAAGTAGAGGCTGAGGATGCCAGCAACTAGTTTAGTTGGAAAAAGTGGAGCTGGGAGAGGCAAAGAGAAACAGTAGCAAGAAAGGAGAATGAGGTAGATAGAAAGAGGGGATATTGTTACTGTTTTTTTTTTAAACAAGGTATTCCCAGTATCGGAGGAAAGAGCTAAAATAGGCAGAGGATGAAATGAAAATATAACTCATGAAGTGAGGTCTTAGAGGTGGAATTCAAGTGCGTGCTGCATCAGAGTTGGATATAACCATTTAGGGATGAAGTGAATTAGACCAGCACTGCTCAATGTGTGGTCACAGACCCTCAGCAACAGCATTCCCTGCTACACTGAATTAGAATCTCTGAGGCTGGGACCCAGGAATCTGCTTTGTCACAATAGCCCCAGGTGATACCTATGCACTTTAAAGTTTCAGCATTGTCATGCATGTTTAGAGACTTCAAAAAGAGCACAGGAAGCTTACTCCAGACAAGATTTTAATATCCACTGTTAGAGTCCAATCTGAGTAAGAACTAGAGCACAAAGGACAGTAGACAGGTATTTGAATAGATGACCTTTCTGTTGGAGACTTTCACCAAGGAAGACAAATGTGAAATCACTATTTTCCTTTCCCATGACGTAAACCGCCATCAGCTCTACTGATCATATTTTAGAATTCTAGTTTGCATATTGAATATTTACCCATATATAAAGTTTTTTGTATATATTTACATATTTGCAAACTGATAAGAGAAAATTAGCTTTCTTAGAAAGTAAACATCTCAAAATATTTATGCAAGCCATATTGTTAAGCAAAATATTAAAATTTAGAAGACTGAAATTATCATAAATGAGAATTTACTTATCAAATGCACTATGTACATAACATATAAAATACATATGTAACATACATATAAAATCATATGTGTTGACTTGTTTCCTGTTGGATTTGATTCACAAAGGGTCTCACAGGAGGAAGACTGTGTTACCGGCACTTGATTAGCCTTTAGTCTTCCTGCCCTTGCTCCATCATGCCTTTTCTGGAGAGCACCCAACTCTCTTCAGGTGCCCACCATTCTGGTGTCATCTACTTGTTGAGTTATCCAATACAACTTATTGAAGAAACAGCCACCTGTGATGGTGAAAGAAGCACACATTCCCAGCAAGATGCTTTTTCTTCTAATATCTAGTACAATTCCTACGCCAGAAATTTGAGTAAACAAAAAGTTATATCATTTTTTTCTTCCAAAGTTTTAGAAAAGTCCCAATTTTTTAGTTTATGCCTCAATTTCTGCCTGATAGCAAATACTTGAATCTAGTGGAAGAGCATTTAAAGTTGTTTTATTTTAATGACACATTTAGGAATTCTTCATTTCTGGTTTTTTGTTTTTTGGTTTTTTTCTCCAAATAACATCTCGATGCTGGGGGTCTTGAGTCTTATCATGGCCTCACGGAATGCATCTGTTCCACCGTCATCTTGTGGTTTCCTTATTCACAGTGTTTAATGGTACCTTCAGATCCGTACTTGGCGGCACCTCGCCCATCTGCAGTCCCTCAAGTGTCTGGTCCTTCCCGCGCGAGCATCTGCTGAGATGGGCGTGTCCTGAGATGAATTTCACCTCACATACTCCTTGCTGTTATCTGTATCCTCTCCCCTGAGCGCATTTTGGCGTCAACATTTTCTCTCAAGTAAATGCCACGTCCTTCTCAGCGGCAGGGTGGCCGACTCACAATATCCTAAGGGTCAAGGAAATTGGGGTAATCCTTTAGGCACTACCTTCTTTAATGAGCTTTGCTGCTTTAAGACATAATTATCTGGAAAGAGATATAATTATCACTGATTTCATGAAAGATATCTGTTGGTTCTATTATCCAGCCCTAAAAGTGACAGGTAGGGTGGCAGAAACAGGTCTCTCGAAGCAACCAGACATCCTGCTTACTCATTTTTACCAAGCAACACTTCCACTCTCCTTATTAACCAGGGAGGAGAGAAGGCGCCAGGTTCTTCACCTACTCCCTTTCTGCTGTGCATCGAATAAAAAAACCTTATACCTTGATTCCTTCAAGGACATAGCATTTTGAAATATTGAAATTATTTTTCACTTTCAAATTTATAATAAATATAAACATGTTTCATTTCTTAATTTTAAAAATTTCCCACTGATTGGTGCAAAAAAAAATCTTGATGACATTTTGAACAAAAAAGACATATTATTATATATGAAAAAAATACATGTAGCAAAATTAATTACTTTGAAAAGAAGTTCAAGCAGAAATAATTAAAATAAACCTACTGGGAAATAATTTACATAAGTATAGGCGTAAAGCTTAACAAAAACAATGATGGGGCTTCAAAATAGAGGAAAGAAAAACTAATACAATTACAGTCAGAAACTGAAATTGTTCTGTGGAAGATGAGAACCCAATGAATATGCATTTCCCTCAAGAATTACCATATAGACTAAAATATGCAACATCAGAGGATTAGAGAAACATATTTAAGAAAATTTATGAAAATAAAACTTGGAGCAATGATAACTAAGCCATAAATTTTGCTAGAAAGTCAAATCAGCTATCAACTTTATCAGAAGCAATACATTCTCCCATCTTAGCCAATATTTCATAATATGTGTTTGGACATTGAAATGGAAACAGAATTCATTAATAATAAACTATCTATACAATCCTAAAATAATTTATAGTATCCTCATCATAATATAAGGGTCATATAGAAAGTGTTTTATGGAAAAAGGTGTATTTTAAAACTAATTTTTTTTTTTTTTTTTTTTTGAGAGACAAAGTCTTGCTCTGTTGCCCAGACTGGAGTGCAGTGGCATGATCTTGGCTCACTGCAATCTTCGCCTCCCAGGTTCAAGTGATTCTCCTGTCTCAGCTTCCCAAGTAGCTGGGATTACAGGCATGCACCACCATGCCCAGCTAATTTTTGTAGTTTTAGTAGAGATGGGGTTTCGCCATGTTGGTCAGGCTTGTCTGGAACTCCTGGCCTCAAGTGATCCTTCCACCTCTGTCTCCCAAAGTGCTGCGATTACAGGTGTGAGCTACTATGCCCAGCTCCCTTAAAATGCACTTTTAAAATGTATTTTAAAACTAGAAGATATAAAGAACAATCAGATGCTTATATCCATTTATAATAAGACTGGATTTAAGGGAAGTAAAAATACCATATGCCATTTTGTACAAAAATTAGAAAGAAATGAAAAAGCAGATGCAGATTTTAAATCAGATGCTAGAATAAAGATTAGTTTAAGATTAAAGAAGAATAAGCCTTCATTTTGGTGCATGACAAGAGAAGCAGTAAATAACCATAAATTAAATAGAGATAATAAGCCATCTATATTTTACAAAATATAGATAAAAACAATCTATATTTTACAAATTACATTTAAAGAAGAGAAAGAGAGATATTCTAGCAAATTATCTGGCCCTTATTTAAAGTATAATATCAAAATACATTTCTCTATCATAGGATGGGATTATGTAGGAACTAAATATTATAGAAAATAAATTTTGTATCTTATGACCTACACATATAGACATATACATTTAATGTTATAGATTATATTGTTAAATAGATGATTAGAAAGTGGAGTGATAGTATACAATTTAACAGCAACCTTGGTGGACAATATCAGGGTATCCTGAAGAACAATAAGTAACTCCAAAATAAATAAACACGTTAAATATTCAATTTTCAAAACACATTTTTTCATTCAGCTTCAACAAATATAAAAATGTATAGATTGGAAATAACAATTTTGATTAAAGTTATTAATAAAATTAATATAATCCCTTTATTAATGTGATGTTACTATAATGAAATTAAGGGTAAATATCTTACAAGGACTTTCAAGTTGATTTTGTTGTCTCTGCATTTACTGCATAACTGCACTGAAACCTTTTTCAACCAAATATGTAATTGGGAAATGCCCCATTAAGTAATTTCCTTCTACAGAATTTTAAAAGTATGTTAATTTGGCTTCATTTATTTTGAAGAACTGTTCCTAGATGCATATATGTTTAGAATTATTTATCTTCTTGACAGAGTTTCTTATGCCTGAAATTTGCGTGGTGTATATTTTTCAATCATTTAACTTTCAACTTATGTCCTTATATTTTAAAGATCTCTCTTTTAAATAGCATTACTTGAGACATGCTTTTCTTTTCTTTTTTTGTAGCCCAGATTGAAAATCAGCCTTTTAATTGGAGTATTTAGTCCAGTTTTATTTAATAAAACTATGTTGTGGTTTAATTTAACTCTACCATCTTACAGTTTGTTTTCAATTTGTTCCATATTTTGTATATTTTCTCCTCTTTTCTTGCCTTGTTCTGGTTAATCAAGTGCTTTATTCTTCCAGCATTCCTTTTTATACACTTTTTTCTTTTTGTTAGCTATATTTGCAATTTTTTTTAAGTAAGTACACTAGAGATGGCAATACAAATCCTTAAATTATCACAATCTGCCTTAATAGTATATTACTCTATGTATTATGCAAAAGTCTTACAATATTATAATTCCACCTTCTCCCATACTTTGTGCTACTATTTTTATATGCTTTACTTCCAAATATTTTATAACCCCATAATACGTGTTTATAATTTTTGCTTAAAAATGTCAATTGCACCTTCTGCTAAATAATGCTTATATGAAAGGAAGTAAACAAATTAAAATGATTTAATTTCTGATTAAAAAGTCATAGAAAAATATTTCAGAATCTATGCAATGTATTAAAAGCATCAATCAGAAGAAATTCAATACTACTATACATTTTCATAAATAAAAATTACAGGATGAATATAAATGAATTTAGTGCTCAGCCTAAAAGCCTAAAACACAAACAACAAAGTAAACCAAAAGAAAGCAAAAGAAAAGAAATAACAAAAGAATAAATGAAAAGATAGAAAATAAAAAACTAGAAGACATAATGAATAAATAGAAAACCCTGGTTTGCAAACAATATTATAAAATATACAAACCACTAACCACTTGCTTAATTTCTTAAACAATAAAGCACAAAAACAAAAAATAAGAAATAGGTAAGAGGATAGAAGAAAATATTTTTGAAACTTTAAGAAGCTTTTTTGAAGACCTTTTTGTACATTTGAATACTATAATGAAATGGACAATTTCTTGGTGAAATATAGACTTAAACAATTAATGCCATTAGAGAAAAAAGAAACTAAAACAACTACACTTTCTATGAATTACATCAAAATTTACTAAGAAACTACAGGTGATGTTCTAGAATTTCTATTACATCTCCAAAGACCAAGTAATCTTGATATTTTAAAACATGGTATGATAAACTATTGCCTGTCATCACTATGGTAAATAAAGTTTTATTGGAAGAAGCCAAGCACACTTATTTATATATTCCTTATGGCTGAATTCATTTCTTGATAAAGTGACAGATTTGAGTAGTTGCAAAACAGAGAGAGAATTTCTAGCAAAATATAGTAACACACACAGAAATATGCAGATCTATACAGTAGCTTGAATATTGGCTCTTAAAAGTTATGTTCATGAGCTAACCCCTAGGACCTGTGAATATCATTTAAAACTTGAGGTTTAGTAGATGAAAGTAAGCTAAGGATGGGTCCTAAATCCAATGACATGTATCTGTAGAAAAGACATAGAAACACACAGAAGAAAAAGACTTGTCAACATGGAGACAATCATGCAAGGACAGATGAAAGCCAAAGAATGCCAAGGATCCCACCAGAGGCACAGAATGGATTGGACCTTTGAGTCTCCAGAAGGAACAAACCCTGCTCACAACTTAATTTTTTGATTCTGGCCTCCAGAAATGTAAGCAAATAAAATTCAATTGTTTTAAGCCACTCAGTTTGTGGTAATTTATTATGGCAGCCCAGGAAACTTATACAATGTTTGGTACTGGACCTGGAGCTGCTATAACAAATTCCCAAAAATGTAGATGTAGCTTTGAAATTGACAAATGGGTAGACATGGGAAGAAATGAGGTGTGTGATAGAAAAAGCCTAGGTTGCCTTGAACATATGGTTGGTAGAGATGTGAATGTTAAAGGTGATTATAGTGAGGGCTCAAAAGGAAGTGACGAACACAATGAAGCAAGTTTTGGTTTTCTTAGATGATGCATATATTGCCATGAACATAATGTTGGTAGAGATAGAAACATTAAAGCTGCTTCTGACAAGGCCTCAGAAGGAAATGAGCATCATGTTATTAGAACTGAAGGGAAAGTAAGACTTGCTATAAAAAGACAGAAACTTGAGTGGAAAACAGAACTTGTCAGCGATGAACTTAGTATTTAGCTTTGGAGATTTCTAAGCAAAATGTTGGTGGTGCAGCCTGGTTTCTCCCTCATGCTTATAATAAAATATGAGAGGGCAGAGAAAGATTGAAGAAGAATATGTTTTACACGAAAAGGAACCAAGACTTCATGATTTTAGAAATTCTCAGCCTATATACATTGCAAAGGATGCCAAAATTAGGACATTCATGGTTCAGAAAGCAAGCTCTAGAGAGAAGTTCAAGGGTGAGGCTGGAAAAACTTTTGCTGAAGAGGTTAGATGTGGGAGTCATGAAATAAACTGATTATCTCAGCAGAAGCCAGGAATAGGGATGGGGTTATCCAGAAAAGTTGTGTCCAGGAAAGGTCTTTTCTAATGGTGTGACACTCACAAGGGTTTTGACAATACTATATTACAGAAAACAATGCCAGCCTTGAGTGAAAGCGACAAAGATGGGATAAAATACAAGAAGGCTGTTGCACTTCTGGGAGTCTACAGGCAGACTTGATAGAGTTACTAGGGAGCAAACATGTACTATCTGTCAAGAAAAACAAAAATATGGCTCTGAGGGTAGAACTGCCAATAAGAGAGAGAGGCCAGAAATGGGAACTCAGAGGCAGGGATCGTCCTTGGCCCAGAGAGCAGAGAACTGAGCCACAGAAAGTTATATGCAGGGAGATTTGCATGCAAAGTTTCAAACCTGCTTGAGACTAATGACTATCCCTTGGGACTAGGCAATATCTATCCTGTGACTGTTATACTCTTTTATCCTGGAGCCAAACAACTTATTTTCTAGTTTCAGGGGGCCACAGATGGAGTGGAATTTGGCTCCAAGATGGGTCATACAGAGAACCTTAACAATACCTGATTAAGGTGACTTGGAAAATGGAATTTCGGACTTTTTGAGCAGATGATAGTTAAATGAGATATCTGACTTAGAGTTAGTGCTTAAAGGGTTGAGACATTTATTGATGCTGAGATGAGGTGCATGAATTTTGTACTTGGTATAGAAGTTAATTTTGAGGGACTAAATTATATACTGCAGTATGTTGCATACTGGCTCCAAAAAGATATGCCCGAGTCCTAACCACTGGTACTTATTACTGTAACCTCACTTGGAAATAGGATTATCAGATGTAACTCATTTAAGGACCTTAAAATGAAATCATCTTACATTTAAGATGGGCCCTAAATCCTATGACATATATTATTACAAGAGACAGATTGAAACACAGAGAGTAAAATACCATGTGAAGATGGTGGTAGAGATTGGAGGGCAGCCAACATCTAAGGTACAGCTAAAATTGACAGATTTGGGAGGAAGGCATAGAATACATTCTCCCTCAGAGCCTCCAGAAGGAACTAAGTCCACCAATACCTTGATTTTTTACTGCAGGCCTCCAGAACCGTGAGATAATAAATTCCTATTGTTTTAAGCCACTAAGTTTATAATAACTTATCTTAGCACAGAGAAACAATTATTATATACATAAAGATGTATAGATATGAAAATATCTGTAATCATGTGTATGGGTGTATGTGGAAATGGTAGGAGAATATAAAAAATGTATTTTTGTCATGTTTTGTAGGTTCGAATTATTTTTCAAAATAAAAAATTCAAATAGAAAAACGTTTCAAAGTCACTTGACATTTAATAAAAATTATGAGAAAACTATTGCCATCTTTCAATCTAAAAAATTCCAAGTTCTTGTAGTATATGACAATTGGTGACACATTCTCCCAACTTTTATTTATCTAGAAATACTAGTTAATCTTATTTGTTTTCATTCTCCAAGATATTTTACCTGGAAATAAAATAGTCGATTTAGAGTACTTTTTTTTCAACACTTTAAGGATGTAATTTCATTGTCTCCTGGCTTCAGTCGTTTATGAAGAGAAGTCAAATAACACTGTTGTTTCTTTCTCTCTTGTATGCAATGTGCTGGGGATTTTTCTCTGTCTTTTCAAAAGGTTTTTCTCTTCACCTTTAGTTTTCATCAGGTTGACTTGCCTAAGTAGTATTTGTTTTTTATGTATCATTTTTGGGATACACTGAGATTCTTGGACTCCAGTGAATTTTTTTTCATCAGAATTATAAAAATCATGTCTATTGTTTTTAAAGTATATTTTTCTGTCTCATTTTTTCCTCCAGTTTTTGGTACCTCCAATTGCACATATGTTAGGCTGTCTGATATTATTTCAAAGGTTACTAACTCTGCTTAATTTTTTTAGTTTTTATTTTTCCTGTGAGGTTCAGTTTGGGTACTTTCAATTGATTTTCTCTTAATCTGTCTTTAAATTCACTGAAGCATTTTTCTGCATAGTTAAGCCTATCCAGTTTTTAAAAATGTTTTATTTTATTTTATTTTTGGAATTTATGGCTAAAGATCATAGAAGAGATCAGGCGGGAAAAAAAAACTATTTGGTAAATTGTTCTAATGGGGGAGCAGAGGCTAAAATACTTCTCTTCTGTTTTCTTATGCAACTTCTATTTTAGAATCATGTGCAGGTTTGTTACTTGGGTATATTGGGTAATGCTGAAGATTGTGGCATGATTGAACCTGTCACTCACATAGTGAGCATAGTACCCAGTAGTTAATTTTTCAGCCTTTGCCTCCATCCCTCTCTCACCCCTCTACTAGACCTCAGTGACTATTGTTCCTATCTTTATGTCCATATGTACCCTATGTTTAGCTCCCACTTGTGAGAACATGCAGTATTTGATTTTCTATTTTTGTGTTAATGTGCTTGGGATAATAATCTCCAGCTGTATCCAAGGACATAATTTTATACTTTTTTATGGCTGCATAGTATTCCATGGTGTATATGTGCCCCATTTTCTTTATCCAGTCCTCTGTTGATGGGCATTTAGGTTGATTCTACATTTTTGCTATTCTAAATAGCGCTTCCCCATCCAATAATTTTTATTTAACTTGTTATCTTCTTCGATTTGCATTTGATTCTTTAAAGTTTCCATTTTATTGATAAAATTCCATAGCTCTTCACCTATTATCTATTTAAAAAACATTTCAAATAGCTATGTTAAAGCTATTTAATATTAATTCAAACAGCTGGATACTCATGAGTCTGCTCCTATTATCTCTTTTTTTCTCTTGACTATGGAGTGAATTTTTTTGTTTCTATGTGTTTTAATTTTGTATTTTATTCCAGGCACTGTTTTTCAAAAGGACAGTGAAGAATAAAATATATTTTATAATGTTTATTCATTGTTTTCCTGGACAGCAAAAGTCCTCTCCTGTAACTGGCAGTTACAATGAAGGGCTGATCATTTTAATTCCTCCAAGGCTAATTTGAGCTGAGAACGGGACACATAGTTATTTAGATTGAGTTCACTTCAGGTTAACAGTATCTTTAAATTCTATGCCACCATTAACAAAGGACTAAGCTTTTGACTTTGTATGGTTTGAGTTGAGAAGGAGTTATTCCAGTTTCAGAAAGTTTAATTGAAACTTTGAATTCAACTGTGCAAGAACCTCGGAATCCGAACACATTGAGAATGCAAGGCATTGCCTAAATTTTCTTTTATTTACACTTTTTCTCTACTTCCGCTTTCTTGGTTACAGTCTGATGGAAAAGCGATGGAGAATTGTGGGGTTTAGCAACGTATTTTTCCATTTGGAAATTTCAGATACCAACCCATTCCATTAGCTCATAATATCACCCAAAGCTTGACTTGTTTCTCCTCAGTGTTACAAAGTTTTCAGTCTCCCAGTCTGTGAGGGGCCCACACTTCTGCTTTCTCAAGGTATGAAAGTTGCCATGGCCCACTAATCACTCTTGAAATGAGTGTCATGGGGACACTCTTGAAGGGTATGTATTAATCTGAATTTAATCAACAAGACTTTTTGTACCCATTGCTTTTCAAAAGCCTTATAGAAAAATAAGATTTTACTTTATCCATTAACTTTATTTTGCCTTTTTAGTGGAAGTGAAGGTTATTAATATATTTTATACTCTAAATAGAAGCAGAAGTCTTATCCTTGAGTTTTAATTAATCCTATAAAATATTAATATCATATAAAATAATTAACTTTATATCTTTAAAAATTTTCTTTAGAGACATATATCACTTCTATGTCGATCACATGTTATAATTCTTTGTCAGCATTGCTGCAGTTTATTTAAAGGGTTGATGTTAAGTCAATTGGTAACACAGATATTATTATCCATAATTTTATAAGATTTTTATTAAAATTTTTAATAGATAACTGTTGTCAGTAATGATAAAATAAATAGCTTAAATACTTGATGAGATCTCTAAAAGTGCTCTGAATCCACACTGTGGACCATTCCTAACTATTGTTTCTCTGTTACAGGAGTGATGTGATTAATTGAAAAAATGTTTTTTCTACAAAATAATTGTTAAGGAATATGCGTACTGGTAATCTCTGTATCCATCACTGGTAATTACAATAAGATGGCATTTCTTCCATGACTGTTTTACTCCTTAAGCAACTTCTATATATATGTAGTTAAACTTCATTTGTCACACAGAATGATTTTGTTGACTTGTAATAAAAATTTGTTGGACTGTAGTCTGTTGTGTGGCCTTTTCTTTTGAAACTTATTAACATCTCATTGATTTTTTGGATTGTCTGTAACACAAAGGATAAATGCTTAAGGGGATGGATGCCTCATTCCCCATTGTGTGATTATTACATGTAGAATGCCTGTATCCAAACATCTTATGTACCCATAAATATATGCACCTACTATGTATCCATAAAAACAAACAATTAAAAAACAATTGAAACAGTATCATTGCTCAATTGGACAGAAGATATTATTTGAATTTTTATCATCATATTAATAACTTCTATCACACTTCATAACACTAGTTTCCTCCAATATTCCATGAATTACTAGAGTTATTACTTTTTATGTGATTTTTACATAAAATTGATGCTTTTTTCCTTCTGGTTAGAAAGCTTTTAAACATTTCAAGTATTACATGATTTTTCTCTTCATGTCAGAACTAAGATATACCTTTCCCATATTTATCAACACGTTAGCAAAATATTTACTTAATCTTGACAACTATTTGGATTTACTGAAAAAATGATTTAGAAGAGTACGAACTGTGCAAAACAATATAAAAATAATTTTAATTATTCAACTGAATGTAAATGTTTAACTTTACAAAGAAATGTTTTCAAAATATATCTACACATATATGCAGAAAAATCTCAAAATATTGAACACCAATACAGGTGTGTTGAGTCAGTGGCACAAATACTAATGGTTATTGACATATTTTCCCAAAATAACAAATTATTGAAAATGTTCCAAGCAAAAATGTATTTCCCCAGTATAGCAAGGAGTTGTATATCTGGACAATTTGGTGTATAATAAATGATTCAAAATAAAATTTACTGATAACTAAAATGGACAGATAGTCTGGGATTAGGTAATTGTAGACAGGTTTTGGCCTATATGTATATTCCAGGAGACATTTAATTGTCATGTGGGATGCATGACAATTCATAAGCAAGACTTTCTCCAGTATCATGGGGGCACTTAGAAGCCACATCCATACCCACTAAACGCATTGGCTCCTTTCAGTCCCTGGGACACGAAAGAGTCAAGTGATTTTTCAAATTTTATTCTAGGGATAATATGACCACTTGGAGAATCAATAATTTCATAAAAATAAAAATCACAGAAGTAAAATATTTCAATGCAAAAAAAGTACTAGAAGGTATTAACTAAGGGACATAATGTTAAGTATGTTCCAGGACTAATACGATATTGAGGGAAACCAGTTCACTTTTCTCAGCTACGCTTCTATGACAGATAGGTGGAACATCTACAAATATGTAATACTAAAAAATTCATATCCAAGCTCAAAACTAGGAAAGGATTGTCCTTATACCCTAAAAATGAAGGTGGAACTTAAATCTAGAAAAATTATCTGGAAAAATAAGCTGTAGCTTCCTATGCAGAAACACTCGCACAAACACATACACAGTGACACACAGAGGCACACACAGGCAGACACACACAGTCGCACACACACACACTCAGACACACCCACAGGCACACATAAGCATACAAACACACACACAGAGACACACAGACATACACACAGATATATACACAGGCACAGACCCAGACACACAGGCACACACAGACTTACACACAAACACACATCGACACACAGGCATACACACAGACAGATACATAGGCACACACACAGACACACACAGGCATACACACAAACACACACACAGACGCACCGGCATGCACAGGCACACACACTGACGCACACACAGGCACACACAGACACATACACAGACACACAGGCATACACAGGCACATATAGGCATACACACAGACACACACACAGCCATACACACAGACACACACTCACACAGGCAGACACACATACACACAGGTACAAACAGGAACAGACAGGCACACAGAGACACATACATAGTAGGACACATGCATACACACGAGAATGCTTGGGTACACACACAGTTGTTGTTATGGGTGGAAAGGGGGACAATGGGTATTTATTAGAAAAGAAGATGGATGGAGAAGTAGGTAGTATATTTAAATTGATCATTTATAATGGGAAAATAGATGCCCAAAATTGAAGACAATTTTATCATACAAAATCTTGAGTAGAATCAGAAACAAGCTTATTAACACCTAGACACAGTGTAGTGAATTTTCTTAGCATCAAATGCCACAGTATTTTCAATACCATCAGAGAGAAAATAAATATTGCCAAAATCATAAGATAATATATTACATCAGACTCTCGTTAGTAATGAGAGATGCTAGGTAGACAGTGTTTTTTATATGTTGAAATTGGTGGAGGAGAATAATGATGAAACTAAAATTCGATATCCATATGAACCAGATTCATAACAAAAGGTGAAATAAAGGTACTTTAGAGAGAGACTGAATTTACTTTCCACAGATCATTAATTTGGAAAAATCATAAATACAAATATTATTCAAGAAATTTGAAATGGATATCTTCAAATTGGGAAGAAATAAGATGCAAGGAGCAAAGAAAGCATGAGAATGGTTTTAGATTTAAGGACAAGATCAGGAGTTGCTAAAAGATTTTGATTCTTTTTTTTTAAGAGTGGAAAGTGTTACTAAAATCCTTCTTATTAGTCACACAGAGCTGATTTTCCCAAGTATACGATGAGTTCTTCAAATATTAACTTTTAAGTCTGATTTATTTCAGGGTAGTTTTCTTCAGTTATAGTTTTTGCCTTTTGCTCCATTTCTTCAGTGTGTCCTTCCACATGTATCTTAGGTCAGCAGAGGTGTCTTCTACAGACACCACTTTCTATCAAATCTTGACACTTGTGCTTTTATCTCTATTTTATTTCTCTTTTGGCACTATCCCTAGTGTTAACTCACTCTTGTGCTCCTTCTAGTTTATTCTTTAAACAATTTTTGTTTATTTATTTCATCAGCAACATGTCCTTAGTTCTGTCAGCTCTTTTTTTCAAATTCCCCCTTTCTGTATTCCCCTTATTTGTATTTGTGACTCCATTGCTGCTTTCAGAAAATGTTTTGCTTTCATAAAATTCATTGTTTTCTTAAATTATTTTACCTCGTTTTGAACTATTAGGTTACAGATTATATCTCCTCTGAGGCCATGTCTTTCCAGTATGGTATCATTTTGTAAGACTGTTGTTATTCTGTTTACTCTTCCTAATGATTTTAAAAAACCTGTATGGAATCCGACTGTAATATTTTCTACTGCCTATGTTTCAGTGATGTGGGTTTTTCTCTGTTCTTAGAAGGTGACTGGAACTTGATAACCTTCTAGATTCATCACTCTAGAACTCTCAAGTTCTGGAACTCTCACCTATTGTTATACTTGTTTTCAAAAATATGGCATCAGACTCTAACATATTCAAACTCAGCTCCCTCTCCACCCTTTGTCTGAATCCTTTCTCTTTTTTGCTTTTCAGTGTTCCTGTCCTTCTTACCGTGGATTCTACTCACAGAAACTTCCCCTCTGTGTGGTGCTTTTCCTTGGAGGGCTCTTTGGCTGATGAATTTAGAGATGTCCTGGGACTCAGACTGCCCCAGCACTGATTGTTTCTACAGCATCCTTCACACACCTGCAAACGCAGCCTGGACCATTCATGGCCAGTTCTGTGGTCCTCTGCTATCCCTCTCTTTCATTAATAGAAATTTGTGTGTCGATGAATGTTATGATCTCTGGTTTACAAGGACATTCGAAATTGCTTTATTTTCCCTCCCCATCTTTATTCACAGTTGTTGAAATGATTCTGGTGTGGTCTGAGGTTTGTGTCAACCCTTGCGTGTTTTGAGAAACATAAGGCTACCTGATCACCACATATTATTGTAGATATGGTCTATAGGCCATTGGCTCTGATGTCCTATAGATAGTGAAGATGGTTTGCCTAATATAATGTGTGTATGTGGGGGCAGGGTGCGGATCAGGAAGAATTTCAAAACTACGCTGTTGCTGCTGCTGCCTTGTCCATCACCTCGCCTATTCATTTTTCACTAATTTTTTACGGATGTTTTCCTTGCCTTTATTTCCTTAAGGATTATAAACTCATTCGTTTAGGGTACCTTTTTGTGTTTTGTGTCATTATTTCTGTCGTGATTTCTCCTGGTTTGGGTTTTGTATATAAATATAAATATATGTATATACATACAATGATAGATACAATTTTAACATGTATATATAACGCATGTATGATTTTTACATATATAAAATTTTGTTTAAAAAAATTAGTTTGAAATGTGAGTTTCATTTTTTTCTTTTGTTCATCCCTTCATTTCTGCAGGTTTTGCTGTTACCTCTACCCAAATTCTCAAGATCCTGGATGAGGCTCCAGATGTTGTGGTGGCATCAGAGAGCTCTCATCAGCCTGGATTGGCCTGGTTTCCAGTTTGGGGCTGTCTATCTTATTACTGCCTTGCAGGGTAGCCGCTTCTCATGACAGGTGGTGCCAAACTGCGGCCATGGTCACGTTCAGCCCTCATTCAAAGGCAAGGGGATCTCCTCCAGCCTCCTCTTGTACTCAGCATCCAGGTCTGGCACTCCTCCTTGTTTTTGGAAATTATTCTCTCCCAAGAGCTGAGCTTTTATTTAATTCTTGGGTTGGTCCCTCTGTCCCAGAGGCCTATTGTTACAGCCCCAGCCTTCGGCTAGGAACATCTGGTCATTTTTTTTTTCTTCACAAGGTACATCAAGTTTTTGAGCACAGTTATATTTCATAGATAATTTATTGCTTATTAAGAAGTGAGGGTGAATGATAGGAATGGTCCAGGGGCATTCTTTCTGAATGAAATCACTGAGCCATTTTTGTAAGGAAAAATACTTGGTGCTTTTTATAATTTTGTCAAATAATTTTAGTTAAAACTAAATTTATTTTATTATACTATTTAGCAATCATTCACAGGATACCCTAAGATGAAAGGGAACAATAAATAATATTATGTGGCACCATAGGTGGCATCAAAGAACAAAAACCTTTTTTTTTTCTTAGACTTCTTAGGAATGAAGAAAAATCTCAATATGCAGAGTAGAGCTATTCATAAATATCTTAAAAATATACCAAAGCTAAACCAGGCATGGTGGCTCAGGCCTCTAATCCCAGCACTTTGGGAGGCTTAGACAGGCAGATCACGAGGTCAGGAGTTCTGGTGAAACCTCGTTCTCTACTAAAAATACAAAAAATTAGCTGGGTGTGGTGATGAGCACCTGTAATCCCAGCTACTCAGGAGGCTGAGAAAGGAGAATTGCTTGAATGGGGGAGGCGGATGTTAGTTACAGTGAGACGAGATCAGACCACTGCACTCCAACCTGGGTGACAGAGTGAGACTCTGTCTCAAAAAACGATATATATATAGACACACACGTAAGACATATCATGTATATACATAGATATAACATATTATGTTATATATATGATATATCTTATATATGTGTGTATCATATATTATATATAATATATATCATGTATATACATGATATATGTATATATGTATATGTATATATCATGGATATATACACATGTATATGATTCACACACACACACACACACACACACCAAAGCTTCCCAAGTACAAATGGACACCTAATATCCAGATACAAACTTCTCAGGCAAAAAACTATGGGCAGTACCTCGGTGAAATGCTTTGCCTCAAGGGACAATTCAAAGGTCTTTTCTTTTTAATCAAAGAAGTAAATAGGTATTTTCCCATTGAACAAAAGTAGTGTTTACTACACCAAAAAAATCTCAAGTCCTTGATGGCTTTATATATTAAAATCAATTTAATTAGAATGGAGTTGCCCAAAGCAAGGTGGCCTGTTTCACCTGGTAAAACTTAGGTCAGTTTGTATTCTGTGATGAAATATAAGGGTGAACCAAGACTTCTGAAAAAGATTTCCATTGAGGTAAACTTAACAGAGTGCCACTGAGCCAGGGAAGCAATTACCAAGAGGCTCTTCTGGTCAGTAGGTGAGGGGCCACATCACACAAGCTCTTCAGCCCAAGCACTCACACTTCTGCACTGAGGATCCTTAAGTTGCTGCTATGCAGCCGGTTCAGCCACTGTGCAACATTATCTAGTTTTTCATGTATTGTTTAAATGATCCAAGAAAATATTTACCCATCTGTAATTGTGATTGTCTATGTTCAAGTCAGGTTGTAGTAAATGATTCTAAAGAGACATCCATCTTGGTCAATTTAAATTTTTTGTCTTAAATCCTCTCCCCCAAAATTTAACAGTGCAATTGTTACCAGCAGTCCTAAGTCTTTACTTTTTCTTTACCAGCACTAACAAATTTGGTGGCTAGAAGCCACATATATCAGTATAAAGTGGTGCAAGGTAGCAATGATTCACAAAGATGGATACTTTTTTTCTCCCATTATGAATTACTGATACACAACATACTGAAAGGAAAATGGTCCACAGAATATTATTAGAAACATTACGTATTTTATATGGAAATGTATGTGTTTCTGAAAATACATTAAATGTATATACTTTAAATGTTTTCTTACCCATTCCAAATATGTGAATTGATATATTTATACACAGTCCAGCATTTTTAAGTACTTAAAATGACAATGGAGAGGTATTCCCATGGTGAATTATAATGTGTTCACAGAACTAAATTTTTATAATTACATGATGAGTTACTTTACAAAGGTATGCTAAAAGATTTAAAAGAAGGCTACTTAGGATTCATTTTGAAGCTATAGAACTTGGTTCCACAGCACATCTCCATTAATATTTAAGACATGTAATTTAGACATTTATTTACTTTTTCATCTGTACCAATATAATTTTTTTTTTTTTTTTTTTTTTGAGATGGAGTCTTGCTCTGTTGCCCAGGCTGGAGTGCAGTGGTGCAATCTCAGCTCACTGCTACCTCCGCTTTCCAGGTTCAAGTGATTCTCCTATCTTAGCCTCCTGAGTAGCTGGGTTTACAGGTATGTGCCACCACACCCAGCTAATTTTTGTATTTTTAGTAGAGATGAGATTTCACCATCTTGGCTAGGCTGTTCTTGAACTCCTGACCTCGTGATCCACCTGCCTCAGCCTCCCAAAGTACTGGGATTACAGGCATGAGCCACCGGGCATGGGTGGCTCATGCCTGTAATACTGATATAGTTTAATTACAATTTCATGACTCTAAATTTGCCTTACCTTGCAAAACTCCTATGTGCATAAGTACAGCAAAGTTGATAGGAAGCATTCAGGTGGTGAGTAATGATAACCCAGTAGCTATTCAAAATAATTGATGGAATGACATTAAGGACCAATGACTGTATCTGAGATCAAGGAGCAAATTAGTTTTTAAGGTGGGTTGTTAAAGAATAATGTTATCTATGTTTAAAGTACACCAAAATGATATAGTTTCATTAGAGACATTATGAGATAATTGAAACTTAAGAGGATGGTATCATTGTTTGAGAAAAAATATGTACTAAAAAGCTCAAATTTGAGAAATTCTTCCCTTCAATAGAACATTGCAAGAGAAAAAATATTTACTGTATAGAATGTTTTAAGGATAAATTTCAATGACATATTTATTTAATTCCTACTGTATATTTAAAGATTACCTTGGCTATATCAGTTTCCTTCAGTCTATCAGAAGATAAATTATTCAAATGGAGCATATTTATATATTTTAAAGATTCTGTGAACACTTGTACAGCCAGTAATGTTATATTGGGTAAATCAGACAAACCCCTCCCCTGAGGATAAATAGTAAATTTGAGAAAATAAAAATGAAATGTTTGCAGAAGCATCAAAGGCATCAGGTAGCTCACTAATTAGTGAGCAATTATTTAATCCAGATGCAATAGAAAGCAAAAACTCAGATTAATAAACCCAGCAACTGAAAACACTGTGTCTCCACGGGGACACCTCAGAGGTTGTGTAGTGTCTCTGTCAGCATAACTTGCTAGAGATATACAGGTTTTATTCCAGGGGCCGCCAGAGGGAGGAGATGGGTTTGTATGTTTTGAAGGAAAATGCCAAAAGTTTAAGCAGTATGATCCGGAAGAACTGAAAATAAAACCACCACTCACCTGTACTATATCTCAGTTTAAAGTCATTTGAGAGAAAAAGAGAGAGAAATCATAGATTAATAGATTTAAAATAAAACATCAAAACGTGAACTCAAAATTCTAATGAAAAGACAATATTGTCAGACTGAATTATAAAGCAAAACAAAACAAAGTACTGTATTGTGGTAAAACAGGTCTAAATCATCAGGATGAAGGAAGCTTAAAAGTCAAAGGATGATAAGAGGTATATATCATTTAAGCTTCAACCACAAGTACCTATAATCATTTGAGAAAAAAAGACATATTTAACAGAAGATATAACAGAGATTAAAAGTGCAAAAAATATATTCATCAGAATGGATTCACCAGAAACATTTTGCAATTCTAAATAAGTATGTACCCAAACAAATGGCATCAAAATATAGAAAGCTCAGAATTGACCATATATCAGCAGATAAAGACAAATCCACAAAACAAACTAAGAGTTGTTTTTTTTTTTTTTTTTTTCCCGGAGGCACAGTCTTACTCTGTTGCCTAGGTTGGAGCGCAGTCACACGATCTTGGCTCACAGCAACCTCTACCTCCTGGGTTCAAGCAATTCTTCTGCCTCAGCCTCCCGAGTAGCTGGGACTACAGGCGTGCACCACCATGCCTGGCTAATTCTTGTATTTTTAGTAGAAACGGTGTTTCACCATGTTAGCCAGGGTGGTCTCGATCTCCTGATCTCGTGATTCACCCGCCTTGGCTTCACGAAGTGCTGGGATTACAGATATAAGCCACCACACCCAGCCCAAGTAACTCATTTAAAAAGTAATCAGAAATATTGCTGAAATATGTAATTTTTAAGCAACATAGCCAAATTCAATCTAATTAACATATATAAAGTGCTGAGCTTACAAATGCGAAATACACTTTCTGTTCAATCATGTTAAATTTTTGAAATATATTTAGTTCATAAACAAGTCTTAAAATATTGAAAAGATTGAAACTATAAACAGGACTTTCTTTGGCCACAATTAATTACATTATAAATAAAAGAAATACAGGTGTTTCAAAATTAAAATGTATACCTCCAAATAAGCCTTAGGTCAAAGAAAACTGAAAGGAATAAGGAAAGGTTCACACATCAAACAGTGTGGTATGTGGACAAACATTCTTTAGAGGGAAATTTATAATCTTGGATGTATATATTAGAAAAGAACAGAGGCTGTGAAATCTCAAGAGATTGTGGCAGGGGGCAGGGACAGGTGGCAGCAACAAATTAAATCCAAAGAGCATTGAATGAGGTATAAATAGCCAATAGCTGAAATGAGTAAGGGTATATTGCTTCCAACCCTTCAACCATTATAAAGTAAAAAATGATAATATAAGATAATAATATGGACACATTTATGCCTTTACCTCAATGAATTGAAATATGTATGAAATATGAAAATATTTTCAAAAATGTAACTTATCAAGTCATGTGATAAGTTAGCAAATTAATTTGCTTATATTTATTTATTTGAATTGGCAACCAAAAACCTTTGGAGATGAGCACACATACACATGCACACATACGCATGCTCTCTCATGCTTTCTAGTTTCCACTGGCTTCTTTAAGAAATTATACCAAACATTCAAGGACAAAATATTTCCTCCTCTAACAATAGTGGGTTAAATGGAAACTGCCCAATATATATTATGTTCATTACACTTCACAATCTTAATACAAACATTTTAATAGTACATAAAATAAAAGTGGAAGTTCATTCTTTCTTATAAACATAAATGCAAATATTCTAATGAAAATATGAGCAGAGGGGAGGCAGACCAAGATGGCAGAATAGACAGCCTCATGGATGGTTCCCACTGTGGGGGCACCAAGTTAACAACTATTTATGCAGAAGAAACACCTTCATCAGAACTAAAACTCAGGTGTGCACTCATAGTACCTGGCCTTAACTTCAGACCACTGAAAGAGGCACTGGATAAATAGAAAAAACAGTCCTGAATCACATTGTCACCCCTCACCCACCTCCCAGCCACAGTGGGGTACAGACAGTGAGTCTGGGACCTGGTGCATGAAGAACACAGCAGTTGTGAGGCCTTGAACTCAGTGCTAGAGCAGAAAGGAAAATCAGACTAAACTCAGCTGATGCCCACCTATGGAGGGAGCATTTAAACCAGCCCTAATCAGAAGAGAATCACTGATGCCAGTGGTACAAACTTGAGTGTCCACAAAACTCACTACCAAGAGTACAGAACTCTGTGTCTTCCCAAATAAACAAGAAAGGCACCCTAGGCCATAAGGACTGCAACTCTTAGATGAGTCCTAGTGTCAAAATAGGCCCAGAGACAGTGGACTGGGGAGACAAGTGACATACTGAGACACCAGCTGGGGCAGCCAAAGGGTGCTGGCATTGCCCCTTCCCTAGCCCCTGGCTGCACAGCTCATGGCTCCAAAAGAGACCCCTGCCCTCTGCTTGAAGAGAGAAGAGGGAAAAGTAGAGAGGACTTTATCTTGCATGGAGGATACCAGCTCAGTCACAGCAGAATAGAGCTAATGAGGCCCCCATTCCAGGTCCTAGTTCCCAGATGACATTTTTAGACACAACCTGGGGCAGAAGGGAACCCATTGCCTTGAAGAAAAGAGCCCAGTCCTGGCAAGATTTATCACCTGCTAACTGAAGAACCCTTGGGCTCTAAATAGCCAACAGTGATACCCAGGTAGTACATAAAGGACCTCGGGTGAGCCTCTGAGACTTGCTGGCTTCAGGTGAGACTCAGCACTTTACCAGCTGTGGTGGCTGTGGGACAAAACTCCTGCTTGAGAAAAGCAGAGGAAAAAGTCAAGGGGACTTTTTATTACATCTTTAATACCAGCATGGCCACCGAGACGTAGAGTACCAAGTGGGTTCTTGGAGTCCCCATTTCCAAGACTTGACTCTTGGAAGACATTTCTGGACTTTCCTGAGCCAGAGGGGAGCCCACTGCCCTGAAGCAGGAGTCCCAGGTGAGGCAGCATTCACCACAGGCTGACTTAATAAACCTTGGGCCTTAAGGGAACATCAGCAATAGTCTGGCAGTGCTCCTCAGGGCCTAAGAGTGAGGATCCTCTGCATTTGGAAAGGGGAGGGAAGAATGGGAAGGACTGCATCTTGTGGTTTGAGTGCTGGCTCAGACACAATATAATAGAACACCAGGTAGACTTCCAAGGTTTTTGACTCCAGTCCCTGACACCTGGATGGCACTTCTAGACTGATCCGGGGCCTGGATGCAATGAAGGGAAGAGAACAGCCCTCTCTGGCTTTGACACCATCTGACTGTAGAGCACCAGGGCATTCAGTGAACATAGGTAGTAGCCAGGGAGTAGTTACATAGCCCAATGCTGTGCTAGCTTTACGTCTGACCCAGTGTAGTCACAGTGGTGGTGGCCACAAGAGTGCTTGTGTCACTCCACACCCCACTTCAGATGGTTCAGAACACAGAGAGAGACTATGTATGTTTGAGAGAATGTAAGGGAATAGAACAAGAGTCTCTGCCTGGTAATCCAGAGAATTCTCCTGGATCTTGTTCAAAAACATCAAGGCAGTATTTCTACAAGTCTGCAAGAACCACAGCATTACTGGGCTTGGGGTGCTCCCTAAACCAGATGCAGCTTAGATCACAACACTCTAGTCCTTTCAAATATCTGGAAAACCTTCCCAAGAAGGGCAGCTACAAATAAGCCCAGACAGTAAAGTCTACAATAAATACCTAACTCTTCAATGCCCAGACACCAAAGAACATCTACTAGCAGCCTCAACAAATGAACTAAATAAGGCATGAGGGACCAATCCTAGGTAAACAAAGACATATGGCCTTTCATACAGAGAATTCAAAACATCTGTGGTGAGGAAACTCAAAGAAATTCAAAACAACACAGAGAAGGAATTCAGAAGCCTACCAGATAAATCTAACAAAGAGATTAAAATAATTTAAAAGAATTAAGCAGACATTCTGGAACTAGTGAGCTTGAAGACAGGCTATTCGGAAATACATAGTAAGAGGAGAAAAAGAAAAAGAATAAAAAACAATGAAGCATGCCTACAGGATCTAGAAAACAGCCACAAAAGGGCAAATCTGCAAGTTATTGCCCTTAATGGGGAGGTAGAGAAAGAGATAGGGATAAGAAGTTTATGCAAAGGAATAATAACAAAGAATGTTCCAAACCTAAAGAAAGGTATCAATAGCCAAGCTCAAGAGGGTTCCAGAACACCAAGCAGATTTAATGCAAAGAAGACTACCTCAAGGCATTCAATAAGCCAACTCCCAAAAGTCAAGAATTAAGAAAGTATCCTAAAAGCAGCAAGAGAATAAAAAAGTAAGTAACATAAAATGGAACTTCAATACATCTGGCAGCAGACTTCTCAGTGGTAACCTTACAGGCTAGGAGAAAGTGGCATAACATATTTAATGTATTGAAGGAAAAAAAAAAAAAAACCTCTTACCCTAGATAGTATGTCCAGCAAAAATGCATACCCTTCAAATATGAAGAAGAAATAGAGACTTTCCCAGACAAACAAAAGCTAGGGACTTCATCAATTCCAGACCTGTCCTACAAGAAATGCTGAAGATAATCCCTCAATCAAAAAGAAAAGTGTGCTAAGGAGCAACATGTAACCACCTGAAGGTACAAAATTCACAGGTAGTAGTAAGTAGACAGAAACACAGAATATAATAACACTGTAACTGTAGTGTGTAAACTACTCTTATCCTAAGTAGGAAGATTAAATGATGAATCAATCAAAAATAATCATTACAAAAACTTTTTAAGACTTAGTACAACAAAATATGAATAGAAACAAAAAGTTTAAAAGTCGGGGGATAAAGTTAAGGCCTAGAGTTTTTATTAGTGTTCTTTTTGCTTATTTGTTTATGCAAACAATTTTAAGTTGTTATCAGGTTAAAATAATGGGTTATAAGATAGTATTTACAAGCCTCATGGTAACCTCAAACTCAAAAATATGCAATAAATTCACAAAAAATAAAAGCAAGAAACTAAATCATATCACCAGACAAAATCCTATTTACTAGAGGAAGACAGGAAGGAAAGAAAGAAGAGAAGACCAGAAAACAAATAACAAATATTTGGAAGAAGTAAGTCCTTTCTTATCAATAACAACATTGAATGTAAATAATCTAAATTCTTAAATGAAAAGACATAGACTAGCTGAATGGATGAAACAATAAGACCCATTGTTCTGTTGCCTAGAAGAAACATACTTCACCTATAAAGATACACATAGACTGAAAATACATAAATAGAAAAATATTTCATGCCAATGGAAATCAAAAAGAGCAGGAATCACTATATTTCTATCAGGCAAACAGATTTCAAGACCAAAACTATAAGAAGAGACAAAGAAGGTTACTATATAATGATAAAGGAGTCAATTCATTAACAGAATATAACAATTTAAAATACATATGCACTCAACACTGAACCACCCAGATATATAAAGCCAAAATTACAGAAGTTATTAGAGCTAAAAAGAGATATATTCCTCAATACAATGGTGACTGACAACTTCAACATCTCACTTTCAGCATTGAACAGATCTTCCAGAGAGAAAAATCAACAAACATCAGACTTAATCTGCACTGTAGATTAAATGGATCTAATAGATATTTACAGAAGATTTTATCCAAAAGCTATAGAATATGCATTCTTTTCCTCAGCATATGGATTATTTTCAGGGACAGACCATGTGTTAGGTAACAAAATGTCTTAAAACACTCAAAACATTGAAATAATATAAAACATCTTCTCTGATTATAATGGAATACAATTAGAAATTAATAACAGAGGAATTTTGGAAACTATACAAGTACATTAAAATTAAACTATATACTCCTAAATAACCAGTGAATCAATGAAGAAATTAAAAAGAAAATCAAAAACTTTCTTAAAACAAATGAAAATGGAAACACAACATACCAAAACCTATGGGATACAGAAAAAGCAGTACTAATCGGAAAGTTTATAACTAAAAGTGCCTTCATGAGAAAAGAGGAAAAACTTAAAATGAACAGTCTAATAACGCATCTTAAAGAATGAGAAAAGCAAGAGCAAACAAAATCCAAAATTAGTAGAAGAAAAGAAATAATAAAGATCAAAGGAGAAACAAATAAAACTGAAATTGAAAAAAATAAATTACAAAAGAAGAATAAAACAAAAAGATGGGTTTTTGAAAAGTTAAGCAAAATCTTCAAACCTTTAACCAGGCTAACTACAAAACAAACAACAACAACAAAAAACAGAGATAGAGAGAGATGATTCAAATAAATAAAATCGGAAATGAAAAAGGAGATGCTACAACTGATACTGCAGAAATTCAAAGGATCACTAGTGGCTACTATAAGCAACTACATGCCAATTAATTGGAAAATCTAGAAGAAATGAACAAATTCTTAGATATATACAACCTACCAAGTTTGAAATAGGAAGAAATTTAAAACCTGAACAGACCAAATACAAGTAAGAAGATTGAAGCTATAATAAATAATAAAAAGTATTTCAGTAAAAAAATAAAAATAAAAATAAAAAAACCTAAGACCTGATGCCTTCACTATTGAATTCTACCAAACATTTTAAGAAGAACTAATACAAATCCGAATTAAACTATTTTTAAAAATAGAGGATGATGGAATACTTTCAAACTTATTGCATGAAGTCAGCATTACTCTGATACCAAAGACATTGAAAAAAAGTAAACCACAAGCAAATATCTCTGATAAATATTGATGCAAAAATCTTCAACAAAATACTAGCAAACCAAATTCAATAATACATTAAAAAGATCATTCATCATGACAGAGTGAGATTTACTCCTGGAATGCAAGGATGGTTTAAAATACACAAATCAATCAACGTGATACAGTGAATCAACAGAATGAAGGACAAAAACCATATGATCATTTCAATTAATGCTGGAAAAGCATTTGATAAAGCTCAACATCCCTTTGCAGTAAAAACACTGAAAAACTGAATATAAATGGAACATAGCTCAATGTAATTAAAGCCATATGTGATAGACCCATAGCTAGTATCATACTGAATATGGGGGAAAAAATGAAAAGCCTTTCCTTCTGGAACACCACAAGGATGCCCACTGTCATAAGTTACTCAACCTAGTACTGGAAGTCCTAGCAGGAGCAGTCAGACAACATAAAATAATAAAGGGTATCCAAGGCCGGGCATGGTGCTTGAGTCCTGTAATCCCAGCACTTTGGGAGGCCAAGGTGGGCAGATCACAAGGTCAAGAGATCAAGACCATTCTGGCCAACATGGTGAAACTCTGTCTCTACTAAAAATACAAAATAGCTGGGTGTGGTGGCATGTGCCTGTAGTCCCAGCTACTCAGGAGGTTGAGGCAGAAGGATTGCTTGAACCTGGGAGGCAGAGGTTGCAGTGAGCCGAGATCGCGCCACTGCACTCCAGCCTGGCAATGAAACAAGACTCCATCTCAAAAACAAAAAGAAAAGAAATAAAGGGCATCCAAATTGGAAAGAAAGAAGTCAAAGTATCTTTGTTTGTAGATAATATTATATATTTGGAAAAACTTAAAGATGCCACCAAAAAACTATTCGAACTGACAAATTCAGTAAAGTTGCAGGATACAAAATCAACAAACAAAAATCAGTAGTGGTTCTAAATGCCAACAGTGAACAATGTGAAAATGAAATTTAAAAAGTAATTCCATTTACTATAGCCACACATAAAATTAAATACCTAGGAATTAACTTCACCTAAGAAGTGAAAGATCTCCACTATGAAAACTATAAAATACTGATAAAAGAAATTGAAGAAGACACAACATAAGGAAAAAACACTTCATGTCCATGAACTGGAAGAATCAATATTGTTAAAATGTTCATACTACTCAAAGCAATCTACAGATTCAATGACATTTTTCACAGAAATAGAAAAATTTGATCCTAAAATCTATATGGAACCAAAAAACACCTAGAATAGACAAATCTACCTGAAGCAAATAAAATTTTTTAAAAAAATCTTGAGGAATTACATTACCTGTCTTCAAATTCTACTACAGAGTGATACTAACCAAAACAGTACAGTTCTGGCATAAAAAGAGACACATAGACCAATGGAACAGAAAAGAGAACCTAGAATCAAAGCCAAATACCTACAGAGAACTCATTTTTGACAAAGTTGCCAAGAACATACACTTGGTGAAAGACAGTCTCTACAGTAAATGATGATAGGAAAAGCAGATATCCATTTGCAGAGTAAGACTAGACCCCTATCTCTCACTGTGTACAAAAATCAAATTCAAATAGATTAAAGACTTAAATCTAAGATCTCAAACTGTGACACTGGGGAAAATCTCTAGGACATTCATCTGGGCAAAACTTTCTCGAGCACTAGCCCACAACCACAGGCAACCTAAGCAAAAATGGACAAATAGGACCATATCAAGTTAAAAAGCTTGTGCAGAGCAAAGGATACAAACATCAAAGTGAAAAGACAACCCACAGAATGGGAGAAAATATTTGAAAACTGTCTATCAGATGAGATTCATAATCAGAATATATAAGGAGTCCAAACAACCCTACAGGAAGAAATCTAATAATCTAACAAAAAAAATAGGCAAAATATTCAAACAAACATTTCTCAAAAAATGACATACAAATAGTAAACAGGTATATGAAAAGGTGTTCCATATCATTAATAATCAGAGAAATGCAAATTAAAAGGACAATGATATATCATCTCCTGCTAGTTAAAATGGCTTATATTCAAAAGACAGGCAAGAACAAATGCTTGCAAGGATGTAAAGAAAATTTACATTTATATATAAATATAGATTTGTGTAAAGAAACTCACTGCAGAGCAGTAAAAAAAGGGCATTTTTTATTAAATGATGCTGTCATGTTGGATATCTATATATATAGATGTTTATAAAATGCTCTTTATCACACACCATACACAAATAGCAATTCCACATTGGTTATAGCAATATAGTAAAGAAAAAATAATAAAGTTTAACAAGTAATATAGAATAGTTTTTGATCAATCAGTAGTTAAATATTTTGAAAGAACTTAAAAAGAAAAAAACACAAATTAAAAGATTGCTACATTTAGCTACATCATTAAGAAACTCTTTGCCAGTCCAAGATATTGGATTAGAGGGAGCGTTAGCAGGCCTCTCCCACTTGGGAAGAAAAAGTAGGGTTTAGATGTTTAACTGTGAACTTTTGTTCCAAGAAGCAATGCAGGAACATAACAGGAAAACTGAAATCCACAGACACTTTGAAAGAAGTTGCAGGCTTGGTCTATACCTTGAGCCAGGAGAAAAAATAAGTCCCCAGAGTTTGACAGAGGGAGAGGCTGCCTCCAGGATATACACCCTCAAAGGAGAACCTGGAAACAGGGCATGGGGGAAAGCCCTACCCAGCACTAGAACTGATTTAGAGGGGTGAGGAATCTAAAAGCGGAAGTGGCAGCAGGAAGAGCCTTGCATGCATTTCCAGTGTCCAACACAGACCAAGAGAAGCCATTCCTTATTATGCCTCACAGGAACCACACAAATGTCTCCCAACTAACTCAGGCAGCAATCACAGGTTGAAAAAAGTCTCCAACTGAATTCCACAATATAGCCCTGAATGGAGAAGAACTCCCTTGGCCAGAACCAAGGAATGAGTGGGAAGTATCCTGCAGTCAGGAGCTGGGTGCCCTGGCTGTGTAGGTGGATTGGGAGGGCAATGGCCTGAAACCTGTGGTTGCTATCTCTGTGAGGAAAGTTTATGGCCTGGGCAGTTGTGAGTTATGAGTGTAGACAGCCTGCAACTTAGCTATCTGCTGCAGGTGGAAAACTACTGATGTCAGACCTGCCTTGACAAGTATCTGGGAGCTGGGTAAGGCTTACTGCCACCTGCTACTACAAACTGCCTGCATGAACTCTTCTGTTCAGCAGAAGCAGCTATGTTCCTCTATAAAACATTATGACAGTGATCATATAACTGCCTTGTGACTCACATAGGAGTTGCTGATTGCCCCACAGGCAGAGAGCCAGGACACAAACCTGCCTGACCCAGCCCCCAACTGGCTTTGCCCCTCTAACCACCATGGTAGCTTAACACAAAGGATAGAATCTTTCGGGAGCTTTATAGCCCTGCTCATCACCTGAGAAACCAGAGTGCCTCCCCAGGGTAACATAAGGCAAGCAGAAATCCCATAATGACTATTGTAGCTTATGTTCTTTCGTAAGTGCCACCTTCTAGTTTGAGGCCAACCAGCCAATCAAATGGACTGCGTACTCCATTATAGCATCTTCAAGTAGAATAACACTGTGCCCAGAAAGAAGAAAACTCATGTGCAACTTCCGCTATCAGCATTGCCTGCATCACCCTGGCTAACCAGGAGACCCGGAGTCTATCCACAGGACCAGTTCATCACTACTACAACCCACAATTGAGAAAGCAAGCACACTAAGGCTACCTATAACCAAGGAGTCTCAAAGTCTCTGCCACTCCCCAGCCACCACCATTAGGGCTGGTGCTGGTACCACTTGCTGGGGGAGATTAAGGACAGATACATCACCAGATCCCTTGTAGATATTCCCCAGGACTAGCCTGGAGTGTGGCAACTTCACTGGGTAGCTAGACTCAGACAAGCAATGTCATTCACTGTAGTAGGGCTCTCAGGGATTCCCACTCCTAGAGGAATGGGGAGGGTACCACATCAAGAGAACATCCCTGGGACAAAAGAATCCAAACAGCAGGACTTGAGTCCCAAATATTTCTCCTGGTGGGAAGTTTCTTTCAAGAGAGGCATAGTTGGAGTGCTAGGCTCAGTGGGGAATGTCTGCAGCCCAGGTGCTCTACCCCAACACTCAGGCAGTCCTGGTGCTTGTGAAGGGTCTTGGAGAAGGAAACTTTTTTCTCCCTTATCCATCCCTGTGGACACAGTTGTGGCTTTTTCCAAGAGCTCAGCATGGGTACACTTAGAGACAGCCTTTCTGGAACACTTCAGGGTGACATCATCCCCACAGAAGGAGAAACCTCCAAATGCAGGTTGCTTTGCATGAGAGGTAGAGTCACAATTCTTCTCTACTAGGAACATCAACATTCCTGCAGATAAAAATATGTGCCTGTCTAATCTGAATAGCAAGAACACTGGGTGAGGAGTGTGTCTGGGTGGTGGATAGCTTTTCTGCTGCCCTGGTAAGGAAGCTGAGGTGGATCCAGTCCTTCCCTCTGAAAAGACCTCAGTGCATTTTACTGAGAGCTTCCCCAGCCACCTCTGTCAAGGCTGGGATCTCTGCCCACCATTGGGTATTGCATTTACCCGTCTGCTTTAGCCACAACCAGTTTTTACTCAAGGACATCCCCCTTGTTGGCCTGAAATATTCAAGCCAGTAAATAAAATACTGGCGAACAAGTAAATAAATGAATAAGTACACAAAATAGGGGAATGAGTTAAGCTTCAAGAGATTTCTGCCATTGCAACCCTATAGAAAACAGTGAACTTGTTCATACACTGAGCACATTGTTACTACAACTATCATCCATCATACAAAAACTCCATAACCAAGGAACTCATACAGTCTTCACCCCTGAAGGAACCAAGAGCCAAATTAGATGACAATAAACTATAAATATGAAAGTCACATTCTTAGGGAGGGAAACAAGAAAATTTTAAACACCCACAATTAAATAAAAAATACATTCAGACTAATTAGAAGAAATAGTCTACACAAGTAAGAAGAAGCCAGAAAAAATAATTTTAGTAATATGACAGGACAGGGTTCTTTAACAATCCCAAAAGATTACACTAGCCCTCCAGCAACAAATACAAACCAAAATGAAATATTTGAAATACCAGATAAAGAATTTTTAAGGTTGATTGTTAAGCTACTCAAGGGGATACCAGAGGAAGGTGAAAACCTACATAATTTTTTAAAAATTTAAGATATGAATGAAAAATTTGCAACAGAGATAGATATCTTAAAGCAAAACCAATCAGAAATTCCAGAAATGAAAGACATAGGAAATTAAAAAATGCAGTGGAAAGTTTCAACAATAAACAAGAACAAGTGGAAGAAAGAATTTCTGAGCTAGAAGACAAGGCTTTTCAGTTAACCCAATCAGACAAAAATTAAAAGAAAAAGAATCAAAAGAAAGGAGCAAAGTTTCCAAGAAATGTGAGATTATGTAAAATGGTTAAACCTAAAATTAATTGGTGCTACTGAGGGAGAAGAAAAAGCAAAAAGTTTGGAAAACTTATTTGAGAGAATAATTGAGGAAAACTTCCCTGACCTTGCTAGAGATTCAGATATTCAAATATAAGAAACTCAAAGAACTCCTGTGAGACTCATTAGAAAAAGATCATCACCAAGACATACAGTCAACAGGCTATCAAAAGTCAACATGAAGGAAATAAATCTAAAAGCCATGAGACAAAAGCATCAGGTAACTTGTAAAGTAAAACATATCAGAGACTAACAGCAGACTTCTCAGCGGAAACCTTACAAGCCAGAAGGGATAAGTCCTATTGTTAGCTTCCTTAGACAGAATAACTGTCAGCCAGGAATTTTGTAGCCAGCAAAACCACATTTCATAAACAAGGAGATATAAAGTCATTTTCAAACGAAAAAATGCTGAGGAAATTTATTACCAGGTCATTCCTACAATGAATGCTAAAAGGAGTTCTAAATCTTGAAACAAAAGCTTGATATACACAAAAATGGAATCTCTTGAAAGCATAAAACTCACAATGCCTATAAAATAATGACACAATAAAAAAAGTAGGTAACATTTAACATGATACATGGAACAATATCTCACATGTCATTATTAATGTTAAATATAAATGACCTAAATGCTCCACTTAAAAGGTGTAGACTGACAGAATGGATAAAGAATCACAAATCAAATATCTGCTGTCTTCAAACGACTCAACTAACTTGTAAGTATTCATATAAACTCAAGGTAAAAGGCTGGAAAATGATCCATACAAATGGAAACCAAAAGTGAGCAGGAGTACCTATTCTTATACCAGATAAAAAAAACTTTAAAGCAACAACACTAAAAAAAGACAAAGAAGGTAGTTATATAATGATAAAAGGATAAATCCAACAAGAAGATATCATAATCCTAAATATGTATGCGCCTAACTTTGGAGCTCCCAGATTCATGAACAATTACTGCTAAATCAAGAAGTAAGATAGATAACATCATAATAATAGTGGAGTATTTCAATACTCCACCGACAGCACTAGTCAGATCATTAAGACAGAAAGTGAGCAGAGAAATAATGGGCTTCGACTACCTTCCAGAACAAATGGACCTAACAGATATTTACAGAACATTCTACCCAAGAACTGCAGAATATACATTCTTCTCATCAGAATGTGGAACATTCTCCAAGACAGACTATATGATAGGTCACAAAACAAATCTCAATAAACTTTACAAAATTAAACTCATATCAAGTGTCTTCTCACACAAGAGTGGAATGAAACTAGAAATCAACCCCAAAAGGAACCCTCAAAACTATACAAATACATGAAAATTAAACAATCTGCTCCTTGATGATTTTTGGTTTCACAACGAAATCGAGGTGGAAATTCAAAAGTTCTTTGAAATGAATGATAATAGTGACACAAGTAATCAAAACCTCTGGGATACAGCAAAAGCAGTGCTAAAAGGAAATTTTATAGAACTAAGTGCACACATCAAAAAGTCTGAAAGATCACAAATTGACAACCTACTGCCAAACTCCAAGGAACTAGAGAAGTAAGAACACATTAAACCCAAATCTAGCAGAAGGAAAGAAATAAGAAATATCAGAGCAGAATTAAATGAAATTGAAACAAAAAAAAAAAAAATACAAAAGATCAACGAAACAAAAACTGGTTCTTTGAAAAGATAAAAAAGATTGATAAACCATTAGCCAGATTAACCAAGGAAAGAAGAGAGAATATACAAATAAACTCGATTATAAATAAAACTAGAGACTTTACAACCAACACCACATAAATACAAAAGATCATTTGAGACTACTAGTTTGACACATAAACCAGAAAACCTAGAAGAAATAGATAAATTCCCAGAAACATACAGCTCTCCTAAATTAGATCAGGAAGAAATAGAAACCCTGAACAGACCAACAAAGAGCAGCAACATTGAATCACTAATAAAAATAAATAAATAAGTTGTCAACAATAACAACAAAAATCCCAGGAACAGATGGATTCACAGCTGAGCTCTGTCAGACATGCAAATAAGAATTGGTGTCAATCCTAATGAAATTATTCCAAAAGATTAAGAAAGAGGGACTCTATAAATCATTCTATGAAGCCAATATCATCTTGATGCCAAAACCAGGAAACGACATAACATAAAAATAAAACTACAGCCCAATATCCCTGATGAACATAGATGCAAAAATTCTCAGCAAAATACTAGCTAGTTGAATCCAACAGTATTTCAGAAACATAATATATCATGATGAAGTGGGTTTTTTCCCAGGAATGGCTTGACATATGCAAGTGAATTAATGTGATACATCACATAAACAGAATTAACAACAAAAAACATATGATCATCTCAATGGATGCGAAAAAGTATGTGATAATATCCAGCATCTCCTTATGATAAAAACTCTCAACAAACTAGACATAGAAGGGGTTTACTTCAAATTAATAAAAGCCATATATGACAAACCCACAGCCAACATCATACATAATGGGGAAATGTTGAAAGCATTTCCCCAGAGAAATGGAACAAGACAAGGATGCCCATTTTCATCATTTCAGTTTAATATAGTACCGGAAGTCCTAGCTAGAGCAATCAGGCAAGAGAAAGAAAAAAAAAGGGCATTCAGATTGGAAAAGTGGAAGTCAAACTATTACTGTTTGTTGATGATAGGATCATATACCTAGAAAACCCTAAAGATTCATCCAAAAGACTCCTAGATTTGATCAATAATTCAGTAAACACTCAAGTTTCCAATTCAATGTACACAAATCAGTAGCATTGCTATACGCCAATGACCAAGTTGAGAATCAAATCAAGAATTCAATCCCTTTTACAACAACTGCGAAAAATAAAATAAAATACCCAGCAATATATGTAACCAAGGAGGTGGAAGTCCTTAACAAAAACTACAAATCACTGCTGAAAGAAATCACAGATGACAACAAACAAACAGAAAAACATGCCATACTAATGGCTTGCAGGAATCAACATTGTAAAAATGATTATACTGCACAAAGCAATCTATAGAGTCAATACAATTTCCATTAAAATATCAAAATTATTTTTCACAGAATTAGAAAAAAAAATCTAAAATTCATATGGAACCAAACAAGAGTCTGAATAGCCAAAGCAATCCTAAACAGAATGAACAAATCTGGAGGCATCACATTACAAGACCTTAAGTTATACTACAAGGCCATTGTTATCAAAACAGCATAGTACTGGTATAAAAGTAGATACAAAGAGCAATGGAACAGAATAGAGAACCCAGAAATAAAACCAAATACTTAAATACGTACAACTAACTGATATTTGACAAAGGATAAAAAAACATACAGTGGGGAAAGGACACTCTATTTAATAAATGGTGCTGGAAAAACTGGCTAGCTACATGCAGAAGAATGAAACTAGATCCCTGTCTCTCACCTTATACAAAAATCAACTCAAGATGGATGAAAGAGTTTAAGACCTGAAACCATAAAAATTCTAGAAGATAACCTTGAAAATAACTGTTCTGGATGTTTGCCTAGGCAAAGAATTTGTGACTAAAACTCAAAAAGCAAGTGCAACAAAAACAAAAGTAAGTAAATGGAACCTGATTAAAATAAAAAGCTTCTTTAGTACAAAAGAAATAATCATCAGAGTAAACAGATAACCCACAGAATGGGAGCAAATATTTACAAATTATGCATCTGACAAAGGATGACTATCCAGAATCTACAAGAAACACAAAGAAATCAGCCAGAAAATAATCCCATCAGAAAGTGGGCAAATGACATAAAGAGACATTATTCAAAAGAAGATATACAAATGTCACCAAACATATGATAGAAATGCTCAACATCACTAATCATTTGGGAAATGCAAATTAAAACCACAATGAGACATCACCCTATTGCTGCAAGAAAGGCTCATTATTAAAAAGGCAAAAAACAATAGATGCTGGCACAGATATTATGAAAAAGGAATGCTTTTACTCTACTGTTGGTAATGTAAATTAGTACAACCTTTACAGAAAACAGTATAATGATTCCTTAAAGAACTAAAAGTAGATCTACCATTCAATCCAGCAATCTCACTACTGAGTCTTTATTCAAAGGAAAAGAAGTCATTATACAAAAAAGATACTTGCACATGCATGTTTATTGCAGCCTAAATCACAGTTGCAAAGATAAGTGATAAACCTAATTGCCCATTGACCAATAAGTGAATAAAGAAAATGTAGTATATGTATACTGTAGAATACTACTCAACCATAAAAAGTAATAAAATAATGTCTTTTGCATCAACTTGGATGGAACTGGAGGCCATTATTCTAAGTGAGGTAACTCGGGAATGGAAAACGAAGTACAATATGTTCTCACTTGTAAGTGGGAGTTAGCTAAGCTATGCATATGCAAAGGCATACAGAACAATAAAATGGACTTTGGAGATTGATACAGTTTGGATCTGTGTCCCCACCCAAATCTCAAATTGTAATCCCAGTGTTGGAGGTGGGGCCTGATGAGAGGTGATTGGATCATGGGGGCAGAGTTCTCGTGAATGGTTTAGCACCATCTGCTCAGTGCTGTTCTCATGATAGTGAGTGAGTTATCACAAGATCTAGTTGTTTCAAAAGGGTGTAGTACTTCCCCTGTCTCTCTTTTCCTTTTGTTCCAGCCATATGAAGATTCCTGCTCCTGCTTTGCCTTATGCCATGTGTAAATTCTTCCTAAGGCCTCCCTGGAAGCAGATGCTGCCATGCTTCCTGTACAGCCTACAGAACTCTAAGCCAGTTAAATCTTTTTTCTTTATAAATCACCCAGTCTCAGGTATTTCTGTATACCATTTTAGAATGGACTAATATAGCATCTCAAAATGGGAAGGATGGGAGACAGATGTGGGATTAAAACTACATATTAGGCACAATGTACACTACTCAGGTGACAGACGCAATAACATCTCAGAATTCACCACTATATAATTCATCCATGTAACCAAAAGCTACTTTTACCCGAAAAGCTATCTTTTTTTAATTAAGAAAAGAAACTCTTTGCCAAAGGACACAATTCAGAAAGTGAAGATGAATTTATAGAGTGGAAGAAGATATTTGAAATGCAGAACAAAAATTGTCAAGTGGCCCATACTGGAAGGCATAAAAACTGACAAATTAATTAGAAATCAGGCAACCTAATTAAAAAAAAAAAAAACGAGAAACTTCAGCTGTCATGTCACAAAAGAGAATATACGTAAAGGCCATTAAAATACATGAAATGATACTCAATTTCATTTCTAGCCAGTGATGGGCAAAGTAAAGCTGCAATGAGATATCACTGGTAGACATCCACTCCACCAGAATGTCCAACATTAACAGGATTGATAAGGGAATGGTTTTGCAATGGTGTGGAAGGAGAGAAACTATCCCCCTGCTAGTGAGGCTATAATTTGGTACTATATTATAAAATCATTTGGCAGTATCTAATATGTTAAACAGACATATTTTCCATGACTCAACAAATCTACAGGCATACATCCAACAGAAATCAAGGCCAGTATGCACCAAGAAATATATTCAAGAATATTCTTGACAGCACAAATGTCTATTAACAGTAATATGTGTAAATAACATGTAATATTTTCATTCAGTGGCACGCAAATAAAATACACAATGACAACAAGAAACTTCACAGGTTTTTGAAGTCAGTCACTTGTGTTGTACAATTCAATTTCTATACAGTCCCACAAGTGGGAAAAACTGAAATACATTGCTTATGGATTCATGTTTTGATGATAAAAGTATACTTAAAAGCAAGGAAATGTTACCATAATATTTATACTAAGGGCAAATTTTTAGCGAGATTGGAAGGGATTGCAATTATGCAGGGAAATACTGAGAACTTTTTCTGGCTGGCTGTGTTTTCATTTTGACCTAGGTAAAGATTACACCAATATTCCATTTATAATGATTACTGATGTTACCCATTTATATTTAACGGACTTTTCAGTATGCCAGTTATATTTCACAATTTAAAAAGTTTAAACTGTAAGAACAAAACGTAAATATTCCACAGGGCACCAAAGGTAAAGGATTACTCTTGCATTGTGAATTTTCTAGGCCATTAGGTTTGCTGGCATTCGTGTGTCTCATAACAGTCATGCTATTCCTCTCCTGTTATGTGGCAGTGTCTGTTTTTTATTTGTTTTTATGTTTGATGGGTGGATTTGAGAGGGTTCTAGTTTCATAATTGAGCACTTATTGCTGAAATCAAATTAAGGAAATGCCCTTAGTTAGTATCTAAACTAATCCATCAGGACTAAGCCATTCTACCCACAGAATTGCTATGACTAAAAATCTAAATCAGGAATTGGAATCTGATCCAGTTAAACCTAACCATGAACTGAAATTTGTTGAGTCTTTTGTGAAATAACACTTTTTAATCATTTGAAAGAATTACCTAAAGTCATGAATTAGAAGCTTGGAACTGTTACAACACATTTTCCCAACACGTTTGAGGATCTAGCCTTAAGAGAGAGAGAGAGAGGAGAGAGAGAGAGAGAGAGAAACCCTTTCAATTGAAGAGACAAAGAAACTGGGTATTTGCCAAGCTACAGCTATGAAGTCAAAGTAAACTCAATGCTTGCCCTACATATGGACTTCACAGTTTTATGAATAATTACATTCATTTTATATCTTTTAAACCTGTTTACCTTGTTGCATTTACTTAAAATACTCGTAACATTAAAAAGCCCCAATTAGCAAATGGGATCCACAAAATGGCATATAATTAAGATACTATCAGCTAGTGTCATTGAAATAATAAACAGAAGATTGATTTGAGTTAAGTATGTATCTGTGACAAAGAACACTGCTCTGACATTTAAAGCTTTTTTAGACCCACCTGTGAAAAGAGTTGGAACAGAGTATGAAATGTGACCTGGGGTAAGAGCAAACCTCTCTTGGCTTTAGTTTTTTCATCTAGGAAATGAGGTTAAGATTAGAAAGCTGTCTCATTAAGTTTTCAAATGGTGGCATTATGGTTCAGCAGTTGAGAGTATGAACAAAGAAGCTGAATAAAGCGGAATTTTACATCGGGTGCGGTGGCTCATGCCTGTAATCTCATAACTTTGGGAGGCAGAGGTTGGTGGATCACTTGAGGTCAGGAGTTTGAGAGCAGCCTGGCTAACGTGGTGAAAGCTCGTCTTTACTAAAAATACAAAAATGAGCCAGGCATAGTGACGGGCACCCGTAGTCCCAGCTACTCAGGAGGCTGAGGCAGAGAATCGCTTGAACCTGCGTCGGAGGTTGGAGTGAGCTGGGAGCATAGGGTTTTAATGAAAATTAAAGGAGATATTTTACGCAAAGCATTTTGTCAACTATTGAATGTTTACTATGTTCAAGAAAAATTTACTATGTTTACTATGCTCAAGAAAAATTCACTATTTTTCATAGCAATACTGCCTCAGGTACTGAACTAGAGAATTTGGCTTATGTATATTTAAAAGTCCTTTCCACCTCAAATTTTGTAGTCATCAATTTATGAAATCAATCATTTGAAAAGACAAGGGAATTCAAGGAAAATTTCAGTATTCTATGTTAATATGTCAAATAGATATATTTATATCTATGAAGACAGTAAATTAAGAAATTCTCCTGTTGTCTGCATTCTCATTAGATCGAATGATATAAAATCATCATATCTATTGTTTAAATGTGGACAGACAGATTCCTGGCCTAAGCATTTAGATATGGAAAGGGGGTTGCTAACTTAAGGCTGAATGAAAAGAGATCACTGGGAGCAGACCATGCTGTAGTTTAAGCTTCTCATTCTATAAACTGGGCTGGCAAAACCAAAACACTGCTACCTCAAGCCCTCAACCAAGTTTCCCCCGGCGCAATGAACTGTGCTATGAATTCACGACAACAAAAAATCCATTGTAACACTATGTTTTAAATTATACAATAATAGGAGCCATTTTCCTGAATTTTTTTTTTTTTTTTTTTTTTGTGAAGGAGGATTCCTTAATAAACATAAAGCTTTTATTTAAGTATAATAAAGAAATATGAAGAGAAGAATATTCTCCTGAACTATTCAATAAGTTAAATTTTTTCCTAATATGCTTAATAATTTTGTGCTGAACTTGATTTATCTATCTACCTGTCCTGGGCTATTTTATTCAGTTCCCTGGTTTTCAGATTATCAGTTAAAATATAAATTTAATGAAGTGATGATAGGTTTTGACTTCTATAACATGTGCCCTATATTTAATCTGGTTAACAAAACATGGACTTAACTGAAGAGGGCATATGTTATACTAAATAATTATAGCTTTAAGAAGGCTGAACATAAATCTCCACAATTCTAATATAACATGACATTTGGGTAACAACAGTCCATGAAATTTGTTTCAATGCTCATGTATTCCCTTGTGTTATTTGCTACTACCTTTAGTTTTGCTTCGATCTAGAAATTGTAGAAAAACAAAATGCTAAAAATAAATATAGCTATAAAAACATTTAAACACTAGTCACTGAAAAATAAATATAGCCGTTATGATTCCTTTTAAAAGTATGACTATTGGGGAATAAAAATCTATCCTCAAAATGTATCTTAATCCTAAATCTACTCATATTTATGTAAAAGGAATAGAATACCTTATGTATTTCATCATCCTCATAATACAATTATTTTATGTTTAAATCAACATTTGTTTAGCCATAAAATACCGAACAGTCAATGAAAGCTTAAATTCCATGGAAAATGTTTAAAAGAATGAGTGGAGCTTTAACTTTTCAACCAGTTAATCTAGAATCACTTATACACAGGAGGGCAAAGAAAAAAATCTTTAGCGAATATAAGATACAGAACACAGAAAATTTAATGATCCATGGTTCAAAAGATGGGATCATTTCTCTGTAGGAAAAGAATGGTCTCTTGGGAAACAGAACAGGCAGGCCTCACTGGGTGTTTCTCAAAGCACTCTATTCATTTAAGAAGTCTCAGTTGAATATTATCCATTGAATAGAGTGAATTTTTCTGTTTCCATCTGCAGTTCATACAATCTCAGAAAAAATAATGCATTTCAGAAGGAGCTAAGAAATTAACTTCCAAATTCCTCCCCACATTCGTGATTACTACTGGGTTATCAGTCTAAATTGATTCTTAAAAATTCATTGATAGATTTAATATAAAATGAGTTCCAAGTGAAAGTTATAGAGGTATAAAGTCACATAGGTAAACACAGTAATCTATATTTTCTAGGATTTTAACTGAAATCCTGTAAAAAATAAGGCAATGGAGTGAGTTCTACATGTTTAAAGACTATTAATATCCTGTAATATAAATTGTTTTTAAATTTGCATTTTACTCATCTTTTCTATGCAGAAGTTTGTATGTGGTTGATAAGGTTTGACTCTCTGTGTCTCCACCCAAATCTCATGCTTTTGTTCCCATAATTCCCACATGTTGTGAAGGAACCCGATGAGAGATGATTGAATCATGGGGGCAGGTCTTTCCCATGCTATTCTTGTAATAGTGAATGGGTCTCTTGAGATCTGATGGTTTTAAAAATAGGACTTTCCCTGCACGAGCTCTCTCTTTGCCTGCCATCATCTGCATAAGATGTGACATGCTCCTCCTTGCCTTCTGCCATGATTGTGATGCCTCCCCAGCCACGTGGTAGAACTGTGAGTCCAATTAAATCTCTTTCTTTTGTAAGTTGCCCAGTATTGGGTATGTCTTTATCAGCAGCATGGAAACAGACTAATACAGGGCTTGTGTGTGGTTTTCTGAAATTTTTAATGCAGCCAAATCTTGTCATTATTTCTCTTTTGCTTTCAGCCTCTGGGATCATGCTTAGAAAATAATCCATAAACACATTGCCTCCTAGCACTTTACTTTGTATGAACTATCTTACCCTCCTGGATTTATTTTGAATGATGGTATGAGACAAATACCTAATTGTGTTTTTTAAAAAATCATTAGTCCATTGTACATAATTACTTATCGCATTATTATTTCTCAAATGATTTTCTATAATAAATTTTTGTCAGAGACTCAATCCATTCATTGATGACATGTTTATTTTCAGTACTATGGTTATCAGGCACAGTGCTAAGTTCAGGGAACACAATGGTAAGCAAACAGACATATGTGCCCTCATAAACTTCATCACATCAAGAGGGAAGATATGTTAGCCCAGATTCACATATGGGAATATTGAAGAAGAACTTTGTAAATGAACATGACCTAAATAGAATGTCAAGAAAGTCTTCGAAGAAATGACGTTTAGGTGCAATCTAGGTGATGAACAGGAGGAATTAAATAAACAAAGAGGAACATTACTGGTGAAAGATTCCAAACACAGTGAATCATTACAGAAATGCCCTGCATTTGGAGGGAAATAACCTGATGAAGCTGGAGAAAGAAAACAGGTGAGGCCAGCGTGAGACGGGAGGGGCAGGAAGGTGGGGGTTAAGCCTGGAGAACTGGGTCATGACCACTTCTTGGTCCTGTAATCAATTGAAATCCACTGAGAAGTATTAAAGAAGGGTTAAATGATCAGCAATTTGTGGAGGAAAGGTGTTCCTAGAAGGACCATAAAGGGCAGATGAAGATGGGGTGAGCAGGGGCTATGGGTAGGCTAGAGATGTAAATGTGTAAAGGATGATGACATTGAAATAAATACTGGTAGATGTATTAAAGAATTATTTAAAATATAAAGCATGATGATAGATTGGATATAGGAGGTAATGGAGAGTGAGGTGTGCAGGTGTAAGCACTAGGTTTGAGATTTATATCCATGAATAATAATGATGTCATTCATGTGGAAATATGCTGTAGGAAGGTGGAGGATCTAGCCTATGAATCCAGCCTTAATGTACTGATTTTTATGAGAGTTTGAGTCATCTAAAACAGGGTTTGGCAAGATTCTTAAAGGCCAGGTAGTAAATAAATATTTGGGGCTATGCATGCCATGAATGGTCACTATTGCATATTTTTCTATTTATTTATTTATTTACTTGTTTATTATGCATATGGATACTCTTTACAACATAAAAATTATTCTTAGCTACTGGGAAGTAGAACGGGGGCAGGATTTGGACTGTGTCCTAAGAAGTCAATAAGAGTGTCAGGAGTGAGGAGAAGGACCTCTGAGCCAGAAACATGAATATTTAGGTTCAGGTATCATCAGTGCTTAGGGAATAAGGGAGGCTGTGGATATAGATGAATTGGCCTAGGGAGACAAAGAATAAAAAGAGAAGAGAGATGGTGACTCAGCCTTGAGAAACTCTAATACATAATGTATTAGTACTAAAAGAGCTAGAAGAGAAAGAATATGAAAAATAGTACTAAAAGAGCTAGAAGAGAAGGAATATGAAAAATAGTACTAAAAGGACTAGATGAGAAGGAATATAAACACAGTAGGAATATGGTATCACGGAAATTAAGGGAAGTTAACGGAGATCATTTTTCAGATGTGAAAAACTCTAAGAATTTAGATGCTGATGAATGATTCAATTGAAAAATAAGTTTACTAGAGACTATAGAGAGAATTGGTTATTGATAATGAGTGGTTTCTTATAAAGCAGAACGGAGCATAATTGGACTTTATTTGGAGGCGATGTACCTCCAAATGCAGGTGCATTTGGAGATGCAGCAGCAGACAGTCTCCATCTGCAGGCTCAGACTCTCCCCATGAATCAGGAGAATAGGCTGTAGTCCCTCCATGAGCATGAGGGGTCATGTAAGGGTTGGGCGTAGTAGGTGCGAAGAGATGAGAGAGGCAGAGAAAACTAGTAGGCTTGCTGAGTAGTGTTGAGAGCCTATGTGAGGTTGATTATCATAAATTTTTGGAAGTATTTGTCTCTTTTTTTATATGATTTTCTAGGACAGTGTTTCATGCTTTGATATTGTACAAATATCAAGTAAAAAGCAACTAGGAAAGTAACAGATGCATTTATCCTTTGACCCAGCATGCTCCCAAATAAAAACTGGCAAAATGTAAAATAACACAAGTCAAGTTATTAGTTTGGCATTCTTTTTAATGCCAGAATACTGAAACAGTACAAATACCTACCATTTGACAAAGGGGGAATAAATTTTAATATACTCACACAATAGAAAGTTATACAGGTTATTAAAATGAAATTAGGGAGACTTCTATATGTTAATGTATTTTTAAAATAAAAATAAAACATGCAAACCAACACCTATGGAGAGAGGCAAACCAATGCCTTTGGAGAGAGACACACAACCTTGCTGGATGGTTTCACATTGACTCCTGACAAAATCCTCCAAGGGTCCTCACTGCCTCCTGGGAATCCTACTGAATTATCCAAATCAATTCACTCTCTTAGAGTTTGAAACTATTTCATGTTTTCTCCATGCTCTCAGAACCCCAAAACTCCACCCCCATATTCCAGCTGATGATCTTGCCTTTTTTTCACTTAGATTTTAAAATTCTGAAGAAAGCGTCTTTATAGTCCTACCACTAAATGTAACATAACTAATACTCTGTTAAAAAGGAAAACTCTGAGCACCCATCTGAAGATAGTTTGCCGACATTGAGTTAGGTCACATCTTTTAAGCTACTCAATGATTTTTTCCCTTGGAATTTCCCCCTCCTTACCCATTCTCTTGAATAATTTATTCACTTGACAAATATGTGTGAAACATTTACTGGGAGCCAGGAAATGTTCTAAAGTAATTTACAATTATTAACTCAGGTTTATAATCAGATTTTTCTGCCTACTGCATTCTTATTATTGAAAACATGGTACATCTTAAAGAAGCATTCACAAGCAAACATTCTGCTTCAGCAATGGGAAAATATTCTGTTCAGCTCCACAGAAATGTCTTTGAAAAGATAGTATATACTTAGCATGCTCGCCTTCTCTGCCCCTATTTTTTCTCTTGAACCCACAACAATCAGGATTTCATTCTTACCACTTAAACAAACAGCTCTTACCAGAATCACTAATGATCACCACATTGTCAGCTCCAGTGATCAAATCAGCTTTCATCCAGCTGGATCTAAGACAGGCAGCATTTGACACAGCTAACCCCTCTTCCTTTCAAAACCCAGTCCTCACCTGTCTTTCAGAAATCACTCTCCTTTGATTTGCCTCTTATTTCACCCGGCTTCCCTTTGTCAGCTCTCTCTCATTTTCCTTCCCTCTCAACTAGTGGTCTTAATCTTGGTGGCAAATTATAATCACCTGGGGAAACAAAAAATAATAATTCTCAATGCTCAGGCCATACCCAAGACCCATCCTTGAGAAGAAGACAAAAGCATCCATAGTTTTACAAACTCCCCCAGCTGATTCCAATGTGCAGCTGAAGTTAGGAATCACTGTCAGGCAAAGGAACTGATGTCTGAGAGCCATCAGAAGTGGTATCCATTGCCACAGCCTCTCTGATCTCATCTCCCGTCCTTCATCCCACTGGCTACTCCTCTTTAGCCACTGGGCTTCGAGCCACGCCTCAGACACAGCAAGCATCACCTCGCCCCAGGGTTCTTGCATTTACCATAGACTCTGTCAGCAAGACCCTCACTTCCTCAGGACCTCTACTCAAATGTCACTTTAGCAGAGAACTTCTGACCCTTCTGTACAAAGCAGCGGTCTCCTCGCCTGCTGCCCCGGGGATCTCCCCACCCCTGGGGCTGACTTTGTTTTATCAACAGCCCTTGTCTTCACTTGAGGCATTATGTAATATATGCTTCTTGGGGGTCTCCCTCACCGTGTTGTAAACTCTTAGGGGAAAATACTTTGTTTTGCTCACTGTTTAATCCTTAATCAACAGTTGAATCCACCAGAGTGGAGTAGACACTCTGGAAAGTTTATATAACAGCTGCATTTCTCTTTCTTTACCTAAGTTTACTTTATCTTCTGTTTATATTACCATAAGCTCCATGTAAACGTCTAATATTTTTCTCTCACCTTGTTTAATATCATATAATTAATTTTTTCAATACAGTCCTGCTCTCTTTCCATGAATTTTGTTCCTTAAAAGTCTTGTTATTTTGTTTTCCATTATTAGTCTTTACACTTACTGCTATGAACTAACACTGATTTTAAGAAGCATCTGTTTTAAAAAAATATATTTCTATACCTACTTCTTCACCAATATCAATCATCAGAATTTCTGCTTTAATTATACATGAGTAATTTCAATTATGAATAATTGTAATGAGTATATTCTGTTGTGTAAATTATTTAATTCTTCAATATTTTTCTAATAGGTTCAACTCAAAGAAGCTAAATTTAAGATATATAATTATGCCAATAATTTTCATTGCACAATCAAGTACTGGGATTGTAGCCATCATTTTAAAAGATAACCCTACATCTTTTAGATGTTCATAGTTTGAGGTGAATCTTCCAGCCATCGGGGTTATTCATTACTTTTTATTTTTAAATGCACTCATTTGTTCTAAGTTATATTCAGTTATCATTCTTTCTTGTTTTTTGCATGAAGGTATGAGTCTTTTTTCTGTAAGCCTATGTGAATAGTAAATCTCAATCTCTGCTCCCTTACCCATCACTACCCTGGCTACTGCAGGGTAAGCCATTACTACTTGTGTTCTTTCTGATCTTGGGGGATATTCCTTTCATCATGTGTGTGTCTGGAGAGTGGGAAACAGAGAGAAAAAGAGCTAGAGACAGAGAAGATTTATATATGCATATATATACAAATACATACACACATATATAGTTTTATATACTATATTTACTATATATAAACATAGTTATATACATGTATATAACTGTATATGTTATAGTTATATACATATATGTATATAGTTATATGGATATAGTTATATATGTATATATAATGTACAGTTATATATGTTGTATATATGCATATAACTATATATTGTTTTATATACAGATATAGTTATATATGTATATATGTCACATATAATTATATACATCACAATATACAGTTATATACATGTATTCAAGTCATTTCCAAATTTTGGCTTAGGCTCTAAGGAAATATATATATAGTTATATACATATATAACTATACATGTATATGTAGTCATATACATGTATATATGTAATTATGTACATATATGTATACATGTTTTATAATAGTTACTCATAAGTATATATGATATGTATGTATACATATATACATATATACATATGTAGATGTAGATGTATGTATATAACTATATATGTATGTGTATAACTATATGTAACATGTTACATAGATGTATATGTAACTAATATATGCATGTATATAACATACATATATGTATATAACTATAACATATATGTATACAATTATATATAACATATATGCATAGATGTATATAATTATATATACATGTATATTTATATATGCATATAACTATATATATAGCTTGCTCTCTCTATATATACATACACACATTTTAATATATATTTCCTTAGAGCCTAAGCCAACATTTGGAAATGACTTGAATATTTAAATTATGGGCTAAAACAAATAAGCAAGATATATCCACACAAATGAAAATTACTCAGTAATTGAAATAATGAGGTAAGTCTATATTTTATTTGTTAAGACGATGTGTCCACAACATGTAGTTACATTAAAACAGCAGTATACCAAATGATTTGAGTAATATAATCCCGTTTTAAAGGATCTCATGATTATGAACATCTCATAGTAAACAATTTGAAACTTACACATTATTATGTCAATTTGTTTTTAGGGAGCTTGTTAAGTCATATTGCTTTCTTCTAACTAGGTTCTTGTAATACTTGAATTATTTTCCAATAAATATGAATTATTTTTCAAATTAGAGGTGAAAAAAAGCATTTTGTTAAAAGTAGAATGAAATGGATATTTAAGTTATTTAAGTACAGGTAAAATCCAAGTCAATTTCTGAGCAAAGTACATGTAGTATCCAGTGATTCAAAGTATGTTTTCTTTAAGTGTAAAACACAAATCCAAAACTGTAATTGGCCTACAGTTAACCTCAAAAATCTCCAAGGAATTTTTGGTCATTGCTGGTACATGATATGATTGCAAACCCAAATAAAAAACAGAATGAAAAGTAATAGAACAGGTAAGAATCCGTAAAGGTAGTTAATTGAATATATCATCAACAAATCTTTTCAAAAAGAAATTAATAAGTAAATGATGTGTATTAAGCCATTCTTGCATTACTATAAAGAAATGCCTGAGACTGGGTAATTTATAAAGAAAAGAAGTTTAATTGGCTCACAGTTCTGCAGGCTCTACAGGAAGCATAACACTGGCACTGTTTCTGGGCAACCCTCAGGAAGCTTACAATCATAGCGGAAGGTGAAGCAGGAGCAGGCACGCCGCACGGCAAAAGCAGGAGCAAGAGAGCGAGTCGGGGAGGGGCTACATACTTTTAAAGGACCAGATCTCATGAAAACTCATTCACTATGGCAAGGACAGCACCAAGAGAAATGGTGCTAAACCATGAGAAATCGGCCCCCATGATGCAATCACCTTCCACCAGGCCCCACCTCCAACACTGGAGATTACAATTCAACATGAGATTTGGGCAGGAATACACATCCAAACTATAATGTGATTCATATAGCTTGAAATAAAACGAAGAAAGTAAGAAGGGCTGCAATGTTATGTATCATAACCTGTTTTATATAAACATATATTCCAACTGGCATATATAAACTTAAAACAAGACGCAGAAATAAAAAACATTATTGTTCAAGAAATCATGAGAAAGAAAAATGGTTCAGAGTATTCTGTGAGTTTCATATTCTTGTTTCCCCCTTACAGAATGTCATAAAAAATCTTTACTTTTACTATCCCGAATGAAGCTATATGTAATACTGTCCAAAGCCGTCAAGGCTGAATAATGCTGGGGTGTCTAATGAATACTGTAAGTGTTTTAAATAGGTCAATTTAACTTGTCCAATGACACAAGAGTGCTATTTTCCACCAAAGACCTTGTAATTAAGTTAAGGGCTGTGTTTCAGTTCATTATCACAATATGCATCACAGAACTACAATGAGCGAAAGCAGACCCATCACCATGTGTTGCTGTGGCTAATGAGACTTCTTCTTGTTTGAAATTTATCTGCTTTATTTTCATTTAAATAGTCAGCACGTTGGAAATATGTTGCTTGGTTTCTGCTGCTGTATGTTTTCAGCAAATCTCTGGAATCATGTAAATATGTAATGGACAGCCCAATACAATTGTCGGTAATTCTAAGGGTCAGGAATCCATATAATGATCTTCTCGTAATAAAAAGATAAAAATCATGCCAGCAAGATTTCTCATCTTGTGACTCTAGAAACCGATATCTGGCAACGTTTCTAAAACATCACAAAGTTGGTTATGTATCTACTTTAAAATAAATGTGGGTACAGTGAAATGCTGTATGGATTTCAGATAAAATATGGGCTTTTGCATTGAGCTTTTGTTCCACTTTAATTCTGAAGAAAAATTTTCTTGTTTTATTTCACATATTTCTAATTTTACATTAAAAATGTGAACAAATATAAAGAAATTAATCTTTAATAATTATGCTGTATTTCAATCTATGGGCAAAATTAAATATAAATTTGTTCATATTGTACAGAAAAAAATTTTAGTCTGTTTTTTAAAACTAACCTTTAAACGTGTATTAGTACAACATTATATTATATACATTATATACAACATAATATTAATACATATTTGTCAGGAATAACATTTTTATTTATAAAAGTTAGAAAGTACTTAAAAGCAGACAGAAAGAACCCAATTAATGCTACTCAAACATATCCCCAACTAAAATTGTCTTGTATATTTCACAGCCATTTTTCTCTGTATAACATATAACTGAATGTGACTATGTGTGCAAAAACCTGTGCATATACTTTACGATAATGATGTACTATGAGAAAGTTGAAACATCTCTTCCAAAGGCTGTTTTATAGCCGTGCATCATAACCTATTAACTGATTCCAAATGTGAGACCTATAGGAAGCTCTGGATTGTTACACATAAAAATGCCAGGTCATTTTCTTAAAATAAATTCACAGTAATGGAGAAAGGAAAAATATAAAATAAAAATCACTCTTAGTTCCTGAGGGGAAGAGAAGCTATTATGATGATATTATAAATGTTTCTGGTAATCCCAATTACTCAATTGCCTGGACATAGCAAGATTGACTAAGCTACTAGTAGCTACAAGAGTACCTTAAAACAAATGCCTAGAAGCAGCTTTAAATGTTAATTTTGTGCACAGTGCCACATAACTCTTGGACAAATTGACCAATATTCAAGGCCATTAGCAGTGTCTGAGAATCCATTGTCCTTTCTTTGCCAATGCTGACTCTGTTTTTTTCAGGTGTATTTGCTAGTTTGATTTAGTTGTACCTCAACAGAATTTCACTGCTGCTTTAAGTTGCGTTCTTCAATTACTAAGGTATTTAAATATTTATTTTTGTAAGTTTTCTCAACCAAGTGTGCTTTTTTAGTGCAATACGTGTTCACGATTTTGCCTGTTTTTTTTGGGGGGGGGGGTATAGTCTCTAAATGAGTTGTAAGAACGTTTGCATTAGGGATGCCATTCTTGTTAAATGTGCTGTATCCTGTACAAGTTATCACCTAACTTTATACTGTGCTAATGGTAATTTTCTACCTCCTACATATGGTTTCCCTTTTGATATTCTTAGAAAAGCCTTCTTGCTTCAAGACAAAAAAGTATCAGTATTTCACTTTGTTATTTACGATTTCTTATTATTTCCTTTTAATTCATTTCCTATATTTGAAAGGGGAAGTTATTTAACTATTTTTGCTTCTCCTTTTTCAATCTGTCTTTTAAAATAGGACTGCTGTTTGAATATTGAATGTACTGTTTTGAGTTTCTCCCTGTTCCTAAATACCTTCTTTATGATATAAAAAAATTGCATACACTTTGATCAATTTTATGTATTTCTGGGTACTTTAAAACATAACAAAATACTACATTCTTTAGCTCACTGACATTGTGATGAAAACAAGTAAATGGATAAACAAACAGAGTTGGCATCTTGACTTACCTAGTGAACAACGCTCTATCTGCACAGATCTCAGGAGCCACAATGAAAAGGTAATTTCTAACTGATTTGCCCAGGGTGGGAGCTAGAAGGTTGATTTTATTCATCAAAGAGGCATATTTTATCCAATATTTGTCTGTACTTACAGAAATGTGCAGAATATTTTCACTTCCAATTTTACAAAAACAAGTAGAGATGGAACACCTATTCTGCAATGAAAACTACAGACAATTGGTGATAAAGACTTGTACAATGGACTGTAAAGGATTTAAGGTCTATTCAAATATGTGTCTTCTGTTCCTTCTCATTAAGGAACTAATGATATTTCTTCATTACAGTGGCTAGAATGTTACTCAGCCTGAATTTCTTTCCTTTTAGCTTCTCACAATGAAACTCAGATATAAATTTATTCTTTTAGGATCTTGATTTTCAATGTCAGACAATTCTTAGTTTTCTTCATGGTGAGGTGAGTGTTTAGGTAATTATGCACCACTCTGTCTTCAAGACTGGAGGGCAACGGACTGCCTTTCTTGGCAACTGTTTTTTTTTTTTTTTTTTTTTTTTTCTGTAGAACCAGCAGTTCACAGTGTGGCAATGTGTGGGGGCGGGTGGAGGGCTAGTCCTCTTTTATAGGATTAGTCACTCCTGTCTGTGGTCTCAGGAGTCTAGGTTCCCAGTGGCTTTGCATCGGCAGGCTTGTTATACATATGACGTCAGGAAATCTACTAGGCAACAACTTCCCTAACATTTTATATGACAACACTAGTTTTTGTTTTTGTTTTTGTTTTTTTCTCGCAAACATACCAGTTTTATTATTTAAATCTGAGTAGTTGGCTTATAGAAGTATAGCTCTGCCAGAACCCAGCACTGCCCTAAACCATCTTGAATGAACAATGAATCCTCAGGGGTCAGTGTTGGTCTGTGTTCTCTGACAGTTCACATTATTAAATAAAATGTTTTTTGTTCCTTTCTGTCAAATTAAAATGCTTCCTAATATGTCAAGCAATTGCTTGTTTCGGGTATCTGTCAGATTTGCCATTGCTGCTAGATTAAGGTCAAAGTTGACAACTGAGCAAACATTGATAACATTTCCCAATAAGCAAGGGGATGATCCTGACAGCCTATTTTAGGTTGGAATCTTATTTCTTACCTTATTCAATTTCAGCCACTTAAATATTGTACAAAGTTGGAACATAGCTGCTAAATGTATAAAAAGGCAAGTTTGATATTTAACAAAGATTAGGTTATTTAAAAACATTCTATCTACCATGATTATAGTCCGGAGAACCATTACAAATTCAAGCCAAGTGTCTACAAATATTTAATCCATGTGCATCTAGCAGAGAAGAAGCGGTTTCCAAAGTATGTTTGTTATAAGCACACATCTGTTGGTTACACATGACTAGTTTATCCTATCTTGGGTCTGATTATGTAAAAATACTGGCACCATCTGTTATTATCCTAGAATGTTTGTATGGGTAAGTTCATTAAAATTTTAAGGTACTGTCCTCGCCTTACAAAAATAAAATAATGTTGTAGAATTAAGGGCAATGCTATCTTAAAAAATAATTGCATGTACTTTGTAATGAAGATAACATTTGTGGATTACTCACTGAAGCTCACATTCAGAGTTATTCAATGGAGACTTGTTCAAAGTCACCTCTAAGATGCTACAATTGATTTTCATGCAAATGCCATGTTATGAGATTTAATAGCAAAAGGGAAATGTTTCACAAATTAAAGGGAGAAATTCATTTCTAAGTAGTTCAACACATTTGTTGATTAAATTACTTTCAATAGGGTGACTATATTTTCAAGGTCAAAGAATTTGTAGCAGAGTAAAAAGAGTCTCTTCCTCAAAAATGATAACTATTAAATGTATGCATTTATTACTAGGAATATTCTAAAGCATTTGAGGCCATCACATACTTTATTCTTATTTTCATCATATGATATTGTCAAAAGACACAATTATAACAAATTTAATTAAATGACCTAGGCGGCTTTGATATTTTATTCAGGTAGCATCTCATCTAAAAATAGAGAGGTGCTACAGTGGGCATGACAGACAGGTGGCTTGCATAAGGTAGCTTGAGCAAGAACCAGGACACATCATAAAACAAAAAGTGGGTTAATATCAGATTATTTCAGGTCATTTTCTTTGTAAGAGCTAAAGCAGAGGGGATTCCTTATCATGCCTGTTTAAAAGTGGCCTTTTTGGGGATTTGACTAACATCTCTTGACTTCTCAGAAGGTCAAATAAACAACTTGGCTTTGCTTTGGTGATGTGGGTCTTTAGCATTAGTGACTCCATTTTGGTTTGGCACATTGGGGCCTAGTGCAGGAGCTCAGTTCAAATTAACAGCCTTCTGTATTTTCTATTTATCAATCTCATTTATACTCATAAGCACATCTCTAAAGATAGCTTTAGAAAGAATTGTTATTTTTCTTAGCTTTATTTTTAAGAAATAAAGATGCTTAATCTGAAACTCCCTTCTATATTGGTTGGATATATTTGTTGTTTTTGTACCTGAAATAAAATGTGTACATTCAACTCTAAATGCAATCACAGTTTGGGTCTATAAAGTTGCTCATGCATAGTAGTTTCTCTTCTAAAACGTCCTGAATGCTGCCGAGTTCCAGTGACCCATGTAGACAGCAGCTTCCACGCTGTATTCTTTCTCTTTGTGCAAATACCAGGAGAATCTCTGGATTACAAAGGACTGGGTAAGAAGAGCTTCATCAAAAGGAATCTTCTACTTGGCAGTATACATGTGAAGTAACTCTAGTCAGAACAGAGAGAGTTCCATTTTTTTGTATCTTAAAAACAGCAACAGAATGTTATTATTTTCTTTTTCACATTTTGATATCTTCCCAAATTGTATGAAGATTCAGAAGACTAATGCAATTGGATGATTTTCTACCACTTGATACATCGATTGTGGTAATTGTGCGCAATAACATCTTCAGAATTAATGAATGGACACTTGCATACCATGTTTTATTTTTTTAATTTAAAATTACCTTAAAAGTTCAGTTTCTTCAGTTTTATTCTACATTGTAAACATTTGAGAGGAAGTTACTGATAATTTTGCATTATTATATCGTCTCAAATAGTAAAACTGTGTACAAACATTTATAGATCATAACACCTCGAACTATTTGGACAGAGAAAAACTCTTAATTTGATAGAGAAATTATGTATGGCTTTAAAAATTGATTGAAAAGAATTTTACATTAATAACACAGTTTCTGTATTATAATGGTAACCATTATATGGAAAGAAATCATTTTCTTTTTCAAAATTAATGATGTTCAGAATGTCTCTGTATGTATGTACTACTCAGTAACATAAAGGAGACTGTAAGAAAACAAGGTTTCTTTTGAACTACTTTTTCTGATCTCTTGCACTTTTTAAATTTAGATGAAATTCACATAGCATACAATTAACCATCATAAAGTGTACAATTCAGTGGCAGTTACTACATTCAAAATGCTTAGCAGCCTCCACCTCTCTCTAATGTCAAATATTTTCATCACTCACGCGGACAACCCATACACATTTCTGCCTCGCCCCATTTCCTGGCAGCTTCTAACATGCTGCCTCATTTCTGAAGGGTTTACCCATCCTGGATATTTACATTCATGTAAAAGGAATCATTCACTATCTGACCTTTTGTGTCTGGCTTATTTTACTTAGCATATGCTTTTGAGGTTCATCCAAATTGCAGCATGTGTCAGTACTTCACTACTTTTGAAAGATGAATACTATTCCACTGTATTTATATACCACAATATGTCTATCCACTCATCTCTTGATGAATATCTGGGACATCCACCTTTTGGCTGTTATAAATAATGCTGCTATAAAATTTGTGTACAACTTTCATACAGATATAAGTTTTCATCTCTCTCAAGTATATGCCTAGGAGTGGAATAGCTGAGTTGCAGTTCTATATTTAACTTTTTTAGGAATTGCCCAAATGTCTTTCATAATGGCTATTTCATTTTCATTCTCAACAGCAGTGTGTGAGAGTTCCTGTTTCTCCATGTCCTCCCAAAAACTTATCATTTTATCTTATTTTGATTTTAATCACTCTACTAGGTATGGAGTGGTAACTCATTGTGGTTTTGACTTGCTTTTCCTTCATCAACAATGATGTTGAACATGTCCTTTATCTTTTCTTTTTTTTTTTTTTTTTTTGACCCAGGGCCTCACTTTGTCACCCAGGCTAGCTCACTGCAACCTCTGCCTTGCAGGCTTAAGTGATTCTCCCACCTCACCCTCCCAAGTAGCTGGAACCACAGGCATGCACCACCATGCCTGGCTAACTGAACATCTTTTCATATGCCTTTTGGCCATTTGGATATTTTTTTTAGAGAGCTGTCTATTCAAGTCATTTATTCATTTTTTAAAAGTTGGATTGCTTGTCTTTTTGTTATTGAAAGAGTTCTCCATATATTCTGGATACTAAACCCACATAAGGTATATGATTTACAAATATTTTTCCTCCCTGTCTATGGATTGTCTTCACTTTCTTGATAATGTCCTTTGATGCTTAACAGTTTTTAATTTTTATGAAGCCCAATTATCTATTATTTTTTCTTTTACTGCTCATGTCTTGGGATCATATTTTGGAATCTATTGCTAAATAGAGGCCATAAAGATTTACCCCTGTGTTCTCTTCTAAAGGTTTTATAGTGTTAGTTTTTATATTTAGGTTATTGATCCATTTTGAAGTAATTTTTGTATATGAAGTGAGGTTAGTGGTTCGCTTTCATTATTTTACATTCTTTACCTCATTGTATAGTCTTTGCACTCTGTTGGCCATAGATTTTTGGATTTATTTTTTGACTCAATTCTTTCTCTCTAGTCTATATGTCTGTTCAGTACCACTTGATATTGATTATTGTAGTTTTGTAGTATCTTTTAAAGTCAGAAAATGTGAGTCCTTCAACTTTGTTTATCTTTTTCAGTATAGTTTTTGCTATTTGAGACCCCTTATAATTCTACAAGGGTAGACTAAATGAACCACTTATTATTACAAAAGGGAAAAGTGGCAGACATCACCTGGCCTTCAAACTGAGCATGTGAGGACAGGCTGCATGTTGCTTCTTATCATCATTTGATGATGATATCTTCAAATTTTAAAATTGATTTTTTTTGTTATTTTGACTGTAGTATATTTAATATTGATTTTTGTCATATCTGGATTTGATCACACATTCTTAGTCATCTGCTCTTTTTTGTTTTCAAAGTATATTCTCTTGATTATAGCATTTTTGCTAAGGGGGTATTTATTATAATTATTTTTTAAAGCTTAAAAACTCTGAAGTAAAATTTAGGCTAAACCTATATCTGTTGAAGAATTGGTGCTCTGACAGTATTTTTTTTTTTTTTTTTTTTTTTGAGATGGAGTCTTGTTCTGTCACCCAGGCTGGAGTGCCATGGCGCAATCTCGGCTCACTGCAAACTCTGCCTTCTGGGTTCACGCCATTCCCCTGCCTCAGCCTCCCAAGTGGTTGGGTCTACAGGCACCCGCCACCATGCCCAGCTAATTTTTTTTGTATTTTTAGTAGAGACGGGGTTTCACTGCATTGGCCAGGATGGTCTTGATCTCCTGACCTCGTGATCCGCCCTCCTCGGCCTCCCAAAGTGCTGGGATTACAGGCATGAGCCATCACGCCCGGCCTGCTATGACAATTATCTTAGCCAAAAATTAGCACTTCCCTGACTAACTCTGAATGCCACAGCAAATGTGTGGGAATACCACTTACCTGAGCCTTGCCATGAGTCCCTTGATTGTAGATGAACTCCTTCCCCCAAGCACCTGCACTGCTAGATCTGTGGGACAGCAAAGAGCACAAGTAAACTGAAAATTTTACATATTCAGATCCCCTTAGCTTGTATTCACACTAGTCAAGACCATCTACATTTCAAATATGGGATGAAGACAAATGACTCTGTGTAAAGGTCACATAAAAGAAATTTAAAATTACGGAGAGCTATATTACTTTAAGAAATCAGACTAGGTTATTCTTTTATAAAAATTTCTTCAGCAAAATAAGAAATTTTTAGAAATTTTGCCATAATGGAGAACAGCTGACTATTATAAAAAAGGAAACAGTCTAAGAACGGAACAATTACACAATGGCTTTATATAAAACTATGTAGGACCAATGGACATTAAGCTGGATGCTAAGAAACAGATCAGAGAAAAAATTTTAAAAGTTAAATATGTCAGAATAAAAGTATAATACATTAATGACAGCATAGTTAAAACAAGAACATCTATTCTGCATAAACTATAAATATAAATTAAAAGAAGAATAAAACTAGTAACAACTTTATGGAGCAGAAGGAAACAGTAAATTTGCAGTTTGAAAGAGATGAGCGATCAATATTAAGTATACCAACATGAACACGCAACTTGGTAAAAATTTGCAGTTTCAAGAATAAAATGAAATATTTTTAAGTGTATAATCAGAAAACATAGTGTCTTATTTTGTTTGCCATCATATTGTCAAAACAACACAGCACCAAACAATAGTTGGTGTCTAATAAATATTTTGAATATTTCTTAGTTGAATGGATGGATGAAGTTAAAGTCAGAAGGGCATCATGCCTAACACAAATCGCACTAGGATCCAAATACAGAGATATGTGAATTCTTGTGGCCTATAATTATATAACCAGGTAGATATTACTCGAGGGGAAAACATGTCCAAAATTAAAGACACAAACTCAGGACAGCTAGCTAATGAATCTTCCTGAGAAAAAAAGTCCCTCAGAAAAATTTCCTGAAAACTAAGTTACAAAAAGAGACACAACACCATCTGAGTAGAAAACTAAGGTGAAGAGTGACAAGTGACAAAATAATAAAGCTTCAGAATGAAAGATTTTACAATTAAACAACCTAAGACTTGAATCATGCATTTTAGTTGAAGGAAAATGGTTGTATAATGGAACCCGGTTACAAAGGACAAAAAATAACATTTGGGAATGTGTCTTATTTTGTTTGCCATTTTCCACATTAATATTAATACTAAAATAAACTTAGCATTGTAAAAATAGTGGCAAGTAGTAAACATCGGTTTGAGGGTTTGACACCATTAGTGCCTCTCTTGTCTTCTTTCATTTGGAACAGTTTCCTTGTCTTTCCTTGTCTTTAATAACTGGAGCATCTTTGAAGAACACAGGCTGGTTCCCATGTAGAATGTGCCTCATTTCAGCTGTAGCTGGTGTTTTATGCTGAGAAATTAAGTAGTTTAGTTGAAAAAAAAAAATGGTTGTGTAATGGAACTCTGTTATAAAGCACAAAAAATAATAAATAATTGGGACACATTTTCCATATTAATACTAAAGTTTTAATGCAATTTGCATTTCTGGTAGGAATACCACAGACGAGACGCATTCTGCTCAGCGCATCTTATCCAGATGCACCTTTCTCCTCCTGGTTAAGGTAGTGTCAGTCAGATTTCCTTACTGTAAAGTTATTAATAAGTATGTCATAATTCATCAGTATTAATTATCTATGAGTCAGTACTTTGAAGCTATGTCAACATCGTGTTCCTCATCCAACATTCACCCAGGTGCTGCGTGCAGGTCAAGAGACTTAGGAAGCAGATTCTGAGATGGGGACACACACAGACCAAGATGTAGGAGGAGGAGGGGCAGAGGGAGAGGTTGAGCTGTGAGGCATTCTCTACAGGGGCCTCAGCCTGTCCTGCAGGAGGTCGCAGCCCAGATGCTTGCCTCCTTCCAATTGTCCTGAACGGGGTGAAAGAGCCAGGCCTTTCTCCAGCCCCTACTTACCTGTCACTGGAGGTGGGCTGCCTCTGGAGAGGGGATGTCACCTTGGCCGTGGCAGTTCTTGTCACTGTAAAATAATCCTCTAGAGAGGAAATCCCCAAGTTCACAGCTGTTGACATTCCCAGTCCCTAGACCCAAGAGGTCTGGGTCCTGGAGAAGAGATAAGATCTGGGTGGCATACCCTCGTGCTATCACATGGGGTAGAACATGCCTGAAAGCCAGAAAGATATGCACAAGGGAAGGACCATCACAATGGCCCTGCAAGCAGAAAGCACTGTGGACACAGATACACCAGAGACAAGTCCTATTGGTCAATGTCAGCCCAGTCTGAGTTCCAGACTTCTCTTCATGGTAACTTACCACAAAAGCAAAACTTCACTTTAAACACTTGCTAACGAAGTGCTGACCCCTGAATTTGTTATGTTTGTTGTGAACTAATTTATCTGTGGTAAGGGGGCAAGATAAGGAAAGAAAAATCACAAATGAGAATATTTTGTAATACGCAGGGGAACACACAGGAAGAAAAACTGGTGCTCAGGGGGTCTAATAATTGCAATTTTCTTGCCAATTGCCTTCAAGGGTAAAAATGTCATCTTCCTGCATAATACATTTTGAAAAATCAATATTTAAGACCTCATCAGAAAGATGTATCACTGAGTAACATTAATATCTCTGCTGACTCTGGGGCAATGTGTTGCTATTTGGGGGCCTTTGACTGTAAAATGCTTAGATAAATAAGTGCTTATGAAGTCTGCAAATTCCAATCAGAAAATTAGGCAGAGTTAACATGACATCTTTTTAAAAAATCTTGTTATGGTTTCTATATGGGAATATTTGGTTATCTGTGTTTAAATTAAATGGGGCTCCAGTGTTTAAGCTTCTGATCATCACATTTCATATTATATTTTGGAGAATAATTACATATTACAATTTGGAGAATAATATATTTTAATATGTCCACAGAATCAAAATGAACTACAGGTTGAATATGTTTATGAGCATTGACCAATGCTTAATTCAATAGTTCTCAAAATTTATGCTTTTCTGAGTCCTTTGAATTGTTATTATTTTACTGTACCAGAAGTGAAAATAAACACATTTTCTAAATATTTATGTATAAAATAATGACAATTAATAATCATTACATGTTACCATAAAAAGCATATTTTAAAAAATAAGCATACTTTCTGAAACAAAAGTATATAAAACAGAACAGTGTTATTGTTTCAAATTTTGAAAAGGTTTTTAAGCCTGGCTTAAAAATAGTCAGCTGGATTCTCATATTAGCTTCTGCACTGAGAAGAAAATTCAGCCTTATGCAGGCATAGAAGGAAAGAGACAAAGTTTTCAATTAAGGCATTTATTTTAAGATAATTGTACATTTACATGCAGGTGCTAGAAGTAATATAGAGAGACCCTGTGTACCCTTTGCCCAGATTCCCCCAATGGTAACATCCTGCAAAACCGTAGTGCAATATCACAGCCAAGACATTGTTAATGAGGTCAAGATCCCAAATATTTCACAACTGCAAATATTCTCCCTTTCTATAAAGATCCATTTTAAGAATATTATGTAAGTGGACTGTAACATTTTGGGATCAGCTATTTTCACTCAGCATAGTTTTCTGGAGACTCATCAGGTTGTGTACAAACTAATGGTTTGTCTCTTTTTATTGCTATTAGTCAGTGTTATGGGTGTACCACAGCGTACTTTGAAGAACATCTGGACTGCTTCCAGAGTTTTGCTATGATGAATAAAACTGCTAAAAACATTAGTGTACAGGCTTTCTGTGAACTGATGAGTCATATGATAATAACATATGAAAATCACAGTTTTTTAGAAACTGTCAAATTTTTTTTCCAGAGTGGCTGTTTTATTTTGCATTTCCAACAACAATTTATGAGTAATCTAGTTGCATTAGTCTGTTCTCACACTGCTATAAAGAATTACCTGAGACTGGGTAATTTATGAAGAAAATAGGTTTAACTGACTCACAGCTCCACAGGAAGCATGGCTGGGAGGCCTCAGGAAATACAATCATGGCGGAAGACAAAGGAGAAGCAAACATGTCTTACCATGGCAAAGCAGGAGAGAGAGAGAGATGAGGGCGAAGTGCCACATACTTTTAAACCCTCAGATCTCATGAGAACTCACTCACTATCGCAAGAGCAGCAAGGGGGAATTCCATCCTCGTGATCCATCCACCTCCCTCCCGGCCACTCCTCCAATTCAACATGAGATTTGGGCAGGAACACAAATCCAAACAATATCACTAGTTTTCCTTAATCTCCATCAGCATTTGCTGTAGTCACAGTTTCTATTTTAACCAGGCTAAAAGTTATGTAACAATATCTCATTGTGGTTTTAACTGGCATTTTTCTAATGGCTAATAATATTCTGCATCATTTCATGTACTGATTTGTCATCTCTATATTCTTATCACTGATATGCTTATTCATGTATTTTGCCCATCTTCTAATTGGATTGTTTTATTGTTTACTGTTGAGTTTAGATAATTTATTTCATATATTCTAGATACTAGTGCTTTGTTGGACATGTGTTTCACAAATATTTCTCTGTCTGTAGCTTGTCCTTTCATCCTTTAAACATGATCTTTTACACAGTAAAACTTTTTAATTTTGATGAAATTCTATTTCCTAGTTTTTCTTTTATGGATCATGTTTTTGGTGTTAAATCTAAGAATTCTATGCTAAGTAGTAGATCCTGAAGGCTTTCTCTCATGATTTTTCCCCTAAATGTTTTATAGTTTTACATTTTACACAGTGATTCATTTTGAGTTAATTTTTATACAATAATTTTGTACAGTATTAATTTTTATATAATTTCTGATCTGACCTAGGTGGAGCTGCTGCTAATTCTTCATTTATGCATTTATTTGCCTCTGGATGTACAATTACCCCAGCTCCATTTGTTGAAAAAGCTAAGGTGCTTCTTTTGAATTGCTTTTGAATTTTTGCCAAACTTGGTTTGGGTATATTTGCTTGGGCCCACTTCTGAATTCTCTGTTCTATTCCCTTGATCTGTGTATGTCTCCTTCCACAAATACACACAATCTTTATTACTGTACATTTTCATATTGGGTAGACCGATTCCTCCTACTTCATTTTATTTTTTAATTTTTTTTAGCTATCCTAGTACCTTTTTCAAAATTGTTTTAGCTATCCTAGTTTCTTTGCTTCTTCATATATATTTCATAATAACTTGTCTTATAAAAAATATTTCTGGTATTTGGACAGGAACTGTGTTCAATCTGTATATCTTTTTTTAACGAGTTGACATCTTTACTATGCTAAATCTTCCACTGCATAATCATGGAATAGTCTCCATTTACTTAAATCTTGAATTTCTTTCATCAGTGTTTTATAGTTTTCAGCATATAATTTGTGTATAAGTATTGTTGGATTTGCACCTTGTATTAGGCTGTTCTTGCATTATTATAAAGAAAGATGAGAGACTGGGTAATTTATAATAAAAGAGGCTTAATGGCTCACAGTTCTGCAGGCTGTACAGGAAGCATAGCAGCATTAGCTTCTGGGGAAGCCTGAGGAAGCTCACAATCATGGCGGAAGGTGAACCAGGAACAGGCATATTGCATGGCCAAGACAGGAGCAAAAGAGAGAGAGTGCATGGCTGGGATGGTGCCATATACTTGAAAACAGCCAGATCTCGTGTGAACAGAGTGAGAGCTCACTTATTACTAAGCAGAAGGCCCAAGCCACTCATGAAGGATCCACCCCTATCATCCAAACACCTTCCACCAGGCCGTCTTCCAACACTAAGGATTACATTTCAAAATGAGATTTGGGCAGGGACAAATAGCCAAACTCGATCACACCTATTTCATGTTTTAAACTATGGTGAGTTGTATTATTATAATTTTGGTTCCACATGTTCACAGCTACTGTAGAGAAACATTGTTGAACTTGGATCTTGTAGCTTTGCTGAACTCAATAATTCTAGGAGTTATTGTACAGATTCCTTGCTATTTTCTGTGTAAATGACCATGTCCTCTGCAGAGACAGTTTCTTTCTGTGGAATCTGTGTGACATTTTTCTTGTCTTACTGCCTGGGTTAGAACTCTAGTTTTGACTCTCCATGAAGCCTCCCTTGGCATCACCCAGCAGGAGGCTGAAAGGTACCTTATTGCAGCCTCTTTAGGGTGGGAGACTATTCTCCCCACTCAGCCTTTGTGGCCCAGGTAGGAGTGGAGCCAATGTGTGTTCTGTGATGTTTGGCTAGAGTAGCCATTATCATTTAAAAGCACTCTGTCTTGCTAGAATTCTCCTTTCTTCATCCATTGGCTAAAGAGAACTGGCAGTTGTTGAGGGGTTGGGGGTTTTCTCTCTGTGCCAGTTACCAGCTTGTTCAGCATGGTGGGAACAAGAAAATCCAGGGAACACAGGATCATGTCATTCTGTGTGTCCTGAGGTCCCTAGCCATTCTGAACCTTTCAGAATCTTCCACAGATCTCTGTGGATTGGTATGCCATGACCTGTTTTTTATATATATATACCCCAGGGCTTCTATGGGAACATAGTGGGAAGGAATAACAAAACATGTGTCTACTTCATCTTCCAGAAGGGGAGGTCTCAGACTTGAGGATATTTTGAAGATACTATCAGATATATATTTCCTCATTCCTTGCTTTCAAAGATGAGACCAAGTAAAATACTCGTTTAGCGAATAATGTGGTGAGATCATTTTGTGCAAGTGAGAATTGATGAATGTTCTTTATCATCAATACCTATCATATTCTGAGAACAAAGCATTTCAGAAAGTGTTTATTTAAAGATTAAAAATCCATGAAATGTGTTCTTACATAAATAGTATTCTTTGCAATATTACATAAGAAAATGTTTGATAATTTGAATTTATAAAATTTATAGGTAAAAGGCAGTTGGATTTAAAAACATATAATAATCAAAACAGAATTTGGTCACTTTAGGGTTTGTGTAAATCAGGAATAGGCTTCTGGGTTAATCTTTCAGTCAACATAACAACATATATCTTGATTCTTACTCAGTGTTGCCATTGAATCCTTACAATATAAACCTGATGTTTTCAGGGAACTGTATTACCTTTTTAAAAAAATCATTGTAATTGTAGCTAATGTTATAATTTTTCAACACAGATACTTATCATTTAATGAAATTATGATTTGAGTATGTGTGAAAAGATAAGGAAATGCCTCTTAATACAAAATGGCATGTTAATGTCAGTGAATAAACATCAATACTTAACCAAGTTTTCTAAAGCATTAATATAAACAGAGATGCAGTAGCTTACATGTGATTGCAATCTGAATTAATTTTGACATGTATCCTTCTGATAATTTTGACATGTATCCTTTATTTAGTCACTTCAAAAAAAAAACTTTAAGTTTTATTTTTGAAGTGACTAAAGAAGTGTATTAGAACCACTTCCCAAATATTTAAATTCTGTGCTTTCTTTTTCACTTCTTATCTACATTAGAAATGGAGAAGCCAATTTCCTTCCAGGATTTTCTCCTTGTTCAAGTTTACCCAAGAGAGAAGAGGAATGATATAATGATCAATAGACACCGCTGTTCCTATACTGTAATTATAAAAGTCTCTGATATTTATGTTCACATAAAGAGGGCAACCTTTGAAATGTGCCCTGAGGAAACATTAAAAATAGAGAGGCTGTGGGACTGGACAAGAGAGCTGCAGAGAAAAAGAGAAAGGGAAAGAGAAACCAGCAGGAGAAAGACAAAGCAGGAGAGGGGAAGAGGCAGGAAGGGGTGTTCGCACTCACAAGCCTGGGAATTGAACCAGGAACCCAGTCCCTGGAAACTGAGGGTTGAGAAGGAAAAGGGGAAGAGAGATTAGTGTAGAGGATGAAAAGATAAGAATGGCAAGGACCACCAACACCGAATCCTTCTTTATACCCTAGAATAATAGGCATGCAGCACAATTTTCTCATTAGGGTATCTTTCTTCCTGGGATCACATCCTGAGGTGTGTCTGCCAACATTATAGTTCTTCCTGTTATTTCCTAGCAGAAGAACTGGTATTTCAAATCCAAGACCTCCTGGTAGGGCATTGCTAAGGGGATTGGTGTTTCTGGCTGGGCTCTTCCTGATCCAACCCCCAATCTTCCCGTGTCCCCACACCATGCAGTGAGAGAGAGTTTCTCAACTCAAGGGGCCATGTCAAACGAACCCAGCTGGTTCACGAACCTGGTCACAAAAACATTATACCTTCATTTTCAGTAACTTAACTTTACGGGGTAACATCAGTAAAGGTTGATTCGGGAGCCTGAACTTCCCCAAAAGGGGCCCCCAAACCATCCTTGTTGCCCCCAGGCCCCAACTCCATGTCAGTGAAGACCCTGTTGGGATTAGGCCTCCATCACCCCCACACAGCAGTCTCAAGGAGCACACGACCACAGCTACTACGGAAAATGAGGAGAAGAAGTCAGGATTTTCCAGAGTTGGGGAGGATTTTTTTTTTTTTTTTTTTCCTAACTGCAATACAGACAAGATTTTAAAAACCAAAATAATAACCAGTGGCCTATATTTCTTATAATCTGAAATATAATAGCAACATTGTGGAAATAAAGCAGGAAAATGTAGGACTATGTCATGTTACCTCATATTTTATCACAGCTTGGAAACCTCAGTTCTAAGCCACTCAAAGAACAGGCAGCCACCTGACAGTTTAGGAGTACTGCTTCTTTCACGTCTTGCTGGAAATGTCCTATCCAGGCCACAGGACTCCAGAAAGAAAGAGACTGGTGGTCATTTAGTCCACCCTGAGATATATAGTCTAGAAGACTGGGAGGAGTGCATACACATTATTTGTAGATTTTCATGCACTGAATTTTATTGAGAAATTAGAAAATCGCTCATAGTTTGAGTGTATTAGCTTTATTTCTTATCGATGAAACAGGTAGTGAACAAGGGAAGATTTTATCATGAGGTTGGGCAGAGCTGTATTCTACACCTGAGATGAAAGTGAAACTAACCAGGCTTGAAGGCTCACGCCTCTAATCCTAGCACTTCAGGAGGCCAAGGCAGGAGTTCGAGACCAGCCTGGCCAACATGGTGAAACCCCATATCTACTAAAAACACAGAAATTAGTCAGACGTGGTAGTGCACACTTGTAATCCCAGTTACGGGGGAGGCTGAAGCACAAGAATCTCTTGAACCTGGGTAACGGAGTTTGCAATGAACCAAGATTGCACCACTGCCCTCCAACCTGGGCAACAGAGCAAGACTCAGTCTCAAAACAAAAACAAAAACAAAGCGGGACTAATTTGTTACAGGCTGAAACAATGGGACAGAGAATAGATGTCTGCAAGTGTGCGAGTGTACAGTGCCCATTCTCTTTGTGTTCTGTTGAGAGATGTGTTTGGCACAGCCCATCAGGACTCACTATGGATTTGTACCTCACCAAAGGGACACTTGGCCCCAGTAGCTTCTCTTTTGGAAGGGCACACCTGATAGTCACCTGCAGAGATACATTAGCCATTCTAGGCTCAGATGCAAAGCCATATGATTTTAGGTGCCCCCGTATGATTTTAGTGGCACAGGAAGTTATAGGAACAGGGTCTGTCTCATGAGGCTCTTTTCTTTGCAACCCCAAATGAGTCTTTTGATGTAATTGATCAGATACCATTTTTTACCATCAATCCATATCGTCATCAAACATGATTCTTTCTACTGGAGCCACAAATTTATTGACCTCTCTTTATCTAAAGTAAAAGAGGGAGGGCTAGTTGCCTCAACCCACCTTTGTTTTCTGCACAAATCAAGTGGGCTCTAACTGAATTTGTGTCCACTAATGCAAACAGCACTTTTCCAGTTGTTGATCAGGCTAGACCTAGGCCAGCTCCTGCCTGAGCAATGGTCAAAGGATAGGTTTCACCCAGAGGGGAGGAAGCTCCGAATGATGGGTGGAGGTGGGGCCAAGTTCAGCCCTGCTGGGAAGCCACATCACATCCTTTCCTTTGCCCTCAGGATCCTATGGTCCATGCAGAGAAATCTGAGCCCCAGGTACCCACATCATTCTCCACAGTAACCGGGGTCAGTGCTCTATCATTTAGAGTCACAATAGGAGCAGAGGGTAGGGTATTGGCTGGAGCATTCATTTTCATCCTACCTAAAAGGCACATCATAACTTTGAAGGCCAGGATTCTGCTAATAGAACAGGATTTTCTACCATGGAACAGTCCCAAGAATTCATGCAAATACAAGGCAACTGAAATTTGAGGGACACCATCAGCTATGCCATAAGAGATTATGTTCTCCCCTCTCTCCCTTGGAACTAAGGGCACCAGAGTTCTGCCAGGTCAGAGAGTGGGCTGGACCCCAGAACTGATATCAAGAAGGACAAAATCTCAAAGAATGGGGAGTAGTCTGACCTGATGGCTTCCTTTCAGGCATTTTATGGCATAGCAGGAATGCATACTTTAAGAGTATGGGGAAGATGCCTGCTTGCCTGCTACAAGAAAAGAAGTACTGGCTAATCTCTAGATGAAAGTCATCATTCTTTTGCTGATCCTCTTTTGCCCTTCCTTACATCTCTCTTGATCCTGTCTTTTCACCCACCTCTGAGGAACTTGACCTAGTGAGCATGGCTAGTGATTCATTCTTGTAACAAGCCAGACTGACGGAGCTTGAGGCACTACTAGACAGGTGTACTGCCATATCCCCAGGCTCTGCTAAGCCTGCTTTCCCATCTGGGCTTTCTGTGTTTATTCCATTTATTTCCTTCTGAGCAAATCCTACATTTAAGAACCAGAGGTGCACTCTTAAATCTGAGAATTTGACCAGGCTCTTCTCTTGTCTTGCTTTACCTCCTCCTTTTTTCCCGGTCCCATTTTTTCCAGCTGCTTGGAATGTTTAGACTTCCACACTCACACGCAAAGCTGCCTCTTTGCAATCTCATTATAATTGCCTTACTGGAGCAGCCATGCCTGCCCCTTCATGATTTCCAGTTAGATTATTCCTTTTTAATAGGCTGCCCTTTATTAACTCTGCACTAACCACCACTGACTGTCTACACTCTTTCCTAGCAGAAATTTTATAAACAAACAACTCAAGCCTTCACGTGACAGCACAGGACTGTGAGGGAGGCCAGTGCCCTCTCCAGATCCCCCAAAACCCAGATGGTATTAGAAAAGGCTGCTGCTTCAACCCCTTGGCATCCTAGAGGTTGGGAGTCTTTTGTACCTTCTTCCTTTTTCTTAGTAGGAAAGTCAGAAAAGGGGGTTTCAGAAACATGAGAAGGAATTAACAGATAAGAACAGGAAGGCAATTCTGTGTCCCCATTCTCAGTAAAGGTACTGCTTTGGGATTTCTAAGGTCTGTTCCCTCAGGGATATAAGGGCTCCACAGAGAGACCTTGGAGCCAGATTGTCACCAGTGACCCATCCATTCTCAGATTTAGTGACTTCCCATATATCCCAGGGGTGCTGTCCCCCACTCCTGGAATAATTCATTCCTCAATACTGTTATCCACCCTACATGTCTCATGGCTCTCTCCAGCAGCTGGCTCAGGGAAACGCTCATGGCATCATTTGGTGCTGCCTAGACTCCTGATTTTAAGGTGAGAGGAGGCAGGAATCTCTGTCATGCCAGCTGCTTGTGAAGAGGTAAGTATGGTCTAGGGCAAAGTGGAGGAGTCTTGGTGCTGCGCTACAGCAGATAAACCATGTCGACATGAGATAAGCCTGGGAGTGACTATCATGGATGAAATAAGCATGTGAGTCTCCGGTGCTGAGCACCTGGGGCCCAGCACCACCTGTTTAAGATGCCTCCTTCAGCTGGGCTCCCTCAGAAGCAGAGCCTTGACACAGGCATTCAGATCCATCCAATGACTTACTTGGGTGGCATGGTAGACTGCCAGCAACATGGCTACCAATCATTATTTGAATCCCTGTGCAGACATGCCACTCTTATCACCAAAAGATGGAGGCTGTTTCTGCTCTCTGAATCTGGGCTGGCTCTGTGACCTGTTTTGACCAATAACAAATAGCAGAGGTGGTGTTCTAAAAGCTTTTGGCCCAAGCTTTAAGAGCAGGACCGGAAGGATTTCTCACAGCAAATTTTTTTTAACATTTTGGGTTTTTTTTTTTTTTTTTTTTGGTTGACATATAAAAATTGTATATATTTATCATGTACAACATAAATTTTAAAAATATGTATACATTAAAGCGATATAAGTAACATATACATTACCTCACATAGTTATCATTTTTTTCTGGTGAGAAGACTTAAAATCTACTCTCAGCATTTTTCAAAAATAAAATGTTACTAACTATAGTCACCATGATGTATAATGGATCTTTTGAATGAATTTCTCCTGTCTAAATGAAATTGTGTATCCTTTGGTGAACCCTCCCCAACCTCCCCTGTCACACCCCTGCTAACCGTCCTTCTCCTCTCCCGTATATGAGTTTAAACTTTTTAAGATTTCATATGTAAGTGAGACTATATGTGAATTACAGTATTTGTCCTTCTGTGCCTGGCTTAATTCATTTAACATAATGGCCTGCAGCTTCATCCATGTTGTTGCAAATGACAGAATTTCTTTCTTGTTTGTACTCTTTGGATCCATTTGGACTCAAGCTGACAGGTAAAGAAGCTTGGATTAGACCACAATATGCTGAGATCACAAGGAAAAGCCCCAGCCATTCCAGCTACCCAGTATTCCAGCCCTAGCTGAGCACTCCAATGAAGACAGTTGTATGATTGAGACTAGTTGACACCACATGTCCAGAAACACTGCCCGGCAGAACCCAGCAAACCCACAGATACAAGAAATTGCTTAAGGCCAATAAGTACTGGGGTCATGTGTTGCATACTAAGAGTTAACTGATCCAGGAGGTGATATAAGGAAGCAGTAGTTGGGGGCCTGGGGGTGGGAAAGTAGAACTGGGGAGGGAAAGAGGCCAAGGAAGTGGGCATTGGTGAGCATTTTCCTGCTGTGTGTAACCGAAGTTTGGTCTTCTGGAGAAATCTGGCAGACAGAGCTGAACATGCCTCAGTATTATGTGACCTGGGAAATAGCAAGTCAAATAATTCTTCCACCAACTGCCATTGGTCATTGGGTGGGGATGCCACCTGGGAGATTACCTCTCTAGGATGTTGGCTTGCCTGAGAAAGAAAATAGTACTCATGGTCATAGGTGGCATAGTACGACTGGCATGAACAGGAACCGCAACTGCTGAGGAGATGTGGGTGGGAAGCGTCAGCTGCGTTATCACCTGTAGATTTTAGGAATATTGTCCCATGGAAATATGTGAAGAAGGGTTGCTCTCATCTCAGCTTGATCATGGTTAAAGAAGCCAGAAAGTGTCTTGAGACCATCTTGCTTGCTCCACAGGTACTCTGCTCCAGGAACACAAAGTTGGGCTGACAATGAGAGCTGAGAGATTTTGATGTGAAAGAAGGACTTTTTCTACCTCTAGCTGGGCAGTGAGCAGCACCAGAAGAATTCTTCACAGCACTTCTTTGTGCCCCTGGGTCACTTAGTTCTTATATCCACAGATGGCTGAAGGCTGAAAATTAATAGCACAATACCATGGACAGCACAGGAGAAACCAAACCCCGCCCAGGAGAATCAGCGATGTGTACTCAGCTGAAGGGGATATCCCAGATAACCAGACAGCAAAGTGGCTACTCGGTGGCATAAGGAGGATGAAGGGGTCTGTCAGAAACAAGTTGGGTATTGTATAGCAAGGCAACAAACCGAGGTGAAAGCCGGAAAGAAACATGAGGAGCTGAATTAAGAAGAAATAGTAGTAAACTAATTTTAGAAAGTAAAATCCAAATTAGAAGTAGCTTACAACATACAGTATCTCTAATCGGCCTTGTGACAGAAGACATGTGAATCAAGGTTCACAATGATAATTATGGTTTTAATGCAAAGATGATAGAGGAAATAGAAAATATGAAACCTATGCAGTAGCACTTCACAAAAAAGAAACATGAGTAAATCAATTAGAAACAATAGTTAAATTTAAAAGAAAACATTTTTATGTCTGACACAGATAGGTCTGAATCTGTAAATTGAAAAGAGCTCCCATGTGCTGTGCATCTGCTTGCTCCCTGCCTGCCAAGCTGCCCCGCCCCAACTTCTTCAACTTCTTATCAATTTAGATGCACAGAAGGTGAATTGCTGAGAAAAGGTGGAGAACAAGAAGCTAAAGTGTGGTGGGGTGGGGTGAATACCTTAAAAAAGGCAGTACAGAGGAGTGGTTGAAAACACAGACTGTGGCTTCCAGGGTTTGCACTAAAGCTCCTCCAGTTATTATATGTAAAGGCTTTGGGCAGGTTCCTTTTCTTCTTTGTCCCTCTGTTTCCTCATTTGTACTTGATATGATGTCAATCTGCTTAAATGCTCTAAGACTTTATTTGTGGCCTAACATGATCTCTCCTAGAGAGTGTTCCATGTGCACTTCAGAAGCATGTGTATGTTGTTGCTATTGGATAGAAAGTTCTATACATGTCTGTTAAGTCTACTGATCTAAAGTGTTGTTCAAGTCCAGTGTTTCTGTATTGATATTCTACCTAGATAATCTGTCCACTACTGAAAGAGGGATATTGCACTACTATTATTGTATTGCAGTTTACCACCCTCTTCAGATATTTTAATATTTTCTTCATATATTTAGATACTTAGATGTTGAGTGTATATATATATAGCAATTCCTTTAAGCCAGATCTAGTGATAATGAACTCCTTAGCTTTTATTTATCTGGGAAAGTTTTTATTTCTCTTTCATTTCAAAAAGATAGCTTTGCTGGGTAAAATATTACTGGTTGGCAGGTTTTTGTTCCTTCACCATACCACATTAAATATATGATCCCACTGTCTCCTGCCCTGCAGGATTTCCATTGAGAAATCTGCTGATAGTCATATTGGGACCCTTTTTTTATGTGGTGTATTTATTACCTTTCACTGCTTTCAGAACTTTTTCTTTGTCTTTGATAGTTTATTATATATCTTGATAAGCTTCTCTTTGGGTTGACTTTGATTGGAAACCTCTGTCCTTTCTCCAGATTAGAGAAGTTGTGAGTCATTGTTTCTTTAAATATGCTTTCTGGCCTATTTTCTCTTTCTTCTGCTTCTTGAAGATTCATTATAAGTTAGTTAGGTCTCTGGATGGTTCCCCCCAAGATTCTCATAGCCTTTTTCATTCTTTTTTTTTTTTTTTTTGCTCCTCCGCCAGAATAATTTTAAATGTTCTAATTTTTTCTTCAGCTTCATCAAGGCTGCTGTTGAAGCTTTCTATTATTACATTTTTCAGTTCAGTCATTTTATTTTTCATCTTTAGGATTTCTATTTATTGTTTCTATTTTTTGTCAAACTCATTTTATAAATGCATTGTTTTTCAAATTTTATTTAATTTATTAACCCATGTGTTCTTGTAGTTCACTGAACTTATTTATAAGGATTATTCAAATTACGTTTCTTTTGTTTCATCGATCTCCCTTTCTTTAGAGTTCATCGTTGAATCTTTGTTAGTTTCTTTTAGAGGTGTTATGATTTTCTGAGCCTTTGTAACCCCTGTGTTGTTGCTCTGATATCTACACATTTGAGGAGGTTCCTTTTGCAGCTTTTACAAGTGTTCTTTGGCAGGGATAGTCTTTCACTATTTAGTGTAGCCTATGATTCTGGATAAGCCAGCTGGTAGGCCCTGGGTAGGAAGAGGTTGCTTTTAGTTTCTCTAGATGCCTGGCTGCTGTCTTTGCTTTGGGTTTGGGTGGGGGACATGGTTGAGATCTGCTATTCAGCAAAACTACTGGCTGAGCTCTGCAATAAGGCTGAGTTGCTGGATGGGCCCTAAAATCACCTCTGATTAAGCTGGCCATAGGGTGCATTGCCTGGCCAGGTGGCACTACTCTTTGAGTTCAGCAGCTGGACAGGATTGCAAGAGGGGCCCTGAGGTTAGGTGGAGTTGCTGATCAGAATGGATGGGACCGGTTGCTATGCACATTAGAAATGCATGTTTGAGTTTTGCCTCTCTGTCTGGGCTGGACCATGGAGTGGGCTTTGAGGCTTATCTGCGGATTGTTTAAATTTCCAGGTGTGGCAGATCTAGCTCCTAATCTTTGCCAGAAATTGCTGCACTGGCCATCTCCCTCCCTGGTTAGGGCCCCAGGACAGGGTCAGAGCTGGTCCTGGAGACTAGCTATCTAAGATTGTAAGCCAGGTAGTACATCCCTCTACTTCTGAGAGTGACCAGCTCAGTTTTGCACGTGGGCCATGCTGTTAGCTGGTACCTCTGATCAGGAATCACTGCTGCCAACTACAAAGACTTACCACCAAGATCTTCATGGTGGTTGCTGCAGGCTCTCCCTTCTCACTTTGTTTCTACTTGACCCCAGGTGACCTATTTGTGCTGTTCCTCACTGTGTTTCTCTTCAGATGAGACTGAAGTGGGGTTCCTGGGAAGCATTTCAGAAGGCTAAGAGTCTGGATTTCCACTTCCAGTTCTCTTTTTCCTCCATAGTAATCATGATCCTAGGAAATTCTCTCTGTTGTGCTGTGCCTTCTTGGGAGAGAGGTGTAATGTGATCAAAGTGGGATTATTTATCTTACCCTTTCCATGCATTTTTTATATACATATACAACTCTGCGGATGATGCAGGTGACTCAGGCTTACTCCCAATTTCACCAAGATGTTCTTATCTGTGTGTCATTGCTAGTTAAAATTTATGCAATGGGGAGTAAAGCTTCCTATTTTACCCTCTTGCTGAGATCCTCATTCCTAATTTGCAATGGTGATATACTGCTATGCGCCTTATAGAATTCTATGTATTAATACTTGCAAAAATAATTATAATATTGCTGGTGCATAGTAAGTAGTAAATAAATGTTAGCTCTTATGATTTTGGGGGCACTGATATTCTGTTTCAGATGCAAAAACACATAGTTATTAGTCTATTAATTTTAGTATTCTGTTACCATCAATGTTAAAATTAGTAAATATTACAGATGGACTCTGGCCTAAAATATTCTCTATACATTTTGATACTATTTTGGAGATTGGTATACTTTTCATGAGCATTCTAATGGAATATTTTGAAAAAGTAAATTAAAAATATACTGTCTGATACTATATTCTGTTAATCTAAACCTTCCAAGTCAAGTTTTCAGCAAAATCATTCAGTTGAAAATACTTGTCTTTATAATGTTCTTATACTACTCCCCCCTTTAAATATTTTTCCCAAAACATCATTTGGATAAATAATCTTCTCTTAACAATAAAGAGCCTCTTGTTCTGCCATGTAACAGTTCGTCAGTTAAGCCAAGTCCTTTCCACATAATTTTCAGGTGAGAAAGTCACCCATATATACTAAGGAATGGTACAAAGAAAATAAACATTTCTAGCCTGGTATGTCTAGGATAGGACACAGGTAAATGAACACTCATAATTTAATAACCTTATCACTCAGTGTAGCCAAAAGCGCATCTCAATCTCAAATCTCTCCCTTTGGTATGTTTCAGGACCAAATGTCTTTTCATGGATATATTAGCTTCTGTTTATGTTTTTATCACAGCTCACTTTTTACAATCTGTTTGCCAGCACTTTTATCAATGTCTTTATTAACATAAACCTTTATTATTACTCATAAAATTACCAAGACTAAATATTTATTTAGCTATCTTACTGTGGCTATGAATTTTACAAGGTGACTATCTGTTGCATAAAAAAAAAATTTATCTTACTATGCTGTAAATTTACTACCCTCTTAATTTCCTTCAGTGTCTCAATGAGAAACTTTATACCCAGGCATTTGGAAAGCCACACTCATTTATCTTGTTGCTCATAACTCATTTAAAAACCATAATAACATTTATGCTCTCACCGATTGCTGAGAGCTGCCCTAGACCTTAGCAGGTTTAAATGCCAAATTTTAAAACCACAATTAAAATATTTCATCAATTCATGAGGCTTATCTCTTTCCTTTTCATAAGTGCTTGCAATATCATGGATCTTTTTTGTCATATTCTGCACATTTTGTTTAAACATACTAACACATGAGATTATTCTAATAATTGTTCATTTAGGTGTTAAATTACGCTTAAAATCACCAAAGTAAACATATTTACACTGAATTTTGAACAATTGTATCTGTACAACTTATATAAGATTTCCTCAACTTGTCTTCATTACAAAAAATCTTAATAGAAAATCCTAGTTATATCCTAATATTTGAACTATAACTATTTCTTGGTGGTATTTTTTTCTCAATGTTTTCTACCTTTTGTTTTCTTTCATCATGCCTTCCATTTTCGCTGTGAATTTAAAATATTTATAAAGGAATTTTATAGTTGTGAATAATAAAAGTGAGTTTTGTGAAAATTATCAGTTTGCAGAAATTGATATTCATTTGTATTTCTTTATCTGAAGATACTGTTCATGCTTATGTCCTTATTTTTTCTTTGTTTTTAGCAGCTTTATTGAGATATAATTTCACGTATCATACTATTCATCCATTTAAAGTGTACAATTCAATAGATTTTAGTGTATCCTCAGAGTTTCCGAAGCAGGATGGATGGCTTGCCATGCAGGGCACACGGGGACGCAATGGGGTCTGTCAGAAGACAGAGGGATTGAGGAGAAAAGTGGGTGGCGACTTTTGTTCTGGTTCCCACAAAAATCAAGCAAGGAAGGTTAAGCAGGCTTGGAATTGGATGGTTTGAATCATGTTAGCAGGCTCTGAGGCTTAAGAACTGTCCTAGCAATCTAATTGTTGGACACCTGCTCCTGGGGAATAGTGACAGACCAAGAGAAAAGGTGGGTGGATGTGTGGGCGCTGGGTGGGTTTTTTCCACAGAAAATGTGTTCTTGGAGGTAGGTGGTTTGCTGCTCTAGGAAGTGGGTAGCCCTGGGAGGAGCAGCTCCTCCAGCATCTACAAGGCCCACATGCGAAAGCATCAAAAAGAAGAAACAAACAAACAGAAAAATAAAAAGACACATTTAATATACCCTCCATTCTGTTAATATAGTATACTACATTAGTTGACTTTTGGATATTAAACCAATTTTGCATTCCTAGGATAAATCCCACTTGATTATGTTATATAATGATTTTTGTATGTTGCTGGAATTTATTTGCTAGTAGTAGTCTATTGAATATTTTTGCCTCTGTATTAATAAAAGATATTGGGGTGTAGCTTTGTTTCTTATTTTTATTTCATTTTCCATTTCCTTTGTGATGTCTTTGGTTTTGTTATCAGGGTAATGATGACCTCATAGAATGAGTTGGGAAGTATAGAGTAGAATTTTTTTTTTTTTTTTTTTGAAGAGATTGTTAAGGACTGGTTTTCTTTAAATCCATGGTAGAATTCACTCATGAAGCTATCTGAGTCAGCTTTTTTTTAAGTGAAGTTTTTAAGTTACCAGGCAATCTCCTCCTCTATCTCTTGGTTGGCTTCCTCATCCCTAAAGCAGTGAGAGTCAGTCCCACTTTACCTATGTCTCAGTACAGTTGCAAAGATTAAATAAGAAGTTATACATACTGTCTTGTGAACTAGGGAAGTCTTTCCAATATTAGGTGTTGAAACAGCCAAGTAAAAAGGGACCTACCTGCACACTGGCAGGACAAGGTGAAGCCTCCAGAAGTTAATACCGTTTGCAGCGAGGATGAGTGTGGTCTCTCCTGTTCCTGTGTGGGAACCTGGGATTCAATCTGTCAGGCAGGACTCTCTCTCACTTTGCTAAGAGTCCCTGTTTTCTTTCTTTTCCTTTTCACCCAACAGCCCCTGCCTTATTCACCCTACAGTGTGTTCAGGTGCCTAAATTATCCTGGTCATGTGGCAAGAACCCTTTTTTTTTTTTTTCTACAACAGTGAGATTATGTAGAATAGATGAATAAAAAGGAAAAATAGATTTTTAGTAAAGACAAAGTCAATCACACAGCATGAAGAACATGCAACTGTAAAAGATTATACTAGAAGAAGAAGAAGACACCAAATGTTTTCTCTAGATTAAATATGGATTGCATTTTTAAACAACTTAAGAACCATTTAATCCTCCATATTTTAAATAAACTGTTTCATTTTTAAAATAATTGTTCTTCGAAGAGAACACCAAAGATACAAAAAATTTACATAAGAAAATAGAAAGCATTATAACTAATACTGATTTAGCATACTGAAGCTGCCCACAACTTGTACGCATTTTTTTCACATGCACATAGTATTTAGCTTTTTTCTGACTTTTTAAACATCTGTCTACACATCATCAAGCTCCTAAGAAAACAGCTAATTTTTGTATTTTTAATACCAGTGCTCTCTCATTTTACTTCAAATATCAGATACCACTTTTTTGACCTTGGCCCACTGTTTCTTGTTCCAGCGTCTGTTCTCCTTACAGCTCCAGGTTACCTGGTTACTGATTAATGGAAAGATATATTTCTATAAGCACCTGTTTCAGCACTTGTGTTGTTATAAAGGAATACCTGAGGCTGGGTCATTTATATAGAAAACACATGTATTTGGCTCATGGTTTGGCAGGCTGTACTGCATGGCACCAGCATTGGCTTCAGATGAGGGACTCAGGCTGCTTCTAGGCACCATGGAAGGTGAAGGGCAATGCACATGTGTAAAAATCACAAGGTGAGAGAGGAAGCAAGGGAAAGAGTGTGAAGATGCCAGGCCCTTTCTAACAACCAGCTCTCCAAGTAACTCTCTCAGGAACTGATAGAGTAAGAGCTCACTCACCATTGCAGGGACGGCACCAATTCATTCATGGGAGATCCACTCCCATGAGCCAAACCCTTCACACTAGGCCCCACCTTCAACACTGGAGATTGCATTTCAACATGACGTTTGGAGGCTAAAATCTAAACTATAGCAGAACCCAAATCCTGCTGCTGCTGGAACTCACTGTCGATGTGGATAGGAGACTAGAGTTAGGGGGAAAATGCTTCATGAAGACACACACACACAAATACAACCTCATTCTTCCTTGAAGGGCAACATCATGGGTCTCTATCCTGATCCTCCTTGCTTTCCACGATACCCCAAACCCTCCAGCACTTAGTTCCCCCTATTAAGATTAACAATGTCTCTGCTGCTGACTCCCTTTCTATGGAACCAGGCTGTTCCTGATTTAGCTGTTCTCTCCAGAGGCTTATGTGGTCTAAAATATTCGGGGAGCTCCAGGAGCCCCTGCTATGGGTCCCAGAACACAAGGGGCAGGCCTGTTTTTCTCTACCCATCTTGTGCTCTGTCCCTGAACGTGAGTTCCTCATAGATGTGGGACGCTGAACCACGATGGGTAACATTGGACTCAGGACTGTGGGCATCCCAAATGTAGAGAAGGTGTGGCTGCCTGGTTTTATGAATCTTTAAGCTGGAGTGCTGGAAACAGGGACGTCTAAATCCCTCCTATGTATAGGATTAGACCTTCAGCAGCTAATTGCGTGTTTGCTTCCTCCTTCACTGCCCCTATTTTTGGAGGAAATCTTTTCCAAAATCTAGAAATAAGTGCACAGGTAACCTTTACCTTTTTTGTTGTGACTCTCAGCTTTTTTTTTTCCTATCCGTTCCCAAGTGGTAGCACTTTTCTTTGTGGTGGGTTCCCAGTCTCTTGCCCAGGCTGCAGAGCAGTAAGGCAATCATAGCTCACTGCAGCCTGGACCTCACAGGCTCAAGCAACCCTCTCACCTCAGCCTTTGGAGTAGCTAAGACTACAGATGCTGCATTTTGTTGTTGTTTTAAAGATGGAGGGTAGAGGGGGTTCACTACATTGCCCAGGCTGATCTGGAACTCCTGGCCTCAAACAATCCTCTTGTCTCAGCATCCCAAAGCACTGGGATTACATCTGCTTGCCTCTATGCCCAGCCCAGATGGAAGAATATTTTGAGAATCCACTGCTGACTAGATCAGTTTTATCCTGGAAGTTTAAATCACGTTGTTTGTACGTGGGGAGAAAATATTCATTTGGCTAGGACATGAGATGAACTGTGACACCAATTTTTTAATACGGTGTGATTTTTAAAAGTAAAATAGCAAAATGAATAACTTCCTATAATTATTTCTACTATGTCACAAATAATTTGGCACAATGACAAAAAGAGCAATTCAGAATGATTTCTAGAAAATTGACTAACAGAATAATATTGCATTTTAATAAAAAGATAATTATCTGCTTTAAATACTTACTGATTTATTTTAAAGGTAAATCCATACAACATAATAGTGCATTCTTATCCGTGCTGTTAATTCATCAAATACTATGCATTCAAGTATTTTGCTTCAAGTTCATATCAAGATCATAAGCATTCATTATCAAGTCAAAATAAAAATGAATTGGTACCAGAAAAAACTTCCACTGGCTTTCATAAAAACTGCTTTAAAATTTAGCACTTAGAGGATAATCAAAAGAACTAGTGCTCTATATTCAGAAGCCAATTCCCTATTTGAAATGTGGACAGATAAAATGACTTCAAGGAAATGTTTGTAATTATTGTACTAACATGCTTCAATATTTAGCATGTTAAGGGAATGCAACAAAATCTTAAGCAATAGAATTTCAAAATCAAAGTTACTATTCCACCATTATTAGTATTCTAATGGTCCCTTGCCAACAATATACCAGGAAATTTTTAAAAGCTTCGCAGACAGAAACAAGAAATGAAGGCTTTTTATCATTACTAAATGAGAAAGCAACAGAAAAGGGTTTAAATATCCAAGGTAAAATATGTAACAATCTCGACTTCCAAACTAACTCTATTACAAGCATTTATAAAAACAACTACGTTTGGTATTTTTAGAAGGAATAAAAAAGTTCATACTATCTTAGGAATTTCAACATAAAATACACCTTTTATAGTCATGTAACAACTTTTTGTTCTGAGATTTTGTTTTGTTTTGTTTTGTTTTGACTGAGTTTTGTACTTATTGCCCAGGCTGGAGTGCAATGGCACAATCATGCCTCACTGCAATCTCCACCTCCCGTGGTCAAGTGATTCTCCTGCCTCAACCTCCCAAGTAGCTGGGATTACAGGCATGTGCCACCATGCCCAGCTCATTTTTGGTAGAGACGGGGTTTCTCCATGTTGGTCAGGCTGGTCTTGAACTCCCGACCTTAGGTTATCCGCCTGCCTCAGCCTCCCAAAGTGCTGGGATTACAGGTGTGAACCACCATGCCTGGCTTGTCCTGAGAGTTTTTTAAACTTCTAAATTCTTCAATATTTATTAAGGTGAATTTTAGTGTGACTAATATTTTTTGTTTATTATGATTGGTTATTTTAACATTAAAATAGTATTAAATAATAAATAAAATAGGTTATTTTAGTGTTAAACTATTTAAAATTTTATATCTTACATTACTTATTTTTACAATTATTGTAACTACCTAGATGTGACTATATTGAGCAGTTCAGAAACATTTTCAAATACATAGACATTTATGATTAAAAAGTTAAATGTATTTCCTTCTATTAAATTATGCTACAGCAACACAGAAAGGAGTGAAAAGTAAAATAGATCCTCTTGCTATCAATATAGTCTATTATTGGGTCCAGTATTAAATTTTTGACATGACAATGTGAACTATTTTGTTTGTATCTGTCATCTACATTATTTTTCATTAGGATTTCCCTCATTCTCACTATCTGCATCTTCCTTTGTTGTGTGTTGTGGGCAAACTGAAGAGAAATCAAGTGCTGTCATAGCAAAGTAATCAAGTGCTGTCATAGCATAGAGAACTGCCAAAATGGTATAAATTCTTAATAAAATAATGAAATTTGCCTCAATGCTTTTAAAGAAGACATGGGGCATGTTCTCCTATATTCTATGTCACTTTCAAACTGAATCAGTAAGAAGCATTTAACCATAGCTTCCAGTGTCTTAACTACTTCTTCATTCTCAAATACTGAATCCTGGTTTTTGCCCCTTGTACTTGAGACAGTCTGGCTAGCTTGTAGCTGACTTCCTGCCAAGTTTCTTCCACATTCACAGCATATGTGTTAATACTTCCTAGTGTGTTTTCTTAATTTTGTCCTTCCTTGATGAATAACTTATAGTGACTTCCTCTCCCACATAGTTTTTTATTAATAAGAATGAACAACAAATGTATTAGATCTGAAATCCAAATTCAGGTATCTATAACCCTCAGAGTAAAGTATTTCTCTCTTGTGAGTAATGTGTTTAAACATATATTAAATTATTGTGGAACCTACATATTAACTTGAATTATCTTTATTTCACGGTTTTTTTTTTTTTTTTTTTTGAGACGGAGTCTGGCTCTGTCCCCTTGGCTGGAGGGCAGTGGCGCGATCTCGGCTCACTACAAGCTCCGCCTCCCGGGTTCACGCAATTCTCCTGCCTCAGCCTCCTGAGTAGCTGGGACTACAGGCGCCCGCCACCACGCCTGGCTAATTTTTTGTATTTTTAGTAGAGACGGGGTTTCACCGTGGTCTCGATCTCCTGACCTTGTGATCCGCCCGCCTCAGCCTCCCAAAGTGCTGGGATTACAGGCGTGAGCCACCGCACCTGGCCGTATTTCACTGTTACTTGAATATTCACAATGTAAACTGCGAATTTCTCAGGCTTTGGATTTCTGTGAAAATACAGAGTTAAAGCGATTTAGTAAGTTAATGCAAACAAAATTAAAATAATATTAAATCGATAAAATGAAGATGCTTAAAACCACTGCTAGTTGTGGTAATACCAGCAAGATGACAGAATAGGAGCATTTTGCTATTATCTCTGCACAGAAGCATCAATTTTGACAGCCATTGGCAGACGAGAGTACCTGTGTGAAAGTCCAGGAGTCAAATCAGGAAAATCCAACACACTATTGAAGCAAAAAAAAATCTGAGAACAGATGGATTGAAGAGGATACTTTACTCCTGTCACCCCTCGCACAGGCAGCACAGTTCTGTGTCGACAAATGCTCTTGACACACGATTTCCTTCACAGTATAAAATGAGAATGTAGTGAGTGAGCACTCAGCTTTTCCAGCTATGAGAGCTGCTGCCCTAAAAATCCACTTTTTCTCATCCCACCCAGAAGGCTGAGGTAATCATCATGGTTGGGAGGGGGTGGGAGCGGAGAACAGAGAAGACATAGCAACAGAGGCTCAGAACTCAATCAAAGCTGGATCCTACTAACCACTTTTAGTGTACTACATCAGTAAGTCCACACATTAGCCACTTCAAAAAAACTCACCTTAGGACCTGCCAAGGTCTCACGGGCATACCCAATGCATCACACACCTCACTCCCTGTCACCCCATGGCTGACTCCCCACACAGCACATCAGAGAGCAATTGTGAGCCTCTACAAATTGCTCTCGAGCATGCTTAGACAGTGAGCTTAACATTGTGAGATGGGAAGAAGGACACAAAGTTATGAATTGCAGGGCACCACTCCAGGGAAAAACAAATTGAAGACTTCAAGCAACCAGCCTGGCTTTGCAGGATTGAGAGAAGGCATACGATCATAAAAATTATTTTTCAAAAGAGATCAAACATTGTGGAGAAGATAATCCATAGAAAAGGTCAGAAAGAGCCTAAGAATCTCTAGCCAGGCTGAGATATGAAGGCATTTGTGTCCTGAAGCCAGTCAGTAAAGAGGAGAGAAGGTTACCTGTTCTTCAAATGCAAGGACAACAGGGCAAGACTGAAAGGAACACAAAAAGTCAAGGAACCATGACATCACCAAAGGAGCGCAAATTTCTAATAACCAAACACTAAAAGTTGAGACCTATAAATTGCCTTATATATAACTCAAAATAATTTTAAAGAAGCTCTGTGAGTTACAAAAGAATACAGATAAACAACTCAACAAGAAGCAGAAAAATAATGTATTAACAAACAAGAAATTCAACAAAGAAATAGAAATTATAAAAACAATCAAACAGAAACTCTGAAGCTGAAGGATACATTGAATGAAATAAAATATGCAATTGAGAGTTTCAACAGCAGACTGGATCGAGCAGAAGAAAGAATCTATACATTCAAAGACAGGTCACATGAAACAATCCAGAGGACAACAAAAAATAAAAGAAATAGAAAGAATTTGGGAAGCATGTGGAAAATATGGAACCCTGTGGATAAAATTATCCAGTCAAGGTAGAAAACGAAAAAAGAATGACAAGGATGAAAATAAAAGCCTATGGAATTTATTAGATTATTGAGAGACCTGATATATGAATTATGGAAGTCCCAGCTGTAAAAGAGAGAAGACTCAAATAAGTAAACTCAGAAAAAAAAGAAAAACATTACAACTAATAGCACATAAATCACAAATATAAAGGACTATTATGAACAATTATACTCCAATAATTGGATAACCTAGAATAAATGGATAAATTCCTAGAAATATGCAAACTACCAACAATGAATCATGAAGAAAAAAAATCTGAAGAGGGCAATAATAGATAAAGAGATTGAATCAGTAATTAAAAAACCCACAACAAAGTAAAACCCAGGATCTGACTGCTTTACTGGTGAGTTATACTAAACATTTAAATAATTAAAACCAGTCCTTCTCAACTCTTCTGAAATGTTGTCAAGGAGGAAACACATCCAAACTCCTTTTACAAGGCCAATATTACCTAGACGTCAAAACCAGACAAAGTGGCCAGGCGTGGGGTGGCTCATGTCTGTAATCCCAGCACTTTGAGAGGACAAGGCAGGTGAATCACTTGAGGTCAGGAGTTCAAGACCAGCCTGGCCAACATGGCAAAACCCCATCTCTACCAAAAATACAAAAAGTTAGCTGCACGGGGGGCACCTGCCTGTAATCCCAGTTATTCAGGAAGCTGAGGCACGAGAATTGCTTGCACCTGGGAGGCAGAGGTTGCAGTGAGTGGAGATCACACCACTGCACTCCAGCCTGGAAACACAGATGCAGAAATTCTCAACAAAATACTGCTAAGCCAAATTCAAAGCTACATTAAAAGGATCATACATTATGATAAACAAAAAGTGATTTACCCCTGGGATGCAGGGATTGTTTGACCTATGCAAATTAATAAATGTAATACACTGCATTAATAGAATGAAGGATTGTAAGTCATATGACCATCTCAATAGATGCATAAAAAGCATCTAATAAAATTAATCACCCTTTCATTATACAAACTGTCAACAAATTAGGTATAGATGGAAAAGTACTACAAAATAATAAAGAACAAATATGACTATATCTAGCACGTACTCGGTGAAGAAAAGCTAAATTTTTTTTATCTAAAATTATCGACAAGACAAGATGTCCACTCTCATTACCTCTACTCAATAAAATACTAGAAATCATATCCAAAGCAATTAGGCAAAAAGGGGGGAAAAAGAAATAAAAGACAACCATATTGGAAGTCAATAAGTAAAATATTCTGCGTTTGCAGATGGCATTAACTTACGTACAGAAAGCACTAAAAACTCCACCAAAAAAATGTTAGATCCACAAAGTTAGTAAAATTGATTTGGTAATTCAGTTGATTTAGTAAAATCAACATACACAAATTAGTTGTGTTTCTATACACTTACAAAGAGCTACCTGAAACATATGGTAAGAAAAAAAACTCACAACATAAAAAATTATAAAACGCTTAGAAATTTAACTAAGATGGTAAAAATCTGTTCACTGAAAACTTTAAAATATAGATTACAAAACTGAAGAAGACACAAATAAATAGAAAGATATCTCATGCTCATGGCTTGGAAGAATACATATTGGCAAAATATCCATACTACCTAAAGTGATTGACATATTCAATGCAATCCCTATCAAAATTCCAATGACATTTTTCACAGAAATAGAAAAAATTAAAATTGGAATGGAACCCCAGAGACCCTGAATAGCTAAAAGAATCTTTAGCAACAACCAAGCTATAGCCATCACATTTCCTGATTTCAAATTATATTACAAAACTATAGTAATTAAAACAGTATGGTACTGGCATAAAAACAGACCAATGAAATAGTATAGAAAGCCTAGAAATAAACCCACTTATGTATAGTCAATTACTCTTTGAAAAAGTTTCCAAGAATATACACAATGTGGAACAGTTAGTCCCTTCAATATATGGTGTTGGAAAAACAGGATATTCACATGCAAAAGAATAAAATTGTACCCTTGTCTTAAACCACACACAAACATAAACTCAAAGTGGGTTAAAGACATAAATGTAATATCTGAAACTGTGAAACTCCTAGAAGAAAACAAAATAGAAAAACTTCTTGGTATTAGTCTCAAAAATTGTCTTTTGGATATGACATCAAAACAAAGGCAACCAAAGCAAAAATGAACAAGTGGGACTACATCAAACTAAAATGTTTTTGTATGTCAAACCAAACATACAATAAAATGAAAAGGCAACCTATGAAAAGGGAGAAAATATTTTCAAATCATATATCCAATAAGGTGTTAACACCCAAAATATAATAAGGAACTCATACAACTTAATAGAAAAAGAGACAAACAATTGATTAACAATAAGCAAAGGTCATAAATAGATATTTCTTAGAAGAAGACAAACAAATGGGCAAGGGATAATTAAGGCCAAAATGAAATATCACCTCACCTGTTACAATGACTAAACTAAAGCTAACCGATCTTCATCAAGGCCACTAAGAATATACATTGAGGGAAAAACTCTCTCTTCAATAAACGCTTCTTTGGAAACTTGATAGCCATGTGCAGAAGAATGAAACTGGACCCCTATCTCTCTCCATATACAAAATCAACTCAAGATGATGAGAGACTTAGATGTAAGTCTAAAGCTATAAAACTACTAGAAGAAAACAAAGGGGAAATTCTTCAGGGTATTAGTCTAAGCAACGATTTTACTGGTAAGACCTTTCAGGATATTAGTCAGGCAAGGATTTTATTGCTAAGACCTCAAAAGCACAGGCAACAACAACAACAAAATAGACAAATGAGACTAAACTAAAAATCTTTTGCACAGCTGAAGAAACAATAGAGTAAAGAGACAACGTTTTGAATGAGAGAAAATATTTGCAAACTACTCACTTGACAGGAAACTGACATCCAGAATATAAAAATAACTCAACAGCAAAAAAAAAAAAAAAAAAAAAAAAAAATTAAAAACAGTCAAAGGACATGAATAGACATTTCTCAAAAGAAAACATACAAATTGCCAACAGATATGTGAGAAAACACTATATATCACTAATCATTAGAATGACTACTTTCAAAGAGTAAAAACATAGCAGATTTTGGCAAGGATGGGGAGAAAAGAAAACTCTGGGAGTTTAAATTAGTACAGTCACTATCAAAAACAGTATGGTGATATCTCAAAAAATTAAAAATAGAATTTCTATAGGATCCAGCAATCCCACTGCTGGGTATTTATCGAAACAAAGAGGGATTAATATATCAAAGAGATACATGCACTTCCTTGTTTATTACAGCACTAGTCACAATAGAAAAAATATGGAATCAATCTAAGTGTCTATCAATGCATGAATGGATAAAGAAAATATGATATATATACAACCTGATAAAATACCATTTGGCCATAATAAAAAAGAATGAAATAATGTCATTTGCAGCAACATGGATGAAACTGACATTATTGCGTTAAGTGAATTATGCCAAATACAGATAAACAAATATCCCATGTTCTCATTCATATGTGGGAAATAAAAAAACTTGATCCCTTGGAGGTGGAGAGTAGAAAGATAATTACCAGACACTGGGAGAGGTGTATGGTTTTGAAGGAAGGGGAGATGAAGAGCAGTTGGTTTATGGGTACAAACATAGTTGGATAAAACGAACAAGTTTTAATGTTTGATAGCAGAGTAGGGTAACTAGATAGCAACGATGTGATGCATTTTTCAAAATAACTAGAAGAGGAGTCTTGAAATGTTCCCAACACATAAAAATGATAAATACCCAGGAGATTGATGCCCTAAATACCCTGACTTGATCATTGCACATTCCAGGCATGTAACAAAATTTCACATGTACCCCCATAGACACATACAAATGTAATGCATCAAAAATAAAAATATTTTTAGGAAAGACAACAAGTGTTTACAAGGATGTGAAGAAGAGCTCATATGCTGTTGACAGGAATGTAAATGTGTACAGCCATTATGGAAACAATACGGAGGCTATGAAAAAACTAAAAATAGGATCACCATATAATGTAGTAACCCCAGTTTGGATACTTATCCAAAGGAAATAAATTCATTATCTTAAAGAGATATCTGAACTTCCATGTTCATTGTGGCATTTTTCACAATAGCTGAGATATGGCAACAACTTAAATATCCACTGATGAATGATTAAAGAAAATATGACATAAGAAGAAAATTCTGCCCTTGTATCAATGTGGATGAACCCAGAGAAAATTATGCTACGTGAAATAAGTTAGTCACAGAAAGACAAATACTGCATAATCACACAAACAGTTTAACATTCTCTTGTTAAAGGTATTACATTGCTTCTAAAATTTGGCTATTAAAAATTGATAAATAGATAGCATTGTTTGTGCTTTTTTGTGTAGTTATATTTCTAGATATCAAACTAGAAATTATACTGCAGAGAGAAATAATTTATTCTAAATTGCTCTTGAGAGAGGTTGTATCAATTTAATATTTCATAAATCAAAACTTAATATGATCAAAGTTTAAACTGCCTTGTTTTATCAATGAAAAGTATTATTTCATTATTGTTCTAATTTTTATCCTACTTTCTAATGAGGTTGAGATTTATGTAAATTGATCATTTATGTTTATTATTATTTTTAATTTTTATAACTCCATTGTTAATTATTTATATTAACATATAGAAAGTATTTATATAATTTGAATAGTGAAGAATACAATTAATGAAACAAAAAAATGCAATTTACTAAGCACATAGATATAGAATCTTGGGGGTAGGAAAAGTCTTTCTCAAATAGCAAAAATGCCATAATGAAAATGAATTATTATTATTAATTTACTTAAATTAAGCAACAAAGTTTTGGAACAAAGAATTTCACAAAATCATTTGAATAAAACAAATGAAATATTTTGAGAATACATTTGTGTGTATACATATACATATGTACTCAAAATATACAATATATGCTAAATACTAATTTTCGGCTATTAAATTTTGCTGTATTTGTATTATGGAATACTTTTTCACAGTTGACAATAGATAGCTAGATGCATATAAACTTCCTTGGATAGCTTCCCAAAATATATTATAAAAAATATGTATATGTTACAACATATAACATGTCCTTTAAAAAGACACCTACACACAGTAACATATATTTATATCAGTACACGTATGCGTAGACATGTGTCTAAATGTATCATATGAAACTAACATATATGATCAGCTCCAGAAAATAAATATGGAACTAGAATTTGATCGGAAGCCAACAGAGAGAATTAATCATCCTCTGTAATGGATTTTGTGCTTATTTGCTTGTGTCTCTTCATATGTTAATTATGTAATTAAAAAGTCATTTAAAAATAAAATTTTGTATTCAGGAGGCTGAGGCAGGAGAATGGCGTGAACCCAGAAGGCAGAGCTTGCAGTGAGCCGAGAACACTCCACTGCACTCCAGCCTGGGCGACAGAGTGAGACTCCGTCTCAAAAAATATGTATATATATACATATATATTATGAATTTAACTTTATGCACCTTATTTGGATGTTGAGTCAAATTTATTTATTTATTTACTTATAAATATTATAGAGGTGAGGTCTCTCTCTGTTTTCTCAAACTGGTCTCAAACTCCTGGGCTCAAGTGATCCTCCCACCTCAGCCTCCCAAAATGTTGAGATTATAGATGCAAGCCACCACACCTGGTCTGAAACCAAATTTCTCTTTGACTGTTTTATTTTTATTATTATTGCAAAATTAAATGTAAAACCCTTGGCTTTGGGCTGTAAAATATAGGCAATACATTGCTATGTTTCTAATAACATACATACTTCGTTAGTACAATGACTATGTTCTTGATAAATGTGGAGTGAGCTAATGAGGGAGACGGAAGGAGATGAGGATAGGTGATAACACTATGCTGTCAGGGAAATCAGTCTTTCACCACCCCAGCTGCCGACCTCAGCTTGTGTTCCAGTGACCTCTGTTAACAACATTTCTCTATTCTTTTTAAGTTTTTTGAATTGATACTTTGTAATTGTACACATTTATGTGGTACAATGTGATGTCTTGATACATGCATCCATTGTATAACATTTTTCTCTAGTCTGCACGAGGAGTTTGGAATTGCTTCCAGTCTGTGTGATGATCCCCTGAAATTCTATTCTCTGTGAGATGTACTGAGACTGATGTTTTGTCAGCATTCCGCGATGGTCATGAAGCCTTTGTGCTGAAACTTGGCTAAGGAGCCCCCTGGAATCTTCTCACAGATCCTTGTCAGTGCTTCAGTTGTCTCAAACACAAACCACTTAGTTGCACTGCTTTACATTACAAAAGCAACTTGTAAATAGGTTGAAGGTAAAAGCATGTTTTCCACATTTTTTTAGGATTTTCAAAAACAACTTGTTCAAAAGCAAATTTTGTATCAATATGTTTATGTTTCTTAAGAACTACTTGCTTATAATTTGGCAAAGTGGGTAGAAAACACCATCAAATAATTCCACTTGGTGGGAGGAGGTATCCTTTAAACATTATCACACAAAGCACACATACCACATAGCCTCTCCATGTGATTACCTTTCCCTGGAGGAGCACAGCTCTAATTTTCTCCTGCGTCCTAATCTTCTACCTATGTTGCTGCTGACCGAATTAACTGGAACCAAAAAGGGAGAACACAGCAAACAGAAGTCAGCCTCCCAGGGCTGAGCTTGGGGTAAAGGACAGAGACTGGAGTAAAATGAACAAAATGAGAACACCCAGTGCGTATCTTCAGTGTGGGATTCCAGCTGGATTCACATTTTAAGGTCGGATTGCCAGTGATGAAGGAGAAATCAAATTCTGCTGAAATATTTTAAGATTTTTACTCTGAGCCAATATGAGTGACTACAGCTCAGGTAACACAGTTTCAAGAGGTCCTAAAAAAGACCACCCAAGTGGTGGGGTTACAGTTTAGTTTTATACATTTCAGGGAGACAGGAATTGCAGGCAAAATCATAAATGAATACATGGAAGGTATACATTGGTTCAACTTGAAAAGGTGGGACATCTTGAAGTGGGAAGTTACAAGTCATAGGTGGGTTTGAGAATTCTAATTTGGCAATTGGTTGAAAGAGTTCAGCTTTGTCTAAAGACCTGGGCTCAGTAGAAGGGAATGCGTAAGTTGAGTAAAAGGAGTCTGCTATCCGTCATGTGCTGCCATAGCAGAGTCAGGTTGGAAAGTCACCCACAATATTCCAAGTCAAAACACAAACAAACAAACAACAACAACAGCAACAAAACCTATTTAATGAGATTTTATGGTATGTAAGGTGTGACTCCCCAGGCCCCTTAGAAAAGAATTTGAGCTAAAATGATCAGAGTTCAGTCCTCACCAAATTGCACTTTACTAGAATCGTTTACTCAGAAGGTAAGTGTATGGAAGGACTAATCTCAAGCCACTCTTGCCAAAATGTAATATTGCACTTATAAAACTCTTCATTTATGGTATCTGCTAACACATCCATCTATCAGCAATGGCACAGGAGGTTCAGGCAGCTCGTGTCCCTCGTCCACATGATTGCAACTTCAGAGTAGGGGATCACTGGTCCAGCCTCACAGAGCATTCCCACTACATGTGGACACTGAACTCTGCCTAGTCTATCTGTGACCCAGGAGGCTTCCATCTTCTCTCAGCATTTCTGCAATTTAACCTATTTCCAAAGCACTGTCAGAGCTCTCTTACAAATGGAATTCTGGTTATGAATGTTTCCCAGTTCCAGAGTAAAAAGAGTTTACTGATTCTTGTGATCTTTTTTGCATGTGATTAGTTTGAGGGAACAAAAAGAAGCAGAATTAGTATTTTACTCTATTATTATCTGGGCAATCTACTATATTTTTATGTAGACATAACCCAGGTTTTATTTACGTGAAAAAATTGAAGTAAAAAAGTAATTTGTTGAGAGTTGCAATCATTTGGATAAAAAATGTATAATTGACTGAGATCCCTGATTTGTTTTAAGATGTACATATCCTATATGTTATGTAAATAAAGTAAATGCTCAAACGTAACTGCGTATGCTAATATATGTGTGTGTATACTGTGTGACAATTATGGGAAAAAAAGCCTATAATTATCTACAATATAGAAACACACTTAATTCTGAATTTCTGAAGTCTTTTATTATTTACAACTCAGACTTGCATCTTAATTTCTGAATTTTTAGGAAATTATTGAAAGTATTATACATAATTAATCATTTAATTTTACTACCTTCCTCTTTAAAAGTCAGATTCATTCTTTGACTAAAAACACCAAGCTTTATTCACTAGAACAGTAATATAAAATGAAAGTATTTCACATCATAAGTTCTTACCTCTTTTTACCTTTTAATGGGTATTTGTGCACCTTGGTGATGACTAGCATTGCTCTGAATCAAGAACTGTATACTCACAGACATTCCAAGTTTGCCACTTAACAGAAAATTTTAATTAATACGATCCAAAACAATTTTTGTTTCTAAATATGAAATAATTGAATATCGTAATGCAAATTTTAGAACCAGACTATTATTTTTGAACACTCCATGGAATGGATCATCTACATGCTTTAGAAAGTACAATTTCCAAGTGCAATGTGCTCTTTGATGTGCAGGTGAATAATCAGGCTTCTCCGGTGGGTAGTCAGGACACTTTAGCTTCCACCTGGACTCGAAATTTCCAGCATTAACTCTGACTGGGAAACTTGGGCTGTGTCATGAAACAACCACAGTTGTTAGTGTCTGAATAACTTGAATTTAAGGCTGATCCGGGCCTTGAGGCAAGGTATCCAAGATTTCCTGAGTAGGGTTTTACTCTCAGGCAAAACTCTTTCACACCACAGAAAACTATGGACGCTGAATTTATCCGTGATCCCAATGCTGTCTTACCCAGGAATGTCATGTTATTTTGAAGTCAGACAAAATGTCCAGAATCATTTTTGCTGCACGGTTTTGCTACTCTTACTCCCTAAGCAAGGTTAGATGGAATTACAGATCCTATATCTTGTTTAAATTTCTATGATTCTTTTCTTGCTTGTTTTGTATTCTCCTTAACTTTGTTTTTTTCTCTCTGTTTTCTTTAAACTTTAGGCTTGTTGACAGTATGTGGTGTCACTGATCTCTGCTTTATAATGAAGAGAGAAAATCACAGAAATGGGAGTTTTCTTGATGATTTCTTGCTTTCAACATTAAAAACATATGCAAGCTTGAATATAAAAGAGCTAATTTAGTTAATCCAATTAACTTCATAATGCAAGTGCAACATATCATTAATGCTATTTCCTCCCATTTGTTTAATGGATTATCTAATTGGTTTAATATAAAAGAGTAGAACAAAATTAGAGTCAGATGTTAAGGGATTTTATTGAGAAAGTGAGGGATAAAAAAGAAACAACCCAGGATTCTGTAATGATAAGGCTAAGATTTGAAAGAAGTCTGATATTTCATAGACTTTTAACTAGATTTAATTCTAACAGAACTGAGTGGTGCCATTTACAGAAATTGCATGCAAGGCTGGTTCTAATGTGCCAGGTGCTCCCTACACATAGGTTCACAGAGTCTTAAGCCCATCTTCCCTTGAAGCTCAGGATTTAAGCAAATCTAGCTCTGAGTTATGGGGCTAGACATTACAGCAAATTGGTTGTCTTTGCTCCATTTCTCTTGCTCTTTTGATCTACCATTAAATTAATGCTGAATTTTGAAAACTAGGCTCTCCCCCTACACACCAGGGTAATGGAGACATTTCTGCAGTCTCTCCCTCACTCTCTATTTCTCTCCTTTTCCTCTTTATTTTGTTCATTTTGGAAATGAAAATACATACTTATGCAGGTTAACTTTAAGTTTTCAGAGTACAAAATATAAGTCAAAATGAAAAACACATTTCTATATTCTGACAAAACAGAGAAAACGTCTCCCAAAACTTTGGAGCTAAACTATAATGGTTCATTTTGTTTTGCTTTTTTTTTTTCTTCGTTTGTTAATTTTATGGAAAAAAAATGCAGGTGGTTTATTTTCTGAGCCATTACATCCCAAATATGTCCTTTTGCCTATAGCCATTTTTGCTATATCTAAAGAAATATCTGATGCTGAGTAATTTACTCTTTAAAAAAGGTTGAATTGCTTCCCTGTTCTGCAGGCTGTATAGGAAGTGTGATGCCAACATCTGCTTCTGGTGAGGACCTCAGGGAACTCAGAATCATCGTGGAAGGTGAAGGGGGAACAGGCGTGTCACCTGGAGAGTGAGTGATGAGGGGTAGTCCTAGGGTTTTGAACAACCAGATCTCACGTAAACTGAGTGAGAATTCACGTACCACCAAGGATATGGCACTAAACCATCCATGGGAGATCCGTCCCTGTGATGTAATCACCCGTGACTTAGCAGGCCCCCCCCACCCCGCAACATTGGGATCGCATTTCAACATGAGATTTGGAGGGGACACATATCCAAACCTTCTCACAGTAGTATCACCTTCTCACACTAGTCTTTCTATGGTTTAAATATAATCATTGCATGTAGTGTGTATCTCTTTTAAAAAAACTATTCAATTAGAAATTATTTGCCTTTAAACCAAGTGAGTATGTACTTCTTAATTCTGCTCTTACTTTGTCTTACATATATTTTACACTACTACCTTTCCCATCTCTCAGCTTTTGCTAGACTACAACTAATCTTTGCCTGCTCTGGATGATATTTTTTTCTCCTAATGGATACTTTCCATATTTTACTAATTGTTATCAGTCTTTATTTTTCTAACAATCTCAAAAATTAATCCATGCAAGCAAGAATAGAAGAATGTGGAATTATTTCCTTCCCTTATTTCTGTGAGTTTTTTTGTAAATCTTCTGAAATTTGAGTTCCAGAGTATTACTTGTGTTTATGTCAGCAATTTGTGCATCATGCCTCTTTCACTTTACAAATATGCTTGACAAATGCACTAAGCATCACAATTATATGATCAAAAGTATGTTTCTTATACTTAAAAAACATCAACTCATACGTTAGCTAATGTATACTGTAACTTGTGGTTCAGATTAAACCTAGATGACTTCTCCCAGGTGTGGTGGAAGGATGGTGCGGGGGTGTTAAAGGCAGTGGTAGTGCCTCACAGCTGCCCTGCAACTTTTGGATCCAAACTCCACTTTAGTTGATTGCCAGATTCGTCCAATGTAGGACTCATCTGGTCAGTCTAGGTGCAGTGCAGTTCTGCATCATGTCAAACATCAATCCCTCAGAATCTCACACGTCAGGTATTGTATCCGAGCATACTTTGTTAATTGTTTAGATTGATAATCAGCTTAAAGTAGCCACAAAATACAGCTGTTCTAACACCCACATCTACTCACCTTCTCCCTCTTGCCCTCCTTGCATAACCTCTGCTTGGCTCCAGGCTTCATTTACCTAAGTGTCTTATAAATGCACTTCCTAAGTAATTTATAACAAGTCTTATCCTATAGAAGAAGCAACACACAAGCAGACACATAAAAGTTTTTATGGTCCCCTTCTCTTTCCACTCTAGTATGTACAAGAAAAAACTGTAGAATGTATGTCATAACTCATCAACACAAACCTCTACTGCTATATGTAAGAGGTAAGGAGGTAAGTATGATCAGTGTGTATTTCTTTCTCATTATTAAAATTGTACCTCGTGATTTTCTTATTTTATTATTTTTAAAATTTTTTCATTATTGCATTATTTACATTATTACTAAGTTGAGAAATGTATTTCCGATTCCAAAATTTATGCATTGTGGTGTTCCTATTGAGTCATAATATGACTTAAACTTACACTTTAATGGAAGTTTGGTTGGGAATGTAGAATAATAAATTAAAATTATATATTTTTTTCTATGAGTTCTATATAATGTTTTCATTGCCTTATTGCATTTATCCTGTGCTAAGCTAGTTGTTGTTCTTTTGCAAGTGCTTGTTTATTTTCTTTCCTCTCTGAAAGTTTGTAGGAGACTCTCTTGGTTTTCCTTAGCCTATCAAGTGAGAATTTTCTCAATATTCAGTTGACATATTCCATTTGAGTACTACATCTATTCTCAGTTCAGTAAAGTTTTCTTCCCTGGCTTCTTTGATGGTATCTTTTTCTTTTGTCTTCTTTATATTTTCTCATAGGTTCTTACAATATAGAGTACTGTTATATGTCTTGCATCTATCCTAGAAATTTTGACTCTTAATTTTGAACTCCTTCTGTTATTTTAAGGTATGGTAGAATGGCCATGTTTGATATTCTTTATATCTAATCCAATTTTCAGAAATATAATTTTTACTATGTTTTTGAATTTGTGTTCCTAATATGTAAGATGTTTTTCCCACTCAGTTTCTTTTTAACAGTGCATTATTGATTTTAAGTATAATGTCCTCTCAAATTTTTTTCTGAAAATACTATCTAGAAGATAACATGAGGCAACCTACTGCCGTTGGGTATCGTGCTAACATTTTAGTTACAATAATGAAGGTAAAATTCATGAAAAATAAATTTGGCTGGAATTAAAATTAAAAACTTCTTCTTGAAGGATGAGAAAAAACATACAAAAGTCAATGAATCTAGTAGTTTGTTCTTTGAAGGAATAATAAGATTAATAGCCCATTAGTTATAATAACAAAGAAAAAAGAGAAGATCCAAATAAACACTGTCAGAAATGACAAAGGAGACATTACCACTGACTCCACAGAGATGCAAAATATCCCTCAGAGACAGAAATGGATAAAGTCCTGGAAACATACAACCTCCCAAGATTTAACCAGGAAGAAACTGAATTCCTGAATGAACAGTAATGAGCTCTGAAATTGAATCAGTAATAAAAAGCCTACCAACCAAAAAAAGGCCAGGTCCAAATGGATTCACAGCTGAAGTCTAACAGATACATAAAGCAGAGCTGGTTCCATTCCTACTGAAACTATTTCAAAAAATTGATGAGAAGGAACTCCTCTTTAACTCATTCTGAGGCCAGCATCATCCCAATACCAAAACCCAGCAGACACACAACAAAGAAATAAAACTTCAGGCCAATATCCCTGATGAATATACAAGCAAAAATCCTCAAAAAAATACTATCAAACTGAATCAAACAGCACATCAAAAAGCTAATCTACTGCAATCAAGTAGGCTTTATCCCTGGAAAGCAAGGTTGGTTCAACACATGTAAAACAATACATGTGATTCATCACATAAACAGTACTAAAAACAAAACCATGTGATTTTCTCAACAGATGCAGAAAAGACTTTCAATAAAATTCAGCAATCTTCATGTTAAAAGCCCTCAACAAACCAGGCATTAAAATAACATAGCTCAAAATAATAAGATCCATCTATGACAAACCCACAGCCAACCTTATATGGAATAAGCAAAAGTTTGAAGCATTCCCCTTGAGAATAAGACAAGGATGCCCCTGAATACCACTCATATTCAACATAGTACTGGAAGTCCTAGCCAGAGCAAACAGGCAAGAGGAAGAAATAAAAGGCATCCAAATAGGAAGAGAGGAAGTTAAACTATTTATGTTCGGAGAAAATATGATTTTATACCTAGAAAACTGGATACTCTGCCTAAAAGCTCCTAGATATAAATAACTTCAGCAAAGTTTCAAGATATAAAATCAGTGCACAAAAATCAGTAACATTTCTATACAACAACATCCAAGCTGAAAGCCAAATCAAGAACACAATGCCATTCACAATAGCTACAAAAATAATAAAACACCCAGGAATACAGCTGACCAGGGAGGTGAGAGATCTCTACAACAAGAATTTCAAGACACTGCTGAAAGAAATTAGAAATGATACATACAAATGGAAAAAACATTCCATACTCAATGATAGAATCAATATTGATAATTAGCCATACTGCCCAAAGCACTTTACAGATTCAGCACTATTCCTATCAAACTACAAATGACATTCTCCACAGAATTAGAAAACAAAACTATTTTAAAATTCATATCAAACATAAAAAGAGCCGAAATACCCAATCCTAAGCAAAAAGAAAAAAAATAAAAGCTTGAGCCATCACATCACTCAGCTTCAAATTACACTGTTAATACAAGGCTACAGTGACCAAAACAGCATAGTATTACTACAAAAACAGACACATAGACTAAATAGAACACAATAGAAAGCCCAGAAATAAAGCCACATACTTACAACTATCTGATATTTGAAAAAGTCAGTACAAACAAGCAATAGAGGAAAAAACTCCCTATTCAATAAATGATGTTGGTATAACTGGCTAGCCATATGCAGAAGATTGAAACTGGGCATCTTCCTTATATCATCTACAAAAATCAACTCAAGATGAATTAAAGGCTTAAATGTAAAACCTAAAACTATTAGGTTGGTGCAAAAGTAATTGCTGGGCCGGGCCTGGTGGCTCACGCTTATAATCCCAGCACTTTGGAAGGCTGAGGCGGGTAGATCACAAGGTCAGGAGTTCAAGACCAGCCTGGCCAAGATGGTGAAATCCCCTTCTGTACTAAAACTACAAAAATTAGCGTGGTGTGGTGGCAGGTGCCTGTAATCCCAGCTACTCAGGAGGTTAAGACAGGAGAATTGCTTGAACCCGGGTGGCAGAGGCTTCAGTGAGCTGAGATCATGCCACTGCACTCCAGCCTGGGTGACAGAGTGAAATGGCAAAACAGCAGTTACTTTTGCACCAGCCTAATACAGAAACACTAGAAGATAAACCTAGAAAATACCATTCTGGAAATAGGAACAAGCAAAGATGCCAATAGCAATTGCAAGAAAAGTAAAAATTGACAAATGGGATCTTATAAAACTGAAGAGCTTCTGCACAGCAAAAGAAACCATCAACAGAGTAAACAGCCTACAGAATGAGAGAGTTGGCAGTTTCTTACAAAAAGTACATACTCTTACTATACAACCCACCAATCATGCTCCTTGGTATTGGTATTTACCAAAATTAGTTGAAATTTATGTCCATGCAAAAACCTGCATATGAATATTTATGGCAGCTTTATTCATATGTACCAAGATACCCTTCAGTAGATGAATGGATAAATAAAATGTGGTACATCCAGACAATGGAATATTGCTCAACGCTAAGGCGATATGAGCTATGAAGTCATGAAAACACATGGAGGAAACTTAAATACATACTGTTAAGTGAAAGAAGCAAATCTGAAAAGGCTACATACTGTATAATTTCAATTATATGCAGCTGTGGAAGAGGCAAAACTATGGAGATAGTACAAGGATCAATGGTGTCAGGTGCTGAGTGGGAGATGTGTGGGTGAAACACAGATAATTTATAGAGGAATAAAACTATTCTGTATGATACTACAATGGTGGATACATGTCATTATACATTTGTCCAGACCTCTAGAATGTACATTACCAAGAGTGAACCTAAAGTATAGTACATAGTTTAGGCAATTATGGTGTGTCAATGTAGGCTCACCAGTTCTAACAAATGCACCACTCTGGTGGGGGATGTTGATAATGGAATAGGCTATGCATAGAGGAGTTAGAAGGATATGGGAAATCTCTGTACCTTCTGCTCAATTTTGCTGTGAACCTAAAACTGGCCTAAAAAACTAAGATCTATAAGAAATAATATTAATAATTTTAAAATAAATAAGTCATGAAAAGACATGGACAAATCTTAAATGCATATTGCTTAGTGGAAGAGCCAGTCTGAAAAGGCTACACTCTGTGTAATTACAACTCTATGACATTCTGGAAAACACAAAATTATAGAGACAGTAAATAGATCAGTTGTTTGAAGGGATTTGGGAGGGTGGGGTTGAGTATGTGAAGGACAGGAGATTCTTTGAGATTGTAAAACTATTCTACATGATGATATAATGATGAATATAATACACTAAGTATGTGTCAAAATCCATGTTTTTTCTTTGTTTGTTTTCTTCACTATCACTTATTTTTATTTATATTTAAATATAGATATATCTAAATATTTTGTTTGTCTTATTTCATTTTTCATTGTGGTATAAACACATAACATGAACTCTACACACTTAATAAATTTTTAAGCACACAATATAATATTTTTGAATCTAGGCCCAGGGTCATACAGTTCTCTAGAACTTATTCATCTTCATACCTGTGGAACATCAACTCCCCATTTCCCCTCCCACCAGTTCCTGGCTACTACCATCCTACTCTGTTTCTATAAGTCTGACTATTTAAGATACCTCATAGAAGTTAAATCATTCAATATTTGTCCTTCTGTAACTGGCTTATTTCACCTGGAATGATGTCTTCCAGGTTCATCCATAGTATTGCATATGGCAGAATTTCTTTCTCTTTTTAAGACTGAATGTTACTCCATTGTATGTGTGTATGACATTTTCTTTCTCCATTCATACATCAAGGAACATTTATGTTGTTGCCGTATCTCGTCTGCTGTGAATAATTTTGCAGTGAACATGGGAGTGTAGATATCTTTCCAAGATATATGTTTGTATACATCTTTTCAGATGTGTATATACACATAAATTTCTTTATTCTGTCAGCTGATAGGGCCTGGAAACAATACCCTGGAGACAGTCTAGTGCCTTGATCTTGGTTTCTAACATATTTCTCCAATAAAATATATCAGGAATCCTTGGAGAAATGACTGATTGTATCTAGTACTGGGGTAGGAAATCCACAAGATGAATCTGGATTACCTTGTTGTGCCAGAAAGTAAAATAGTGCTAACAAACAAGCAGAAAAGACCCACAAAGATACACGCATATCAAAGGAACTCAGAAGCAAAATGAAGAGCTCCAAGGAGCCAAATTTGAAACAATTGGAGCAAGAAAATGAAGTAGTATTTGAAGTCTAATGTTAAGTATAAAATAAATATCCATATATTTATGTAGATATAAATACATGATTGAATAAATAAAAACAAACAAAATGGAGAAAGGATAAATCTTCTATGCTGAAAAATTCCAAATGCATACTCCCTCTTCTTAAGCGTGGGCTGACCATAGTGACTTCTTTCAAATAATACAATATAGAAAATCAATTATTTTAAAAATGTAACTATGCAGAGAAGAGAACTGACAAGAGCAACTTCAAGGTAGGTGATAAAGTTTAGCACCAGCAATCACGAGTCATACTGATAAGAGGTATTCTTGATACAATGTGATGAGGATGATATTTTTTCTCTGTTTTTCCTCCAATAAACACATCAGCCCCATGTAATCATGAGAAAAACATCAGACAAATTTCATTGCAGGGACATTCTACGAAATACCTGACCATTACTCCTCAAAACTGTCAAAGTAATCAAATATAAGGAAAGTCTGAGAAATTGTCATAGTCAAGAGAAGCTTAATGACATATGATGACTAAATGTCATGTGGCATCCTAGATGGGATCCTATAACAGAAAAAGGACATTGTGAAAAAGGCTGAGGAAATCTGAATAGTGTAAAGAATTTCCTTAAAATTCAATAGCAGTCCATTAGTTGTGACAAATGTATCATCCTTATATAAGATGTTACTACTGGGGGAAGTTGGTATAGGGTATACGGAAATTCTCTCTATTATCTTTACAATAATTTTGCAAATCAAAAGTTTTTTAAAAAAATTAGTAAAAAACAAAAAACAGAGTAACTGGGAGAGTGAGCAATAGGACATACTAATAATGTTGAGTCGTCAGAAAGGTCCTTGATGATAGGGTGGCGTTTGAACAAAGCACTTAGAGGAACCGACGGCTGATTATTAGTGAAAAATCACACAAAATCTGAGTTACATTTTCAGGAGGTCACTCACACAGCTGATAGGAGGAGGTGGCAGAAGGGGTAGGACCACAGGGTTTACAGCAGGGCACCCAGTGAGGAGGTTACTTGGATAATCTAAACAAGAGATAGCATCAGCCTGCACCAACGTAGTGACTTTAATGGTAAGAAGAAATTCTCAGATTTTTGGTGTATTTGAAGGTAAAACCAACAGGCTTTGCTTATGTTTTGGGTGTAGAATGTGAGGGAAAAGAGTTAAGGATGACTCTATAGATAATTGAGCCAAACAATTGGTGAACAGGTGTTGTCTGGCCTGAGATGAGGAGCACGCGCAAAGAAGCTCTTTGGAATGGAGATTATAAGAATATAAAAGGTAGGCTGATTTGCACCGGAAGTTGAGGAGCCTTTCTGATCACGAATATAAGGAATGAACCCATAAAGTAAAATACTAATATCTTTAACTAGTTAAATTAAAAACTAATATTTGACTCCCAAATTGAAAGGTAAACAAATTGTAAAACATTTGCAGCACTTTTATAGAAACAAAATCTCGCATTCCCCCTATAATCCATGTTTTTATGATTTTTCTTTTTCTTTTATACACCTTTGTTTTCTTAGGATTGCACTGTTTCACCCAGTGCTGACAAATGAGATTTTGTACAGAGGCTTGAGACCACAGGCTCTCCTAATTAGCAGCTGCTTGTGAGAGAATCTCAGAACAGACAGGACAGAAAAAAAGAGCTGTTGATTCTGCTGGATGAAATAGAATGTTAAATAATGAAAGCACACTGAAAGAAATAATTTAATAGAGTTTTAAAAATGAAGCATTGCATATATAAGACTATTCTTTTTCAGCATGTAATAATCATAAAATACTTATCCTTGAATCTTTAATCTTTAAGGGAATTTTCCCCAATTAATCATGATGAGTAATATTCAAATTTATAAATTTGTGTACGTAATATTAGAAGATATATAGATGACAATTTCTCTTCTCTAATTAAGAGAATCTTACCTTTTCTTCTCCCCCCTTATGACAAGAAAAGAAATAAATTGATGCTGCCTTGTTTTAAAATAATAGATATGCATGATGATTGTCACATCACCTGTGACACATAACGAATGAATAGCTTCAGACACATCGTTCTACTTTAGAACATTCTGTTTATAAGCAATAACATTAAAAGATCTGTAACATTACTGGTTTTTTATTGACCTTTGATTCCATAGAGAACAATCCTAATAACATTTCTATACATACGGAATCTATACTATGGGAGTAATCTATAGACAAGCCAATTAAACCCTGCTGCTCTGACAGAATATTGCTGGTACTCTGGTATCATCCCCTTCTCACTTTAATTTGTTTCTAAACTACCTAATAATCTTTTGAATGAAGGCCGGCTATGATGTTAAAAGTTAGAACTGTTTGCAAAGTATATATGTAAATGATAGAGAAAGCCCAAGATGGGTGAGTCTGAGAATTGTATATACCTGCTGTTTCATTCTTGAGCTCTTTTCCTATTGTAGAATACTTTTTAAACATGAGCATTGTAAGAGAAAGATTGAGGTCAGTAGAGCATGAGGAAAAACAAATGACCACTGAGTTCTCTGGTTGCTATACTCCCAGGACACCTCTATTTTGGCAAAAAGCTGTGTCCACTCAAGCTATCTGATTCACAAGCTCTATATTGGAACCTGCAGCCAAAGCCCAGCTGTGTTTTAAAAAAAAAGGATCATGTTCTAGTCTTTGTCTTGTGTATATGCATTTTCTTTCTGGGAACAAAGATGATGAAATTCATGTCTTCTTGAGTTGTAAAATGCTTTTTTTTTTCATCACTCCTTTCTTCTATGTTTTTTTAAAAAAGCCCTATGCATAAATTTACTCTGTGATTCCACTGAAAATACAGTGTATAATCTCTGACTCACCATCACCCATTATTGAAGAGAAGCTCATTTGAGATATGCTTTTCGAAGACAAGGTTTTGAAAGAAAGCTCAACCCATCTGCACTTGAACTCTATACTAAAATTTACTTTTTTACATATCTGTCTTTAGAGACCAAAAGCAATATGGGCAATTTGAGAAAACTGCATAGACCTTCTGGAAAATTCATTTTATGGAATTACATTTTAACTTGTTTCCAGCACTCCATATTCATAATTTTTAAAAGAAACTACCTAATAAAAACTGCTTGTATCAATAATAAATATGTATAATCATTTTTAGCTTCTTTAGAAAGATTGCCTTCTAAGAATTCCTATTGAATTTCTGTCTCTGGCATCACAAATTATATAGTCATAAGGTTGCCCTGTGCCATTTGTTGCTTGTTAGCAAGTTTAGAACCAAATGAAAGTCCATTTGGTTAATGGGCTCATTAGGCCTAATTTCTAAATTGACTGTGCCCTTTCACTTTTAATATACAGTAGAGGTCATTTTTGGTGTTCAGTAGAGGTTGATGAAATGACCAATTTCTTGATGAAATTATATGCTATTATGTGTAGGTATGTGCACGTGTAAGACAACATGTTAATATATATATAAATTCTTTAAAACGTTCATGCACTTTGATTCATTAATTTAATATCTCAAGACACATCCTAAGTGTATAATTGAGTATGCACAGGATGATTTATGAACCATGATTAATTTCATATTATTGAGAGTTGTTGAAACTATAAAATAACTTCATAATCCAGTAAGAGGAGAATTCCTAGTTAAATTCCGTGCAAAACCAGCTCTTGTGATATATATAAACACAGGGGCAAGTTCTCATGCTATGTTGTTGTATGAATAAAGCTGAATATAGACATGAAACTACAATGTAGTGTGAGAGCCATGTGTGCTTTAAAGGAAGAAAAACTGAAAAGCTCTACACAAAATGTTTTCAGAGGTTCTCTGAGTGAAGGGATGTTGGATAAATATATTGGCTTATTATATTTTCTTTATTGTCTAACCTTTCCAAAATAAATGTGTGTTATATTTTATAAGCAGAAATGAGTATATTTAAATAATAATTTTGCAGAGACAAAGAACAAGAAAGAAGCAGTTATCTCATGTATTGAATGATTACATTGTTACAAAACAGTCATAAATGATTTATGAAATTTTAGTATATTTGACAAATTTCCCACTTGCTAAAACGTTTTCTGGGAGCTGCACATAGATTCAAAATATCAAATCAATCATAATTAGGAAAATAACCAAGATGAAAAGACATAGGATTGAAACATTACCATTTGGACAACTGACCAGGCAGGGCAAATAAAGCTAAAATATTATGTTTTTCAATTGGAGATTAAGAGTTGACTTCAGTGATATCAGTGAAAAATAGTAAGAGTAAGAATCGCTTAATTCTGTCTCATTCAACTTCAGAAAGTCGACAAATCTGCACATAAAGTGATTTGTCTTGAGGTTATGGTGGAAGGCAGTGTCCACCAGGCCAGCCTTTACCTTACAACGTGCTCCTGGCCATAGCCACTTCCAGGTTCCAGGACCCTGAGTCATGCACTGCAAAACCTGCTCTTAGCATATAGGATGTTACACAAAAGGATATGTGAGAGCCAAACAACAGAATACACCACATCCTATACATTAGACTTAACAGCAAAAAGCAACCACAAATGTACAAACAAAAGCTTATGATACATTTCTTGTTAAAACAGTGGAGTGCGTATCCACTCATGCAAATTCAAAACAGCTTTTACTATAATGCCTTTTCTTTTGTATCTATTTTCATGTGTTTCATAAATAAATAAGCAAAGATGAAAATTGAATAAATATATAAAGCCTCTTCAGAAGTATATAGTACTTTTAAAAAGTATTTTACAAGGAAGATTTGGAGAATTCACTTTATCATCGATAAACTCACAAAAAATACAGGAAAGAAGAAAGATAACTAAGGTAAAACAAAAGTTATCTTGTTTCTTATTCTTATTTTAAAACCCCTACATTTTGTTGTTTTCTATTTGTAAACAAATATTTATTATACACGTGGTAAAATTACTGTATTACACGTCTCTAAACAAAGAGTTATAAATATAATCATAAGTCAATATACAAATTATTTAGACATAAAATTTGCTTTAGTGTAACTAGAAACCATAATTATTTACTTATTTATTTGTACAAGGCAAAGTACAAATAATTAAAATGAGAGCTCTATTACAATACTGAATGGCAGTTAGAACTCACTTATAATAAATGCAATCTAAAATACTCTTGAGTCACCAACACTTAACATTCCAGATAATGGCCGGGCGCGGTGGCTCAAGCCTGTAATCCCAGAACTTTGGGAGGTCGAAGGGGGCGGATCACGAGGTCAGGAGATTGAGACCATCCTGGCTAACATGGTGAAACCCCGTGTCTACTAAAAATAGAAAAACATTAGCCGGGTGTGGTGGCAGGCACCTGTAGTCCCAGCTACTCGGGAGGCTGAGGCAGGAGAATGGCGTGAACCCGGGAGGCGGAGCTTGCAGAGAGCCAAGATCGCGCCACTGCACTCCAGCCTGGACGACGGAGCAAGACTCTGTCTCCAAAAAAAAAAAAAAAAAAAAAAAAAAAAA